>NW_028270161.1:51087941-51410084 GCF_037043375.1 Chiloscyllium plagiosum
AAAGAGCACCTTTCTGGGTTTGTAATGATCTGTGCATGAGGAAGGAAAATTCAGGGTCCTGTCTGACAAACTGAAGAAAATGCAATCATGTTTGTTTGCATGAGTACAACAAAGTGGGTTTGGGATGTATGAAAAAAATCAGTTTTGAACCAAAATAGTAAGGTAATTGTGCCACATGTAAATCACTGGAGTGATGAGACATAAATATTGAAAGAGCTGTTGCATTACAGAAGGGGTATTGCACCTGTTGAAATATAGAAGAGAGCAGCCAGAATGCTCAAGGGAGGAGACTTAAACATAAGGTAATTAGACAGGAAGGACAATAATGAATATAGGGCATGTTCTCAGCTGAAAAAAGAGTGAATACCAAAAGGTAATATGTTAGCTGATTTCAGGATTCTCGAGAGCTTAAGCAGAATTGACTACAATCACTGTTCCATCTTAGCCAATATCATAAGACCATAAGAAAAAGGAACAGAATTAGGTAATTTGGCCCATCAAGTCTGCTGTACTGTTCAATCATTACTATTAACCTGCCTTCTTCCCAAAACCTTTGATCCCCTTACTAATCAAGGATCTATCTATTTCTGTGTTAAAAGACACTATGACTTGGTCTCCATAGCCTTCTACGGCATGCATTCCACTGATTTACAATCCTATGGATGAAGGAATTCCTCCTCATCTCAGTTCTAAAGAGTCATCCCTTCACTCTGAGGTATTGCCCTCATGTCTTAGTCTCTCCTACTACTGGAAACATTGTCTCCGTGTCCACTTTATCCAGGCTTCTGAGTATTCTGTAAGTTTCAGTGAGATCACTCCTCACCTTTCTAACCTCCATTGAGTATAGACCCAGAGTCCTCAACTGCTCTTCATATGACAACACTTCATTCCTGGGCTCCTCCTTGTGAATCTCTTCTGAGTTACCTCCAAGGCTAGCACATCCTTAGATTTGAGGCCCAAAACTGCTCAGTGTACTCAAAGTGAAGTCTGACCAAAGCCTTACAGAACTTCAGTACATGTCTGCTTTTGTATTCTAGTTGTCTCAAAATGGATGTTTGCCTTGCATTTGCTGCCATAACAGAAATTAGCCAGTGCTTTAATGGGCTGTAAACATAGAAGTATTTCAATGATCAAGTGGTTAATCAATGACAGGATTCCCTCAGGAAATTGTAATAGCAACTAATGTTGATTCTTCAAATGCAGATTGTAATTTTTTTTTCAGAAAACAGTACTCTCACGACTTTGCAGTTGTATAAGACTCTGGTACGGCCGCATCTGGAATATTGTGTGCAGTTTTGGTCGCCATACTATAGGAAGGATGTGGAGGCATTGGAACGGGTGCAGAGGAGGTTTACCAGGATGTTGCCTGGTATGGAAGGAAAATCGTATGAGGAAAGACTGAGGCACTTGGGGCTGTTTTCACTAGAGAAAAGAAGGTTTAGGGGTGACTTGATTGAGGTGTACAAGATGATTAGGGGGTTAGATAGGGTCGACAGTATGAACCTTTTCCCGCGTATTGAGTCGGGTATTACAAGGGGGCATAGCTTTAAATTAAGGGGGGGTAGATATAGGACTGATGTTAGGGGTAGGTTCTTCACTCAGCGAGTCGTTAGTTGATGGAATGCCCTGCCAGTAACAGTGGTGGACTCTCCCTCTTTATGGGCATTTAAGAGGGCATTGGATAGGTATATGGAGGATAGTGGGTTAGTGTAGTTTAGGTGGGCTTGGATCGGCGCAACATCGAGGGCCCAAGGGCCTGTACTGCGCTGTATTCTTCTATGTTCTATGTTCTATGTTCTAGCAGGAAGTTTATATTGGTAGTTGAGCCCCACTACTCCATGGGCTATGTCAAATGTTTTATTCAATCGTCAAAAATCTTCACTTTATTTTTCTTCATTACTATTGACGAGAACTGCAGAGCATTTCGCCAGATTTTACAATAAATTCAAAAACAGCATTTATTATTGACAAACTAATTCTTCAAGCAAGTAGAAAACAGTTTATTAACTAAGATAATATGTGAATTGAAATATAGCCCTTTTAATCCCACACATGTACACATTCATTCACATTAAAGTATCTTGTGGAACTGGAGAAAATTCTCTGTTTGAAGCAAGCTGTTAGAGGTCAATTATCTCAGCCCCAGGAGAGTATTGTTGAAGTTCCTCAGGGTAGGGTCATAGACCTGAACATCATCTAGTATTTAATCAATGACTTTTCCTCCATCATAAGGTCAGAGGTGAGGTCTTTCACTGCACATATTCAGTTCCATTCAACTCCTCAGAAACTCAAGCAGTTCATTCACACAGTGAACAACCAGAAGCCTCAGGGACAGCAGATGCATGAAAAAATAACCACCTGCAGGTTTCTTTCCAAATCACACATTCCTGACATGAAAATAGATCATTGTTCCATCATTGTTAGAGGGTCTCAGTTTTGGAACTCTCCACCACACAGCTGGTTTAGTATATGTACACCGCATGTATACTTTCGTAGTTCCAGAAAGCAGCTCATTATTATCTTCTAAAGGACTATTAGAGAACTGGTGCTGAGTTGCTGCCTTGAACAATTACAGTGGTGTACATATACCTACTAAAAAACGTGAGTTTAAAAGCATAAGAAAAGCTAACTTTTTATACTTCTAATTGCTGATACTGCTACACACTGCCCTTTCTATCACTAGTGACTGACAGGGAGTGCTGTGTCCAGAGACCTGAAAGGAATGAAAGAAGCTGGATGGAATGATTGGGAAAAGTAGTGGCCAGTGGAAAAGGTGGTGCTCAGACGGATTGCAAGTGGGAGAGGCTGCCCAAAATATTAACGATTGGATCACATGAGCTGCATTGGCCTGGCACAACAATACTTGAAAATACAAATCCTGATAGTGTATGTATACCCATGACATAAGGGAACATCTTCAGTGAAACAACTTAAAATAAGAACTTTGGTAATAAAATGGGGGCATGACTTTAAGTGGACATGAACTTCCTGTTCCCCCTCTCTCTTTCACAGTCATCAATCACATTTAAAAATCAGATTTAGCAGCAAAGCAAGTGATTGCTGTATCAGTAAAAAATCTAGTTTATGAATTTTATATTTGCCATATTTGTATATTTTTAAATTATTCAAAAGTGCAAAAAAGTATTTGTTAGAACTGGAAACAACTAAATGTAATCAAAAGTATGATATTGGCAGGGTGTGATTTTGAATGTACTTACAGAAGTGCCTCAAGTGTTTAATCTACTGTTGACTGGAACAGGTTGAATATCTTGAGAATCTCAAGTTATAAAACTGATTTAAATGCTTGATTTTTAGAAACTGGAAAGAATCCTTAATGTTGAGAATTAAATATTTCATCAGGCATTTAGTTTCTTTTCCCCTCATGTTTCACATTATATGCAAATAAATCTGTGCAGTGTAACGCAAGAGGATTTTAATCTGTTATTTCATCCCATGTAGCCTTCAACAAAGTTTGAAGAAGGGGGTTTATCGGAATTGGCTAAATTGGAATCTTCTGGTTTCTTCAACTGAGAACTTTGTGTGCATATACGTTGTGTCATAAGGTTCGAAATACTGTACTGGTGCTTTTTTAGGTGTTAGAATAAAAAGCAATGTTTGGCAATAAAACAAATTATAAATTGTAGTGAGTTTAATTGAATAATGAAGTGTAATAGTATAAACTCTAATTGTATTAATTTATGATTATACATTTAAATCATTTTCATGTGTTTAATTTTTTAACTCAATGTTCTATGATTTTATTGATCTCGTAATTTGCGTAATTTATAAAATATTTCTATAATTTGATATAAAGTTATTCATGAAATTCCTTATTTGTAATTGTGCAGAAGGGACAAAATTGCTTTCAATTTCATGCATATCTAATATTGCTTATTTGATGAGCCGTGGATGCTGGAACAAATTACTGTTCAATTTTCTACCTCCAGTATCTGAAAAGAAATCTTGTATGAAGCACTTGCGACAACCTTCATCCGAAAGTGCTGATTGTCAGGTCCCCATCATCACAGGTGTCAGACTTCAGGCAATTCAATTCACTCTACGTTATACCAAGGAGCAGCTAGAGGCACTGGATATTGCAGAAGCTGCAGTTCCTGAAAGTATTCTGGCAATACTGAAAACATGTGCTGCAGAACTTGCTGTGCACCTAGCCAAGCTGTTTCTATACAGCTACAACACGAGCTTTTTGACAATGTCGATAATTGGCCAAGCAAGTCCTGAATGAGAAAAGCAGGACAGATCCATCTGGCAAATTATTGCCCCATCACACTATGTTCGATCATCAGTGAAATGATGGAAGGTGTCACCACAATAGTGGTATCAAGCAGCACTTGCTTAGCACCAGCACTAACTGCTCACTGACACCCAATTTGAGTTCTGCCAGGGCCACTCAGCTCCTGATTTGATTACATTCTTGGTCCAAATGTGGACAAAAGAGCTGAATTCCTGAGGTGCATTAAGAGTGAAGGTCTTTGAAAATACCATATTTGTCTGGGTGTGTCATCGAGGAACCTTAATAAAACTGGAGTCAATGGGAATCAGGGAAATCTCTCTACTGGTTGGAGTCATTATATGGCGCAAAAGAAAGATGGTTGTGGTTGATGGAGGTCAGTCATCTTTAGGACATCTCTGCTGGTGTACCTCAGTCCTAGGTCCAACCATATTTAACTGCTTCATCAATGGCCTTCCTTTCATCGTAAGATCAAAACTTGGGATGTTTGCTAATGATTGCACAGTGTCGAGTACCATTTGTGACGATTCATACTGAAGCAGTTTATGTCCAAATGGAACATGACAGAATACAGACGACCTAAAAGGTGACAAGTACCATTTGTGCCACAGAAATGCCAGGCAATGACCATCTCCAATAAAAGAGAATCTAACCATTGCCCTTTAATATTCAATGTGTTGCTATAACTGAATCTGTCACTATCAACAGCTGCGGAGTTATTGTTGACTTAAAACTGGACTGGATTTGCCGTGTAAATACAATGGCTATGAGGCCTGGTCATTCACTCCAGTTTCTCTAGGATTCCTCAGTGCCACACCTTGCCAAGTATGGCCTTGACGTCAAGGGCAGTCACTCTCCCCTCACCTCTGGAATTCAGCTGTTTTGTCCATATTTGGATCAAAGTTTTAATGAAGTCAGGAGCAGAGTGGATCTGAAAGGACAAGAGTAGCAGATACATGAGAACACTGTCACCTGCAAGTTCTATTCCAAGCCACTCACCATCTTTACTTAGAAATATACAGTTTTTTTATTCAGTGTTACTGAGTCAAAATCCTGAAACTCCCTCATTAACATCAATGTGTGTCTATCTATAAAACATGGATTGCAGTGGTTCACGAAGGCAACCCACCAGTACCTTGATGTGGGCAATAAATTATGGCCCAAACAGTGATGTCCGCATCTCATGAATGAATAAAAAAAATTAAAACATGACGATGCTCATATTGCAGCAAAAAGCGAGGTCATGGTGTTTGGACTAGCTTTTTATAAGATTCAGCTAGTTTAAAAAGAATATTCTTGGGATGTGGGCCAGCCTATATTTGCCCATCCCTAATTCACCTTGATGTTAGTGGTACAGTCCAGGTCAGGGTGTATTTACTACTCTTGCTCTTTAAGGTGGTAGAGATTTCAGATTTGAAAGGTATTTTTGAAGAAACCTCTATGAAATGTCTTGTCGGTGATACGTACACCTGCTACAGTGTGTCATGATGGAGGGAGTAAATATTTAAGCTGGTGAAAGTGAGAGCTAACTGTTCAGTCCCAAGTAGTCGGGAAAACTAATGGAATGTTGGTCCTTACTTTGAGGGGTTTGGAACATGCGTAGGAAAGTCTAGTGCAGCTGTTTAAGGTGTTGGTGAGACCAGACATGGAGTACTCAGAGCAGTTTTGGTCTCCTTACTTAAGGAAAGATATTGAGACAGTTCGGAAGGTTGATTAGGATGATCCCAGGAATGGATGGATTGTCTTATGAGCAAAGGCTCTACAAGCTGGAATTTAGAAGGATGAGAGCTGATCTCAATGACAGATATAGGATTTGTAAGGAATTTGACAGGGTAAATGCTGAGAGAATGTTTTCTCATACGGGAGAGTCTAGGACCAGATGGTACAGTCTCAGAGTTAAGGGCTGTCAATGTAAAACTGAGATAAGGAGCAATTTCTTCTCTTGGAGGGTTGAGTGTCTTGGAATCTTCTTGCCACAGAGAGTCCTTGTGTATATTTAAGGTTGAGATAGATTCTTGATTAGTAGGGGAATTGAGGGTGATGGAGATTGAGGGGGTGTGGGTGGGGGGGGTGGGGGTGGGGGGGTCGGGGGATGTTGACTGACTTATGAAAGATCTCTGACTTAACTAATTCAAAGGCACCAATTGTAGCATCTGATGAAGAAAAGATAAGCTAGTTTTCATTAGATTTAAAATGGCTTCCAGCAGAGAACTGTTGGCTGCTGCAGTTATACTGGTTTCTGTTTTGCTTTGGCTAGCTTTTCACTGTCTTGCTTACAAGCCTAAACTGTTCGGCTACTTGACAACCTTTGTCATTTATAATTAGCCACTAGTTCATACCAATCAATTTCACTAATAGCCAACCCCTTGACTCCAGTTAGTTTGCACATTGCTGGAACCTACAGTTACACAGTTGGTTAGAGACAGAAAAACTGCAGATGCTGGATTCCAAGGTAGACAAACAGGAGGCTGGAAGAGCATAACAAGCCAGGCAGCATCAAAAGTTGGAGAAGTCAACATTTTGGGTGCAACCCTTCTTAAGGACCTACAGTTACACAAGTATTGTAATAGGTACAGGTTGTTCTGCTATAACGCGATAGTTGTGTTCCATAGAGATGTCCAGCATGGAAACAGACCCTTCGGTTCAACTTGTCCATACCGACCAGATATCCTAACCTAATATAGTCCCATTTCCCTGTACGGCCCATATCCTTCTAAACCCTTCCTATTCATATAATCATCCAGATACCTTTTAAATGTTGTAATTGTACCAGCCTCCACCACCTCCTCTGGCAGCTTGGGGCATATGTGCATCACTCTCTGTGTGGAAAAAGTAGCCCCTTATGTTCCTTTTAAACCTTTCCCCTCTCAGCCTAAACCTATACCCTCTAGTTTTGGACTCCCCAACATCAGAGAAAAGACCTTGCCTATTTAGCCTATCCATGCCCCTCATGATTTTATAAACCTCTATAAGGTCATCCCTCAGCCTCCGACACTCCAGGGAAAACAGCCCAAGCCTATTCAGCCTCTCCCTGTAGCTCAAATCCTCCATATAAACTTGTTCGACTATAACCAAAAATGCATTATGGAAAACCGCTACATAAAATTGCACTGCAGAAGATTGCTAATAGAAATTCGCTATACCCGTTCAGCAGAAAGTTTGCGTTACCCAAACAACATTCACAATTCGTCTATTGTGTTATAGCAAATTTGCACTAATGAAACGTGCGTTAAAGCAGAACAACCTGTACTTTCAAAACTTGCCTTACTTTCAAAACATTCAGCCATCCTTCTAAATCCCTGGGTTTCAAAACGGGTTCAGTCTCATTTCTATCTATAGTTTTTAAAAAGCACAAAACTAAAAAGACATAAGTCTTTACAGATAAGAGTAAAACTAGACGTGTGATATCCACCTGGCTGGATGACAGTGAAGAGGCTTTGAAGTAGAATTTTGTGGTTAACAGTCAAAACCTGAAAATGGCTCGAGAAGGACAAGGAAGATTAACTTATCCTTTGCCTTAATCATATAGCATATCATATTTGATTTCAGTAAGACCATTTTTGATACTTTAAAATTTGTTTCTGGGAGTTGAATGTCTTTGCTAAGACCATTATTTATTTGTTTATTCTCAATTATCCTCTCAGGTAGTGTTTGTTACTGACTTTACTGGCTTGAGAGTGTGGTGCTGGAAAAACACACCAGGTCAGGCAGCATCCAAGGAGCAGGAGAATTGATGTTTTGGGCAAAGCCCTTCATTAGGAGGGCATTCCTGATGAAGGGCTTATGCCCGAAATGTCAATTCCCCTGCTCCTTGGATGCTGCCTGACCTACTGTGCTTTTCCAGCACCCCACACTCAACTCTGATCTCCAGCATCTGCAGTCGTCACTTTCTACTACTGCCTTTACTGGCTGTAATATCTATGGTCTGAATACACCCAGTGCTGTTACAAAGAAAATTCCAGGATTGTGGCCCATTGATTAAGATGGAATACAGATGTTCTCAGTCAGGATGATGTGACATTTGGAGAGGAGTTGGCAGGTGGTGGATTCTGGGATTGTAAGATGCTGTCAAAAGAGTCTGTTTCTCCAGTGGTTGGTATGTTTCTGCAATACCTTTTGTAGGAGGTAGGCATTGCACAGTGCAACAGCAGAGAGAATGAACGCTTAAAGTGGTAGATGGTATGCAAATTAGTTGTGCTGGGGAGTCTTGTTTGGCATTGAGCCTCTTGAGTGTTGTTGGAACTGCACCTTTCAGGCAATTGAGAGGTTTGCACCATATTCAAACTAATGCCCTTTAGTGGTGGATAGGAAGTGGATTGCCTGCTGCAGAATTGAGTTTCTGATCTCCTTTTATAGTCACATAATTGTATGGCTGCTTCAGTTCAGCCTTTTCCAGAGGTAGCTCCCCAGAATATTGATGTTGGTGGAAACAATAAAGGATTCAAACAAAAGGGGTTCTGAGAAAGATGGGTACATACAGGCAACCACCTGTACAAGGACTTTGAACAGGAAAGGGAGATCTTGAGTTAGGGTTGTATTCTGTACCAGTAAACTCTTCAAAGGTTTTTCTGAGATAGTATTGATGGCAGAAGATCAGAAGTAGATCATGGAGAACAGTGCAAATAAAAGTTAATTTAAACTGTCTTAACTGGTTGGTTAGTTTTAAGCCCATGTGAGTGATTTCCAAACATGAATTGCTCAATATTTAGTTATCCTGCTTTTGAAAATTATTCCAGTCATTTAGCTTAGTCTATGTCCTTATCTCTAAACCAGGCAACCCAGGTTCAAGTCTGACTTGCTTCGGAGGTGTGTTATAACATCCCTGAATAAATTGATTAAAATGTCTGGAAGGTGACTTGTATGGCTTATGTTAAATGTCTGATGAACTGATGCAAGACATAGCCAGACCCTACATGCTAAGTAGTAACAAGTTCAAAGAACAGGTAGTTCTTCAAATACGCAATGGTTGCATTCTTGTGCAACCCTGCGTTATAGAAAAATCGTACCTTTTTAAAAAGCGCTTAAAAGTGTTGGCGATTTAATAATATTAAAGCCAACACGCATTTTGAAAGTTCGCACTTTAGAAACTGTGTCCATAATATTCAATCATGTTGCAGCGAATTCACACCAACGAAATGCTAATTATAGCAGAATGACCTGTAGTTTATTTTGCCTTAATGAAGTACACAAAGCATGACAATATTTCTACTTTGCTGCTTCGGAAGCTGCTGACTGCAGTGAGGATGAATAAACTGTACTGAGAGTAAGCTTGAATTGCAATACTCAGCATCCATTTTATGTTAGGTGGGAGGTATAATAGAAAGAAAATGGACCATTATAAAATGTTCTCATCTACATGATCAACTGACAGGCACATTAAATAAGGTAGGATTGTTTTTCTTCACAATCTCTCTTTAGTTTAAATTGCTATTCTGCAGTTGATAAATCAAATTTCTCGGCTCATTTTACACAGTCAAATAAATTGCTCTGATGAAGGGGAGGTATTTCAACTCATTGAACAGATTGAATTTTAGTAGGCAATTACGACTAAAGTCTCTGGTCAGTAACAAAAATTAAATGCAGTTTGGCAGCTTGAGTGTTTTCTGATTTAATATTGGCCTTCTTAATAGGCTTACAGAATATAAAAATGTGTAGAAGCTTTTACTTGAAAATTGTTTCAACTGCTGTTTTGAATTTGGGTAGAAAACATTGTGATGTGCTATTCACAGAATATAGAGCAGGAATAAATACTCCTAAAATTACCCCACAGGCTGTATATTTTGAGAATGCATTTATTAAATTAGTTGTTCCACATTGTCAGCCTTTCTGCTACTAGGCTGTTTATTGCAGAAGTAGCCAGAATTCAGCCATTAATATATGTGGAAATTAGAAGCTGGGTGTCATTTCACCAGACATTGAGCATGCTCTATATTTACTTATAGCCAGGTTTCCTGAAATTGCAACAGCATAGGTTTCTTTTAATCTTCTCTCAGTAAAATTGCCAACAAGCAAGAGCAGAAATGTTAAAGTTAGAGAAAATATTCATATCAGGTAGCAATGCACTGAGTTGGTTCATTTGCTGTTGTAATTCTGATCCCAATAGAACATCTCACTACTGGTAAGTATATAGCACTGGTGCTTCTATGCAAGTGCTTTACGTCAAACAAAATCTTTTTTTAAATTGATGTTGAACAACATTCAGTTTACAGCTTTTGTAGTTTGAATAAACTAAATTAATGTTCTTAAATGTGAGATCTGTGTTTGTTTTTTACCTTTAAATTTGAAAAGAATCTTGTGCAATGTTTAGCATCACTTGCAATGACTCAGAATCTGAAGCAGTACATGTTCAAATGCATCAGGGATCTTGATCAGATGACCAGTGGGCTGAGGAGTGGCAGATGGAGTTTAAGTTAAATAAATGCGAGGTGTTGCATTTTGGGAAAGCAAATCTTAGCAGGACTTACACACTTAATGGTAAGGTCCTCGGGAGTGTTGCTGAACGAAGAGACCATGGAGTACAGGTTCATAGCTCCTTGAAAGTAGAGTCACAGGTAGGTAGGACAGTGAAGAAGGCATTTGGAATGCTTTCCTTTACTGATCAGAGTATTGAGTGCAGGGGTTGGGAGTCATGTTGCAGCTGTACAGTCCTGTACAGGAAGCATCTATTGGAACGATGTGCAACTTGAAAGGGTTCAGAAAAGATTTGCAAGGATGTTACCAGGGTTGGAGGACTTGAGCTTTAGAGAGAGGTTGAATTGGCTCAGGCTGTTTTCCCTGGAGCGTTGGAGGCTGAGGGATGACCTTGTAGAGGTTTATAAAGTCATGAAGGGCATGGATAGGGTAAATAGACAAGGTCTTTTCCCTGGGGTTGAGGAGTCCAGAACTAGTGGGCATAGGTTTAGGGTGAGAGGGGAAAGATATGAAAGAGACCTAAGGGGCAACTTTTTCATGGAGAGGGTGGTATATGTATGGAATGAGCTTCCAGATGAAGTGGTGGAGGCTGGTACAATTGCAGCATTTAAAAGGTATTTGGATGGGTATATGAATAGGAAGGGGTTAGAGGGATATGGGCCAGGTGCTGACAAGTGGGAATAGATTAGGTTGAGATATCAGGTCGGCATGGATAAGTTGGACCAAAGGGTCGGTTTCTGTGCTGTACATCTCTATGACTCTCAGACCTGAATGGTATCCAGGTTTGGTCCTGTCACACATGTCACACAAATGCCAGGTTGGTCATTTGGCTTTGGCAACCACTGCTGAACTAATTCGTCTCATGGCCACTAGTGACTGACAAGTTTTTCTGACCATTTTCTCTCTCGTTTTACGCAGGAGTCCCCTTAAATCATTGTTTGTTGTTTATTTGTATTCTTCGTCTTGAGTATGCAATCTTGACTGACACTTTGGTACAGTACAGAAGAAGTACTATCTGGCATGAAAGTGAGCAACATATCTCCAAGTTAGAAGAATAGTCCTATGGTTAAAGTAAAAGAAAAACATGAGAGTTTTCCCAGTGTTTTCATCAATATTTATCCTCCAGTCAAAACCAATAGACTAGATTATGTGCTCATTTATCTAAATTGCCATATGTGGAAAATTGGCTGCTGCATCTCTCTGTATGACAATAGTGGCAACAATTCAAAGATATTTCATGGGTTGCAGAAAGTTTTGGGAATACTGCTGTTGTGAAATGCATTGTGTAAAGACCAGTTCATACTTGCAAGAATACATGCATTACTTGTATGGTGCTTTCACTGTGGACTGACTCAGTATAGCTGGAAAATTGTGCTTGACCTTTTCCTAGTCTGCAAGGTCTTAACAGGCTGATCCATCAAGGATACTAAATATCAAAATATTTTTCCTTAATTTTAATGCCACTTCAAAATTGTTTGTGAACTATATTGTCAAAATATTTTTAGCCTTAAATTTATTCCAGCAAGATAAAGATTTCTGTTTGAATGACTTTGTTATGTGATTGATTTTTCTGATTCTAGAGTGCTGGGTTTATTCATCTGGCATGTTTACTAGACTTGGTGGGTTCCTCCAATAAATATTGGTCAAAATGGACTCTTCCACAGATGACTGTTTTGATTTAATGTCTACTTAAATAATTAAATCAAGGCTTACTAATGAATAACAGTCACATAATGAGGTATGAGAGAGTGCCCGACTTAACATGACAATAGGCCCCCCACATCCAGAAGGAGAGAGGAGAAACAAAATGCCAAACAAGTGTGTTCCATGTTTCATTTCAGCAGATGAGGAATTCTGTAACTTTTGGAGAAAGGGCAACAAAAGTTGATGCTTGAGCAGAATAAAAGATATGAAGACAATTTCAAGCTTTCCTTTTTCAAACGTCCACAGAAGTTGAAACTGGTTTCACTTCCAGTTGCTCCACTTGTATCTTTCAGTTTTGACGATGTGGTGTTTAATAGGTTTGTCCATTGCATCAGTAGGTGTTAAAATGTATTGGTAAGATCTCCAGTATGTACTATATCTCAGTCGAACCAGGTATAATTATTTATGAAATAAACTAATCTTGAAAGTTGTGAAGTTTGAGAGTATGCACAAAGCAATGAGCTAAGCCATGAAATTGATCACCCTCGTGAGCATACCCTGAGTTTCAGTTCATTATCTCTCAGATTTGTGTGTGTGATTTTGCCCTAGGTTTCTAGGCACTAATTAATTGCTCTGCATAGCACTTATGATTCCTTTTAATTGTCTGTTTCATGCTTGATTCTTTTTTATTTTAGTACGTAGACACTGCTTTTCTGAACTTCTCTTGTAATGCACAGTTCTAACCATTGGATGTCAGTTTAACATTTGTTCTGTTAAAATATTTAGAGCTTGGCAGCTACTTTGCTGTAAACTAGTATTTTGCAAAAAGAGCAGAACTGGATTCTGAAAATCTGAAATAAAAACAGAAATTGCTTGAGAAACTCAGTAGGTCTGACATCAACTGTTGAGAGAAAGCAGAATTAACATTTGAGTCAAGTAAATCTTCAGAACTAATATTCTGCAGTTTCTATGCAGTACAGAATTTATTGAGTTTTAATACTGTGACGATTCAGAAGTGTATTAGTGGCATAATTAATATCATCATATTAACCGTTCAAGACTTTTGATTATGATCAATATTAATAGATACATCTCAAAAGGAAACCACAGGAAAATGGTCTACTTGATTTTAAACTTACATTAGCAAATGCCCTGGCAATGCATCTACCCTGAACTCAAAGAGACAAAATCGATTGTTTTCAACGGTAGTGTCCCTACCTCTGACCCAAGATGTCAGGATTCAAGTCTCATCTGCCCTAGAGGTGTGTGATAACATTTCTGAACAGATTGATTGAAAGTATGCCCTGAGATGTAAAGAAAGAACTGTTTAGGTGCAGAGAGAGTTTCCCTACTTCTGAGCCAGGAGGCCCAGGTTCAATCTCAGCCTGCTTCAGCGATGTGTAGTAATATGTCTGAACAGATTGAGTAGAAAATATCTGCTTGGATGAGAAGACCGTTCTGTTTCTATTGTGTGTTGTCCAGCTCACTTTACACACAAAAGGCCCTAGATTTGAAACCTGGTAAAAGTTATTTATTGTGCTTTTATAGTGTGGTGGGTATTATGTTCACTTTGTGCGCCAAAAGTCCCCAGATTGAAGTCAGGCAGAAATATTAATTCTCGTACCAACAATGTTTTAATATGATCTCCAGTTTTGACTTTTATTAGAGTGCCCAATGTTTTTAATGTTTTGTTAAATGCGTACTTAGAATCCCTATAGTGTTATCCCAGGCCAGTTATCCCAAAAAGTCCGCACCAATCCTCTGAACAGCATCCCACCTAGATCCATTCCCCTACCACTACATTTCCCTGACTAATGCACCTCACCCACACATTTCTGAACACTATGAGGCCATTTAGCATGGCCAATTCATCAAACCTGCATATCTTTCAACTGTGGGCGGAAGCCAGAGGATACCCACGCAGGCATGGTAGAATGTGTAAACTCCTAAGTTTGGATGCAAACCTGGGTCCTGGCACTGAGGCAGCAGTGCTAACCACTGTGCTGCAGTGCGTGAGAAGAGCCAGCCACGTAGTCTGCCTTGGGTGGAACTATACAGTGATGCAGGCCTGTTCTGCTAATTTTATACAAACAAATTTTGCTGTTTATAGTGGTTATCATGTCCTCCTCACATGTTGAAAGTCATTGGGTTGCAGTATTATCAGAGATTATTAATTAAGTTTGGATGGTAAGTTATATCATCCCCATTTGTTATTAAATGTGGGTCTTGTGGCAGAGTCATGGCATTTTTGGATCTGTGCCTGAAAGTCATGGTTAAAGTCGCACCAGACCCAGGTTGACTTAAGAAAATGGTGTGCCAGCCAGCACTAAGGATAGATTGTTCAGATTTGATATGTAAGCAGGCAATAAACTGTCTCTACCAAAGCAATCTAGTCTTGGTGTATTCTTTTTAGTGGTTTATAAAATATTGTTCTCTATAAGTCTATGTGAAACACTATGGGATGTTTTTGTTATATACACAAGAAAAATATTTGGTAATTAATTTAAAACTTATTCACAATATTTGTAAAAGATTCTAGGTTGAAATGCTCAGTCATTTATAAAATCACTGGAATTATAGTTTCTATCTCGAATAAAACAATCCTTTCCACTAATTGCTTGTAAAAGTCACAAGTTATTTTAAATTCATGAAATAGAAAGTTATGGAAAAGTCTTCACAGACAATTCATCAAATCACACATCACAGCAATTCCATCCAAAACATTTAGTTGACAAAGTCAATGTAAAATCGAATTAGTTTTATTGCTTCAAACGTCGAAACTTTTAAAAACAATGGCAATGCTGTTT
This sequence comes from Chiloscyllium plagiosum, assembly GCF_037043375.1. Classification (NCBI taxonomy): domain Eukaryota; kingdom Metazoa; phylum Chordata; class Chondrichthyes; order Orectolobiformes; family Hemiscylliidae; genus Chiloscyllium; species Chiloscyllium plagiosum. Next base: position 51,103,053 of record NW_028270161.1, read on the forward strand.
TACTATCTAATGCATAATTTTATGTCATTTCACTGCATCTGGATTTTTTTGTTGCAATTCATTTCTTTTGTGGTCTAAATAATGGTTGCAAGCTACTTTAACCAGAAGATTACATGGGTATGATACAGCAATTCCATATCCTGATCAGTACAGAAAAAGCTTGTCTGTGTGGTCCAAGGAGACTCTTTCTTTTAGCAGAGAACCTTGGAGGTCTCGGAAATATATTTCACTCATGGCTCACCATTTCAGTTTGGTTGTGGTGCTGGACAGTTAAAGCTTAGAGCACCACTTCAAGGGCATTTAGGAATGGCAATAAATAGCTTTGCTGGTGATGCCCTCTAACACTGAACCAATAAGTAATATAGTATATTTTTGATTATCTGCTGCTGGTGCAGTAAAAAGGGGGATTGAAAGGGGTTCACTTTTGAGGACAGCTTGTACAGACTGGGCTTGTCTTAATTTGAGTGAAGAAGTTTAAAGGGTGATTGAATTGGAATCTTTAAGACCATTAAAGGAATTCATGTGCTAAATAGTTGGGGAGTCTGAGCTACACCATTTGTAGGTGATGTCTAGAAGTACTCCTTATACAAAATGGTCATGGAAATCTACCACACTGTCTGTCTGCCAAAAAGCTGTTCAAGCAAGATAGTTTAGAAATTTCTAAACAGTCATAACGTTTTGTTAAATAAAGAATTATGGAATCAGGCAGCTAGATGAGTTAAAGATAAAAGTAAGCCAAGAGCGAATTGATTTTTACAGCAGGTTCATGGAGCTGAATTGTCTATGTTGTTCTTGCATTTCACCAATCTTATCTAATGTGACAGGATTTCAGTTTCCTAATGCATCTGCCACAAATGATGGTACAGGTCATCTTTTCAACGATCATCTATTTCATCTGATTCCATTAATGTAATTCTATAACAGTGACAGAAGTAAATTCTCCTTGTTAGCCTTAAAATCTTAAAAGTGTGGTTGCTTAAAGTTGGTGGCACACATTCATGGCAATTGGAAACAGTGAATAATATCCTTAATGACTGGAAGGAAATTTTTTGCATGGCTAGATTTCCTCGGGTATATCAAGCACCTGCTTGAACCACTCTCAATCGGTTTGCTTTTATTTACGTTTTATTATTGGTTTATATAGCTCCAAGACATTTACATGTTAAATGAACAGTTTTGTTTTTATCCAATTTATATTGCACTGAAAGATTTGTCCCATTGAAGCTAAATAGGTCACTGCTTGATGGGCAGTAATGAGTATAACAGCACAGTCCAGTCATGGGTGAATTCCCTGAGCATACCATATATTTGTGTAACATAGAACAAGATACATCTTGTGTTTGTCAGATTTTATTGATGGCATTAATCTTTGAGCAATATATAAGTTTAAAAAGACGATAAAGTGAATTATGTTAAGTGGCGCCTCAGCAGTTAATAAAACCAAAATACTCTGGATGCTGGAGACCTGGAATAAAAGCAAAGTGCTGGAGAAACTCAGTGGGTCTGACAGCATCTGTGATGTCCAACATGTTATATTTTGTATTTTTGAATGTGAACTGAAACTGGAAAAATATTGCTCTGTATCGAAGGGACTGTGTGGAAAAGGGCTACAGTTATAAAAATGTTTCCTGAAGCTGGTTGCACATTGCAAAACAAATATAGCATGAGAAACTATATTATTGTGTGGGAGATAATAAAGCCAAACAAAGTGCCCCTGCTTCTTTGTGTTTAGGGCAAACCTCCCAGCTGCACTGATTGGTTGGCTTATCCATGGGTCAATTGGAATAGATTTGAGAGAACTCCATTTAACCACAACATTGGAATTGGCCTGAAGGAAGTTGTGTGTGTGAGCAAAAGCAGCAGAGAGAACTATATTTTTGTGGGAAATGCATAACGATATAACCCTTCTCTCTACTTTGCCAGAAAAGTACCAGTAAATCCAGCTGCTACTTGATGTTCTCACCCACCCTTTCCTGTAACATTTTTTTCCAATACCCCCGCCAAAAGAAGGAAAAATTCTTAAGGATGTTTAAAAAATCAATTTTCAACCAGGCTGAACTTTGGTGCAAACTTGACGCTGTCAACAAATAACTGAAAAAGGATTGAAGGAAACTAGAAGATGTCAAAATCAAACCATTGGTCAAGTTCTGTATTCCTAATTGCATTGTCCCTTTTTGTCACATTTTAAAATCCATAGCTTGTGTTTGTCTGTGTGTGTGTGTCTGGGTGAAGGTGTTGAGTCATAGGGTTTAAGTTAGTAATTTATATTTCTTTGTTACCACCAGTTTGTCAGTCAGGTAGATGAGGTAGTTTGAGTACATCATACATGATTTAGTGAGTCACAAAAATGGAGAAAGAAACAAAGTTTACATTTAAAGTCCCAAGACTTTTCTTTCAGACTCGATGTTAACACACTTTCTCTGTCCATTGATGTTGCCAGACGAGCTTAGTCTTTTTCTTTCTGTTTTTATTACATATTGGGTATCAGTTTGTTTTTGAACTGAAAACTTGCTGTTCAAAGACTAAGAATATAGAATCCTACAGTGTGGAAGCAGGCCATGCAGCCCATCGAGTCTGTAGCGCCCCTCTGAAGAGCATCCCACCCAGTCCCACAACCCGATCCTATCCCTGTAACCCTGCATTTCCCATAGCCAGTCCACCTAATCTTTGGACTGTGGGAGGAAACTATAGCACCCCAAGGAAACCCGTGCAGACACAGGAAGAATGTGCAAACTCCACATAGACAGTCATCCGCAGGTGGAATCAAACCCACGTCACCATTGCTGTGAATCAGCAGTGCTAATTACTGAGCCACCATGACATCCTCAAGCATAATTTTGAAGTTAGAAAAGTTTTGATTGGGTATTGAGGACTGAAGTCAAAGTAGACCTGATATCTCTCCTTTTAGGTCTACCGCGTTTACCCTCTTTAGATGGGCATGGGAAGAAACTATTTAATATCCTTGCACACTGTGCATGGAAGAATACTCCGATGAATTGGGTGTCTGAGAACCCACCGGGATGGCAGAAATTAATTATGGAGCACATTCCTTTGGACTTTTTCACAAACATGGTGCACCACACAACAGCCAATTTTTATAAGACATGGCAGCCCTACTTGAGTTATTTGGATATAGATTTATCAGTTATCTTAACTAGGTTGTTCGTTTATCCAGCATGATTAGATTTGTCAAGTCTTGGACCCTGGAGGGGGTCTCCTGAGTTAATACAGGTATGTATATATTGCTCCTGTTCCTTTGTTTGTGAGCTTTGCGCTGAGCATAGCTGTTCTATATTTTGTGTTTTTTTTTGCTTTTTTTTGGGTGTTGCTTTGCAGTGTTAGGGTTTGCTGTGTATCGTAGATTAGGTTAGTAGTTGTATTGTAATTTGTTTTTTTATTATACTGATATTTGTGATTATTTTTTCAATAGTTTTATGTTTGTAAATTTAAAATAAATTGCTAATTGATATTAAACAACTAGCTTCTGAAGATCTCAAAAGAAATGAAATCCAGGGGTAAGACGTTATCCTGTCAGTATGGTCTCTTCAGCCAGCAGGTGTGTGGTGAGACCCATCGCTTAAAGAATAAGGCAGTTTAACTTTATTTAGTCTTTGTTGCTGATGCAATCAGAAGGTCTCTAGTTAAGGCTAGAATAAATGCCCCAACGAGTAAAGGTTTAACATACTTTCTTCACTTTTGTATTTTGTTCCTCTGTTAATAAAACCTAGTGCTTCAGATATGATTCTTTGTTTGCAAATTGCACTCTCTACTTTCCTGCCACCACTAGCAAGTTTTATATATACACACTTTCCAAGATCTAGCTTTTACACTTGTCATAGTTTGCATTTCTTTCCTGTATTTTTAATTGTATTAAATTAATCAAGATGTATATTAAATTTCATCCATCGGTCTTCATTTTACCAGTATGCCTGTGTTTTTCTGAAGCTTGTTACTTACTATCCACCTCACTCATTCCATTTCTAAACTTCATCCTGAAATATCACCGTGAAGACTGATATCCCATCACCAAGTCACCCTTTATTTACATATGCATATACATGGTACATGACAATGCTCCAGCTCTCAGTGAGCAGAATCTCTGCTACTGTTTTTTAAAATATATTTTAACAATTACAAAAGAGATTACAGAGAAACAGTTAACATTTACAGCTGGAAACAACAGCAATTTTACAATTGATAGGAGCAGCAAGGCCAGGCCCCAAACCCTACCGTTTGGGACCTGCTGTTTGGGCTCAGTCCAAACATCAAAAACAGTGAAGTCGCATGCAAAAACAAAGGAAACTGGAGTCCAAGGGCTAAGCCCTACCACAAAATTAGCATTTTACTTGTGAGAAAAAGGACAAAGAAAAAAATGTGTAACACAGGCTGTAACCAACCAATGAAACAATAATCCCCTAATGAGAACTGAGTTACACCTGAAACACATTGTGCATCAGGAGTTTAACGATCAGTCCTCACTAAAAGAAATGCCAGTTAGTTAACAAACTGGCTAAATAATTCAGCCAGTTCAGAAATCAGGTTTCCACTCCAGAAAAAAGGAGCAGAAACCAACTGCAACAGTAACATACTGACTGTAGCACTAGCCAGCACAGAGTCAGTCCCATAAACTGAGGAGACTCTGAATCTCCTGTTTATAATATTTTATTAAACAAATTACAAAACAGGTTTACCAACAACCGTTAACATTTACAGCTGTTTACAATAGCAATTTTACAAGGGAGAGGAGCAGCAAAGCCAGGCCCCAAACCCTACCGTTCAACCAGTTTACAGGGAAATGAGGACAAACCTCAAATCCCAGTTTCAAGCATGACAAGACAGTAACAATGACATTTATGCACAAGACAATCCAATTACATAAAAAGAGTGCAGACAATACAGACCCAGCAAGCCCCCGTTTCTCCCACCTTCCGACCACTCTAAGGCAGCCCACCCCAAAACACCTTCTGGCTCTCGATCCACCCCATGCCCCTTCCAGTTCTCGGTCCACCCTGACACCTTTTGACCACCTCTAGGGCAGCCCGCCCCAGTACCCGCCCAGGGTGACAGCAGTCAGGACGACCTACCCACCTTCCGGCTTCACTAACCACCCTCAGCACATTTCGACCACCTCTAGGGCAGCCCACCCTGGTACCTGCCCAGGGTGACAGCACTGAGGACGGCTACCTGCCTTCTGGCTCTCGGTCTGCCCCTACGTACCATTGGGCTCTCACCCACCGATGCACCATCCTGCCAGTGGGCTATCCTAGCACACCTTCCAGCCACCTCTAGGACAGCCCGTCCCATTCCCTGGGACAACAGCGTGCAGGGTAGCCCACAAGCCTTCCGGAACTCAGCCCGCCCCTACGCACCTTCTGGCTCTCGGCTGCTCTGACACCTTTCGACCACCTCTAGGACAGCCCGTCCCGATTACCCCTTCTCGGGACAACAGTGCTCAGAATGGCCTACCCACCATCTGGCTCTCGGGGCAACTGGCATCAGGGTGGCCTACCCACCCTCCGGCTTTCAGGAGAGCCTACCAACCTTCAGGTTCACAGAATGGCCTACCCACCCTCCGGCGCTCAGGGTGACAGCTTTCAGGACGACCCATGAGCCTCCCAGCTCACAGTAAGGCCTGCCAGACCCAGGGACACAAGACAGTGTAGGTGATAGACCCCGGAAACACCACAATACAGTTAATTGCCCCAAAAAATCAGAGTCCTTTCTGGTACACAGTCCAAATCTCTACAGTCTTCAAAATATAGAATCAATTTCCAGGAAGAGTCCACTCCAGTATACAATGTGCATTGTCAGAAATAGAGTCCGCTCCAAACTGCAGAGTCCATTGCTAAAAACAGAGTCCACAACCAAGGGCAGAGTCCACTCCTGAAGGCAGCAAATGCACACCCCACAGCACACAGGTGTTCAGTCTCCATGGAGTCCTGGCCCAGGCTTGGAAAACCAGGCCCACTCACAGAAACATAGTACAGGTGCAGTTAACTCACAGGGGTTTGGTCCACTCCTGAAGGCATGATCTTCTCCAAAATACAGCAAGTGCTCACCTTCCAGCTCACACACAGGTGTTCAATCTTCAGAGGCCCAGTCCCAGGGCTAGGCTGCCCCACAGGAACAGCTCCTCTGGTAAAATGTATGTCTTCCACAAGGGCTCAGTCCAAACACCAATAAAAAGTGAAGACACATACAAAATACAAAGAAAACTACAGTCCAAGGGCTAAGCCCGACCACAACATTAACATTGTCCTTTTCTTAAAGAGGAGAAAGTGAGGGCTGCAGATGCTGGAGATCAGAGCTGAAAATGTGTTGCTGGAAAAGCGCAGCAGGTCAGGCAGCATCCAAGGAACAGGAGAATCGACGTTTCGGGCATAAGCCTGAAGAAGGGCTTATGCCCGAAACGTCGACTCTCCTGTTCCTTGGATGCTGCCTGACCTGCTGCGCTTTTCCAGCAACACATTTTCAGCTCTTTTCTCAAAGAGAGTAAGAAGAGAAAAGAGTAACACACAAGCTGTAGCCAGCCAGTGAAACAACAACCCCCTAAGGCGAATTGAGTTACATCTGAAACACATTATGTGCATCAGGAGTTTAACAATCAGTCCTCACTAAAAGGAATGCCAGTTAACAAACTGGCTAAATAATTCAGCCAGTTTAGGAATCAGGTTTCCCCCTCCAAAAAAGGAAAACAAAACTAACAATAATGTACTGACTGTAATACAAGCCAGCATAGAGTCAGTCCCATAAACTGAGGAGACTCTGAATCTACTGTTTATTTTTTATTTTATTAAACAAATTACAAAACAGTTTACAAAAAAACATTGACAGCTGTACACAAAAGACAGCAATTTTACAAGGGAGAGGAGCAGCAAAGCTAGGCCCCGAACCCTACCGTTCAACCAATTTACAGGGAGAGGAGGACAAACCTCAAATCCCAGTTCGACATATGACAAGACAGTGACAATGACATTTGTACATTAGACAATACCGTTACATACAAAAGTGCAGACAATACAGACCCAGCAAGCCCCCGCCCCTCCCACCTTCCGACCACTCTAAGGCAGCCCGCCCCTACCCACCTTCCGGTTCTCGGTCCACCTCATGCCCCTTCCAGTTCTCGGTCCGCCCTGACACACCTTTCGACCACCTCTAGGACAGCCCGCCCCGGTACCCGCCCAGGGTGACAGCAGTCAGGACGGCCTACCCACCTTCCGGCTTAATCTACTGTTTATTTTTTTTTTTTTTAAACTGAGGAGACTCTGAATCTCCTGTTTATATTTATTTTATTAAACAAGTTACAAAACAGTTTACAAAAAACATTGACAGCTGTACACAAAAGACAGCAGTTTTACAAGGGAGGGGAGCAGCAAAGCTAGGCCCCGAACCCTACCATTCAACCATTTTACAGGGAGAGGAGGACAAACCTCAAATCCCAGTTCCACGTGTGACAAGACAGTGACAATGACATTTATACATTAGACAATACCGTTACATACAAAAGTGCAGACAATACAGACCCAGCAAGCCCCCGCCCCTCCCACCTTCCGACCGCTCTAAGGCAGCCCGCCCCTACCCACCTTCCGGTTCTCGGTCCACCTCATGCCCCTTCCAGTTCTCGGTCCGCCCTGACACACCTTTCGACCACCTCTAGGACAGCCCGCCCCGGTACCCGCCCAGGGTGACAGCAGTCAGGACGGCCTACCCACCTTCCGGCTTAATCTACTGTTTATATCTGTCAGCCAGGGCTCCCCGATTGGACTAGGTTAACAGCCCTAATCAGGGACCCGTATTCTATGAGATCCACCTGGCTGACATTGTCCCAGTTACTATCCTTACTATCTGCAGTTCGGTCTGTATAGCAACTTTGTGTCATTAGGACCACTGCCTTTCCTGTATATTAATATTGGCTGTGAGAAACACTTTTGAAAAACAACCTTTACCATTAAAGTCCAAAATCCAGTTTTGAATACATGTTGCTGCTGCCCCATTTAATCTCACAAGGTTACACTATATAATAAGCTTATCATCACTAGGATATACAACACAGAATGTGGTCATTGAGGTTGGTGAGTCTGCGCTGGCTGTTTGAAACGTGATTAGTTATTCTGGAAAATCACTCTGATCTCCATAATGATATGCTATCCTCTACAATGATCTGGTGTCACTAGGTCCAGAAAGGTTTCCGTTCTAGTTGTGGTAGCCCTTTTGTTTCCTCATCACCACCAGCTGTTTTAATATTGCTCGGACTGAAACGTTTTGCGTCCAGTCTGATATTGTCAATGGTAACAGGAAGGGTGTCCAGAAAGTTTAAAACCAGAATGGACTCTTTCAGTGCTGACACACCAGTGGTGTATCTGCCAGTGGGAGGCGGCACAAGGCATTGTATTTGTTACTTGGCCTGCTGGATGGTATTCCAACTTGTAATTGTACACACTTATGAGTGACATGGCTTTGTCCTTTTTGACTAGCCCTTGGGGGGAATTTACAGTCTGTTACTATTACAAATTTACATCCATAAATTATTGGTGGAACTTAGTCACACCAAAGATGACTGCCAAACCTTCCTTCTCTAAGTGGGCATATTTGCATCAGCCAAAGTTTGGGAACCATATTCTACTGGGCGTTTTTCTCCATTGGGCTACCTGTGAGTCAACACCACCCTGATACCATACAGGGAGGCATCTCTCTTGGGATCATAGAATGCCAAGACCTTACACAATTATATCTGCTTCTTTACTTGCCTAAATACTGTGTCTTGATTATGAGACCATTTCCAAGGCTGATCCTTTTTCAATAGCAGATGTATGGGTACTAGGATGAAGGCCTGGTTACATTTGAACTTTCAATAATAATTCACTAATCCAAGGAAAGATCTAAACTCTGGTCCAGACTTTTGATCGTTCTCACTTTATCTTCCAATGGATGTAACTCAGTCTTCGTGAAGGACAGACCTCCTGCCAGTTTTGAGTACAAGTCCTCTGTGCAAAGGATTGGGTATTGACAAAGCCATTTGCAGTGCCTGTTTGAAATCCAGTTGGGCTTCTACTGATAAATGCTTTTGCACATTCCCATCATTAATCTCACATATCAAAGGTTTGCTCAGCATCTCATTAAGGGTTAAACCAAAGTCACTTGCATCCGTCAGTCATCTTAACCTCATCAAAAATCGCGACACAGATTTCCCTGGTTCTCAACCTACCGAGTAAAGCCCATAGCATCCCAGAATTGCAGGAGGCTTGGGGTCATAACATTCTATAATCAAATCTGTCAACTCTTTAAAGGTTTTAGTGTCTGGTGCCTCAGCAAATGGAAAAGCTGCAGATTGTCAAGCTCTCAGGAGAATTACTTGTTGCTTTTCAACTGCCTCAATATCATTTACTTTTTTAAAAAATTGCATTCTTTCCACACACTGGACCCAGTCTTTGATGGCAGGATTGAATGAGTCAAGCTTCCCAAATAATAGTGTGATACCAGAAATGCTTACTCCAATTCAACAATAACTGATGTGAGTGCATTTCTTCAGGAGCATATTTTTTCTCTTGTCATCACTGAAATAACGCCATAGTGGCTGGTATCCCGTCACCAAGTTACCCTTCATTTACATGTGAAGAGTTCTTGATACTTATCTGGCTTCCTCAGCTCCAACTGTCAGATTGAACAGAACCTCTGATATTCCTGTTTTTATCTATCAGCCAGGGCTCCCTGACTGGATCAAGTTAGCGGTCCCAATCAGGCAACTCGTACTTTCTGAGGTCCACCTGGTTGACCTCGTTACAATCTCTATGTGTTAATGTAAGTAGATTTGAAATATCGTAGTCGAATTGGGATATAGATTTAGATTTTATTGTCACATTTACTCAAGTACAGATGTACAAGAGTACAATGAAACGTGTATAATTTCGCCACACACAGTTCCGTCCTCGATACAAAGGTACCTCTGTACAAAAAGCTTAGGTACAAAGTAGTAAAAGGAACAATTTAGAAAAGTTAAGCATTACCTTCATGGAATAAATAGAAAATATATATAACATAGGTCTTACTTAATTTTAAAGTCCTGCTTAATACAAACTAGAAAAATGAAGGAAAAAGGCTAGAAGTTCAACAGTCTATGATGAGTCCTCTGCTTGGTTTGCTCTCTGGGAGACCTCAGCTCCCTGTTCTCTCTGCTGCAGAGACCAGGGAGGGGGGCCTCCTTCACTGCTTGCGCTTCCCGAGTTGGGCCGTGATGCTGTCGATGCTGTTGCTAAAGCTGTTGGCTACCCAATTGCTTCCTGTCTCCAGATCGTACCTAGACAGGAGTAATGTTGAACATTAATTGTTAAAATGATGTTAATATACTACTTCTGCATGACTTCTGTGCATTTAGGTATATTTTCAGCTGCGTTACTGTCACAGTTAAAGAAGAGTGAAAGTCATTGTTCTTCTTGAAAAATTGTCCCAATTCCTGACTGCAATAATTCGATTAGGTCAGCTAAAATTCCTGCCAGAGTTGGCTATTAGCATAGCTAGGAATGTGGAAATGGGAGAGAGGTAATTAATGCCTGCTAATAAGAACCTTTATTTAAAAGGAAAACTGCTCAGAAAACAGTTTTAAGCCCATAACGGTGTGTATCACATCTAAAGGATAAGTTGTTTGTGTGCAATCTGATATGCTGATCCATGTGACCTGATGTCCTTGACCTTGAAACAAGACCACAAGAGGAAGGAAATTAACAAAGCGATTCCATGTAGCAGACAAAATATGGGAAGGATAGAAGAGCAAACTGAGAAGGAGGTCTACCCTTTAGAGAAGTTGCAAGGCACACTTAGATTATTGCTTTTATTTCTTTCACTTTTGTTTGATTCAATGTCCAAAATTAACCAACTTAAAAATCACACAACACCAGGTTATTGTCCAACAGGTTTATTTGGAAACACTAGCTTTCCGAGCGCTGCTCCTTCATCAGTTGATCCTTGGAGGAGCAGCATTCTGAAAGCTAGTGGTTCCATATAAACCTATTGGGACTATAACCTGCTGTTGTATGATTTTCAACTTTGTGCACCCCAGTCTAACATCGGCACCTACAAATCAGAATTAACCATACTCAGTTAAGGTTTGCCTCATACTTCCATGATCAGCAGGAGCTGAGACTTTAAAAAGCTCTGAAAAGAAATTGACGTTTGTAGAAAATGAAATGAGAACTCTATTTATATGGAAACTCCTTTCTGCAGGGAATCCAAAGTCCTCAAAGAAAAGGCCTTGGAATATTCAAGGTAGTTGGAACTGTAGAGGTGAAGTGGACTGCTTAGTACATCATTGGGTTCTATCTTGGTTATACCTGTGTTGAGATTTCATGTGTAATTTATAGCTCCTATCGACTATGATTTGCCAGTTGTTCTATGTTTGACTACTGCTGATAATGTTAGAATAAAGGTTAGTAAAAGGGAAATCTTGTTGACTAAGTTTTTGACTTGAGGGCAATTTGGTGAACTTGCTTATTTTGCTTTATGAAATCTGAAGAGGATTGTAACATAAGATTCAGTGTTAAATTTGTAACTTTATCGGCTATAAATGCAATTTTCAGCTTCCTTTTCCATTCTTGCTGGCATATCTGAACCAGCAAGTGAAAGAAGTAAGTAATTTATTGACAATGTTGTACTAATGCCATTGTGAATTTACTATTAAGTGTATGCAAATCTGATTGTTCATTGTTATAAGGATAGGAGTGCCTGGCAGAAGTCAGTACCTTTTACACTACCTTCCCCGAAACAGAGAAACTTATAACTAATATTGGGATGGAAATAATAAAATCAAGTTACTTCTTTGTTTTGAAGTGACAGATTGTATTTATAGCCTTTACAGAAAAATCATTGACATCTTTGGTATGAAAATAAAAGAATTGGTCCATTGCACTGCTGTAAGTTCCAGATTCTTCATAGCCACAACATTCTCTTTCGTTTCAGGTCAATAATGTCCTCAAATTTAGTTACTGTACATCAAAACGTATAAGTTGACATAGCAAGAAAGACAAGCCCTTTTTGTTTAACATCAAAAAAAATCTTTTGACATATACTTGGTGTGTAAGTCAACCCCTCCCTGAATTTTCCACGAAGACATGTTGTGCTCACATTTAGAGTCAGCCTCAATTTGTCACCTCAGCAATATTTGTTATCATTTGGCACAAGGAATCAAGCAGACAAAGTGGACCGTGATGCCAAAACGATGTGCAGGATATTTTGGTCAAGCCCAAATAGACCAGATTGCAAATGACAATCAGCTGTGTGCTCTGACAGAAAGATTTAAATATGAAACTGGTTTCAAAAAAATGGTCTAATACTTTTCAACTTTCAAATAACTGTGTTGCAATGAGGAAAGCAAGTATTAACCAGAAAATTGATGACAGAATGGAAGAAGTGAGAATCTGTCCTGAAGTATGTGTCCAAAACTAAATGCACCATGTGAACAAGGATCAACCCCATTGGCCTAATCTTAAAACAGGAAGCAGATCTGTTGAAAATCATCAGAATAGTTACATTATCAACAGGAATGCAACATATGGATACGCACTCAAGTGGGCCAAATCAAACTATACACACAGCAAAAAATTCAGAGTAACTACCAGTTGGTGTAACTATTGAAACAAAGCAGTCTAGTTTGCAAAAGAAAACTGGAGATGGGTCACAGACTACCAAAAGACTTTGCTATTAAATTTACAAGTTTGCAATGATTCTTCATCAGCAAAAACATGACCATATTGTCAAACATGGATGAAACATCAATGACTTTTGATATTCCCAGCACCCACACTGTGGAGTGAAAAAAATCAAGAGTTTTAGCAAGACCTACAGAATTTGAGAAGCCAAGATTTACAGTAATACTCGACTACACGGGTGATAGAATGAAATTAAAGTCTAGTGAGTTACTCTAGGAATACGTGCTGTGGAATGCAGTAAAGCTTGGGGCAGCTACTGCCAAAGCAAAGTGGGGAATGATTGGAATCGAAGTTCTTTCTGTCAGCGTCTGAGGGTCTGTTCAGTTTCATGCGTAATTCAGTCTAGGACTTATGCTCTGCATTTGTCCCCCTAACATCTCTATGTGCCAATCTTAAATCCACCTCTTTAATCAAGCTTTAGGTTAGTTCTGTCATGAGTCTCATTTTGCTTGTTTACTCATTTTTGAAACACCTTTGGCATTTTTTAGTGGCTCAGGAGTTTGAATGTACATTTTTTTTTGTTCAAAGACTTGCTATTAACATTGCACGCAACATATGCCAGTTGTAAAGGAAGAATGAGTGATTAAACTTGCTTTTATGTAGTGTATTTCATGATTTGAAGTTGCTTTAGTGTTTTGACAGCACATTCCATGAGCAGCAATGAAATAAAGTCCAGATTATTTGTTTTAGTTGTAGTTGGCCAGGACATCAGGATGACTCTTCTGACAATAGTGCCATAAAATCTTTTGCATCCATTGTGTTGAACTCATCTGTACCTCCAACAGTGCAACACTCCTTTGATACTGCACTAAAGGTTCTGCTCTGACTATGTGCTCAGGGGCCTTAAATTCATTTTTACTTTTGAAATAGATTTAGCTTTACTGTCACGTACTCAACTGAGTACAGTAAAACGTTGACAAGTCACCACCTTCGGTACAAAGATGTCTAAGTACAGCTTGTTAGTTACACTGTAAAAATTTCACCAACGCACAATGCCATTGAACATTTTACTGTCTTAAATAATGAATTTTTGTGACAAAATTTTGTTTGATTTTTATCCAACTTCATGAATGAAACACGAAATAAATTAGTAACTGATCAAAAAAAAAGCTAATGCGCTTAAAATCACCAGTTTTGTGTAGTTGCAGAATGAACTGAATCAAAGATGTATAATTGAGAAAAGAGAGCATTTTATAATGGGTTAAAGTAGGTCAAAGTGCAAAGGATTCCTTTCTCCATAATACTCCAGTTTGACCCTTCACCTGTTCCATGTACTTAGTACCTGAACTGCAATGTTTTCCCAGTGCCTATTGTTTGTTTCCCAGCACTAAGTACAGATAGTTCTCCTATAACACGTATTTTTAAGCAAGATTTGGCTGTAATGCGATTTGTGAATTGCAGACCTTTCGATTGATAAAGCGAACTCCTGTTCGCTGTTACGCGATTCCCATCCCCGGCACTAGGTGTTGTATTGCATGGAGGACTGGTCATTCAGCTCGCGTGTTTTCTAGCCAAGCGCTTTGTGAAAGGTACAGTGCTTTTGAAATCAGTGATTTTAGTGTTAAAGTGTTAATTATACTGTATTATTTTATTAAAATATTTGATTTAAAAATCCACTTCGACTGTGCTATTATTCATGTTAGGCTTACTACTATTTATCTTTCAATTTTTATTAGTATTTTTGGTGGTTTGCCTCTAGCCTATTTTTCCCATAGGCCCCAGTAGCTCTATTGCGTAGTTTTCTATAACATGGCGTTTCATAGGAATGCAACCACCACATTATAGGAGAACTACATGTATTTTTCATTATTTCCATCAGCCAATCCCAGTGTTTCCAAACTCAATATCCCATGTCACTCCTTCCCAGGACATGAAACCACCTATTTCCCTTCTACTTCCAACTTGCACGTATTGTTTCCAACAATATAAAAGCTTAAGAAATAGGAGCAGGAATAGACCATCTGACCCTTTGAGCCCAGTCTGCTGTTTAGTAAGATCATGATTGATCTTTTTGTGGCCTCAGCTCCACTTATCTCCCTCTCACCATAACCTTAATTCCTTTACTGTTCAAAACATTACCTGCCTTAGCTTTAAAAACATGCCATGAGGAAGCTCAACTGATTCACGAGGTATGGAATTTCACAGATTCACAACCCTCTGAGTGAAGAAGTTTTTTCTCAATTTGGTCCTAAATCTGCTTCCCCTAATTTTGAGACTGTAATCTCTTGTCCTAGTTTCACCCGTCACTGGAAACATCCTCCCTACTTTTATCTTACCTATTCCCTTCATAATTTTATATGTTTCTATAAGATCCCCCAGCTCATTCTTCTAAATTCCAATGAACATAATCCCAGTCTACTCAGTCTCTCTCCTCATAAGCCAACCTCCTCAACTCCAAAATCAACCTAGTGAAACTCCTGTGCAGCCTCTCTAGTGCCAGTACATCCTTTCACAAGTAAGGAGACCAAAACTGTACATAGTACTCCAGATGTGGCCTCACCAGCACCCTGTATAGTTACAAAATAACCACCCTGCTTTTAAACTCAATATCTTGAGCAATGAAGGACACAATTCCATTTGCCTTCCTAATTACTTGTTGCACCTGCAGACCAACCTTCTGTGATTCATGCATAAGGACACTCTGGTTCCTCTGCACAGCAGCAAGCTGCAACGTTTTTACTGTAATAGCCCTTTTTACTGTTATTCCTACCAAAATGGATAACTTGACATTTATTAACATTGTGCTCTATCTGCCTGACCTTTGCCCATTCACTTAAACGATCTATGTCCCTCTGCAAAGTTTCACAGTCCTCTGCACACTTTGTTCTGCCAGTCATCTTAGTATCATCTGCAAACTTTGACACACAGCACATAGTTCCCAACTCCAAATCATCTGTATAAATTGTGAATAATTGCGGTCCTAAACATTAATCCCTGAGGCACACCACTAGTCACTGATCGACAACTGGAAAAGCACTTGTATATCCCCACTCGTTGCTTCCTGTTAGTTAACTAATTCTCTGTCCATACTAATATGTTACTCATAACACCATGCATCTTTATTGTATGCTGCAGCTTTTAGTGCAGCACTTTGTGGAATGCCTTTTGGAAAGCTCGATACACCACATCTACTGGGTCACTGTTGTTCATCCTGCTCGTAATGTCTTAATAGAATTATGGTAGATTAGTTAAGCATGACCTGCCCTTCATGAACTTATGCTGCATCTGCTCAATGGTACGATTTCTATCTAGCTACTTTGCTATTTCTTCCTTGAGAATAGATTCAAGTATTTTCCCACTGCAAAAGTTAAGCTGACCTGTCTGTAATTCCTCATCTTCTGTCTAATTCCTTTTTCAAACAGTGGCATCATATTTACTGTTTTTCAATCTGCTGGAACTGCGTCAGAGTCCAGCATGGGAAATTAACACGTGCTTTTGTTTTTTCTCCCGCCATCTCTTTTAGTACCCTGGGATGCATTCAATCAGGGCCAGGAGACTTGCCTACCTTTAACTCCATTAGCTTGACTAGCAATACCTGTTTATCTTAACAGTTGTCTCCAGGTCCTTACCTACATTTGCCTCTTTGTGAGTTACTGGCATGTTATTAGTGTCCTCCGCTGTGAATACTGACACAAAATACCTGTTCAATGCCTTGGTTGTTTCCTCATATCCCTTTAATAAATCCACCACCTCATTCTGTAAAGGACCAATGTTTACCATAGCCATTCGTTTCCATTTTATGTATTTATAGAAACGTTTGCTATTTGTCTTCATTTTCTGAACTAGTTTACTCTCATAATCTATCTTAATTTTCTTTATAGCTATATTTGTGGCTTTCTGTTGACATTTAAGGTTTTCCCAATCTTCCAGTTTCCCGCTGGTCTTTGCCATTTTGCGTGCCTTCCCTTTTAATTTGATAGCCTGCCTTATTTCCTTAGACACCCATGGCAGCTTACCCCTTTGTCTATAGCCCTTCCTTTTCACTGTTCAAGAAAACTATTGCAGATACATTGCGAACACCTCCTCAAGGCTATGCTGATCAGCCTGATTCGATCAATCGACAAGTGGATTAAAATCCTCTATGATAATTGCCATACCATTTTTACAGGCATTAGTTATTTCTTTGCTTATTGCCCATCCCAATGTGATAATATTATTTGGTGGCCTATAGACAAGGTCTATCAGTGACTTTTTTCCTCTTAGAATTTTGAATTTCCACACAAATAAATTCAACCTTATTCTCCGTAAAACCTATATCATCTCTCACCACTGTCCTGATGTCATCCTTAAATATCAGAGCTACACCACCTCCCTCACCTTCCTGTCTGTTCTTCCGAATAGTTGGATACCCCTGGATATTTAATTCCCAATCGTGACCATCCTGCAACTGTTTCTCCGATACTAGTTACTAAATCGTACTCATTCGTGATGATTTGTGCCATTGATTCATCTACCTTATTTCAAATGCTATGAGCATTCAGTTATAGTTTCCATCAGAATCGCAGCAGTATACATTAGCAAAATGTGAAAATGGATTTTCAGAAAAGAGTGTGGAGAAAACAGTAAAAGATTGATGTACTGCAATGTGCTAGACAAAAATAATGGTAGGACAAGAAATAAAATACTACTCAGTTCATCTTAATTTACCACTGGGGATCTACTAGTAAACTGTTAAAAATCATGCATCTAATACATCCAAATACATTGCCTAATTTTCTTGCAAATGTAAGCGTATCTTAAATTGCTGGCTGCAGTTTTGGTGAGTTTGAAACCAGCTAACATCTTCCATTCTGCAAAACTGACCAAGATATAGTTCAGGTCTGATCTAAGTTTTAACCTTAGTGATCACACTTTAAGAAAAAAAGAGGTCGAGGTTGCAGCTGACATGATTTGTTTTCCTCAATATAAGTAATTACTACTCAGAAACTAAGAGACTTAAACCTTCGCTTTGCAGCAGAGTAAAAACATTGTTTTGCTTGGACAATACACATCTATTTAGTGTGAACAGTTAATGGTTTGAAAATAAATTACCAATTTTTGAAAACATGAAGGCTTGAAATACTGACATTGTTAAAAAAGAAGTATTGTTGGAAGGTTGAACAGCTGACAGCCTTTGAGGTGACCTTCTGGATCTTTATTAATTTGAGAGCTTGGTTGGTTAGGAGTAAAGATGTTCTGACTTGTGAGCAGGTCCAAGCTATTCATTATGTATGTATGTATATATATTTATTTATTTATTAGAAATAGTGGGTTGTCACTCATACATTCACTGATTAATTTGGGAGAAATTTATTTCAGAATTGTTAGATGTATTATTATCACACTTGTTGAACGAACAGCACTTAATGGAGGCAGCTTCTTAACTGTAGTTGTATGCGCTACCTGACCTTTCATTCCCAGGTTGGGTGACCCCTAAGTAGTTCAGAGTTTTTCTTAATCTCTCATCAAAGCTAATTCTCTCCTCCCCCGCGAACCATCAGCTATTACAACAGCTTCCAAATGGAGTAGTTGAGGTTAACAGCACACGTGCGTTTAAGAAAAAGCTACATAAGTATATCTGGAAGTAAAGAACACAGGATAGTTTGAGATGAAACCAGTAAAATTGGAAGAGACTTTTATGGAGCATGTACGGTAAAAACTTTGTTTCTGTGCTTTAATAATTATCTGGAATTCTATGGAAGGATTCAAATGAGTGTAGTTTCTGAAGGAAAGTTTTGTGTTCTCAATGTCAAGTGCATTTCTGTCAGGTGCCTTTTTGTTTTGAAGGATTGGTCTTGCTGTAAATTATGGATGTCACTGTCTAACATGCTGGCATAATGTTTGATTTTCCTTGAGCTTGATTTCACAATCCTTTGGTCTGATTGGTTGTTACAAAGTTGTTTTTCCTGTTTATTCAGATTCCAGATATCCCTTTTTCTTATCTGCATTTATTAGAATGCACGTCTAGCAATTTTCAATTTAAAAATATTCAAAGATTGGCTATGCAAGAGAAATTTTAGCTAACACCAGATACAATCAGATATCCTTTCACTGCAAAACTTGGTCCAGATTATATGGAGCTTGAGAAAATATTGACATGTGAAATGCGCATTGTCTGAATCAAACATTACTTTTAAATTTCTAAAACACAACTGATCATTTAGCCCTTCTGTCTACAAGAAATGTCATTTACTAATTTCAGGATATAGTTTATGTTCTTTAGCTGCTTTTAATATATTCTAATTGTCTGAAATACTTTTACCGGATTTGTTCTTTAATACAACCGGAATTTTTCCTAGTACTAACATAGCTATGAAAATCTAAAATTGGTTCCCTCCTCAAAATTCTACAACTTCTGTCTCACTTAGTCCTTTACTGTTTCTGTATTTTTAAGTGATTCTCAGTTGTCTTTCATATAAAGGCCTATTTTTATGTTAGTTTACATCAATGATTTGTTTCTTTATTTTGTTTTATAATCTTATTAAACCACCGTGGTTAAGATTGGCTTTCCTAAAGCAAATGTTTTCTCACATTGTACAGTGGCTTTAAATATAGTTTTCCTCTGTTAAGTGTAGTTTCCCAGTTTATCCCCTCTGTCTTCTAAAGAACACTGAAGTATCCAGTGCTGTCCCTTTTTTGCATAAAATTCATTTAGTTTTAAGACTGAACTCAGTGATACCCAGGTCACAGATGCGCACAGGTATCCAGGTTACACCCCATTTGGAAAATTAAGCACTGAATCGCAATGCAGCTCTTGCCTTTGTAATTTGACACTCATGTTATGACATTTTCTAATTATTGCCTGAAATTTGACATTTTCCCTTACTACTTTTGTCCCTGAAGTGTCCACTCAACTTCCAGAAGTTAAAATCCTTCAATTAATGGATTACAGTATTCCGCAGTCTTCAGCCTAAAAATCTTCCCTGACCATATGTTCCATTGTCTGTTACACATCTATTGTAATTGCACATTCATAACAAATATCCATTCATGTACAGTTGTAAGATAGTTATCCACCTATATTGCAATTCCCCTTTTTTTGGGCATTTCCCAACAAAATCATTTACAGCATCTGAATCAGTTCTTGGTAACATTAAAGTTTCATTTTTGGTTTATGTAAAAATATAATTGTTAAAGCATTCCTTATTTGGGCTTTGTTATTTATATTCACATTTTCTTGTTTTACGTACTGCTTTCTTTGACTTACATATTTAAGTTCTGTATGATGTATCCTTTATTCAAGAGGTTAGATACTGGTCCAGTTTTCAGTGATGTTGCATCTGCTTGCAAGCTTGCCACATTGTCCGATGATCAAACTTCCTGAAGCCAACTTTTTATATAGGTTCTTTCTCATTGACATTTTTGACTGTAATTTAAAGGGTAAACTGTATTTTTGCTCAAGAACTGTCATCACAATGTCAAATTACAAAAAAACTGGGGCATGTCTGTAGAGCTGTGTCCCTTGCATATAGTTCTGTTTAATAAAACGTTTTAATGTTCATTTATGCAAGTGTAAAACTAGTCTTGTTCCTTCTGACTTGTATATAATCCTTAGATGTTTCTCTGAGGCGGGTGTATGCCTTAGTAGGGAAAAATGTGTGTTCCAGGCACCCCAAGTGACATACTTGGGTTTCAGAGTCAACAAGACCGGGTTGTGTTCCTTGAACCTCCCCCCCCCCTTCCCAAAAAAAAAGGGATACTCAAAGAGGATGATGCTGTGCTGTCCATAGCTTCTGGTGGAATTCAGTGGTGAACTCTCATTTTAAGTGCATGTAATTACAAGTTGGAATACCGTCCAAGAGGCTAAGTAGCAAATGTGGATGCCTTGAGTTGTCTCTTTCTGGCAGATATGCCATTGGAAGAGTCCGTTCTGGTTTTAAACTTTCTGGATACCCTTCCTGTCACCACTGACAATATCAGACTGTTGATGCAAAAAAGATCTGATTTAGTCAAAAGTAAAGCAGCTGGAAACAAAATGGCCATCACAATCAGAATCGGAACCTTTTTGGACCCGGCAAGACCAGATCACTGTAGAGGAAGGCATTTTTTTATGGGGCGCAAGAGTGATTGTTCCAAGCAAAGGACATCATCAGATACTGGCAGAACTCCACCAGGGTCATCCAAGGGTGACCAAAATTAAGATGTTGGTGAGAAGTTACGTCATTTGGGTAGACATAGCATTGATGATGGGGCAGTGCCTGGAGTGCCAATAAGGACAAAAATTAGTGCCAGCAGCTCTCCCCCATTTGTGAGAATGGCCTGGTAAATCCTGGACTAGGTTACATGTCGACCATGCCAGTCCTTTCATGGGCTCAGTGTTCTTAGTCAATGTGGATGTTGACTCAAAGTGGTTGGACTTGCATAGAGTTCATTTGTCAAACACTGGGATGACAACGGAAAACGTGCAAGCATCTGGGTTACCAGATATGTTGGTTAGAGACAATGGGCCACCATTTACCAGCAGGGAATTTGAGTATTTCCTGAAGTTGAATGGCATGCAGCATGTAAGGAGAGCTCCATACCATCCATCATTCAGTGGTCTAGCAGAAAGAGCAGTCCAAACTTTGAAAGAAGACTTATAGGAACAGCTTACAGCTATACCAAACTATTCCAGTTCCTGTTTGATTATCAGGCCACCCCTCATGTGAGTATAGGTTAGCTCCAGCAGAGTTGCTAATGGGGATAAGACACCGCACCAAGTGAAATCTAATCTTCTCGAGGTGCAGAGGGTGAAATGGCAAAGTTTGGATAGGTGAAGCAGTCCTGACTCAGCACGTGGACCACATGAAAACTGCAAACTCGCAAACAGGGCAGGAGCAAAACATGATCATCTCCTTTGAACTGCCAGAAAGGCTATCGGAACCTATAGGTGGTTTCCCTCCATCTAGCATTGATAAACCTCAGAGTCTGAGATGGATACTGTTGATTTAGCGGACTCCACATCTTTAACACCTGAAGAAGTGGATGACTTTCTTCTGCCACACTCCAGATGAAGAGGCAGGCTACGGGTCCGGTACCCGTTGCCCATAACAGAAACAGTGTTGGGGGAACCAAATCTGATGCAAAGATGCCCCAGGAGAGGCTAAATAAAAAGAACCAGCCTGTGTCCTCAGACCCAAATGGGGAGGGATGCAGTGATTGTAAGCCAGGTAGACCGTATAGAATATAAATTCCTTGATTAGAACTGTTAACTTGGTCCAATAAGGGAACTGTGGCTGATAGATATAAACAGGAGTGTGCGTCGCACGGATCTGACTTTTGTACGCCGCTGCAGAGTGTCTGGTTAAAGTTAACGGGTCCCTGATGGCGCCCCTTCGCTTTGGGAGAGGAGTGCATCAAGGCTGCCCCCTGTCCGGCCAGCTGTATTCCCTGTGCGTGGAGCCTTTCCTGCGCCTCTTGCGGACGAGGTTGTCGGGGCTGGTTCTGCACGGCGCGGGCACGGGGTGGCCCTCTCGGCCTACGCCGACGACGTGCTCCTCACTTTCATCGACCCGGCTGACCTGGGGAGGATGCGCGAGTGCCAGGCCGTGTACTCGGCGGCGTCTTCCGCCAGGATCAACTGGGCCAAATGTTCTGGACTACTGGTCGGTCCGTGGCGGGTGGACTCTCTGCCGGAGGAGTTACGGGAGTTCAGCTGGAGTACCACCCATCTCCTCTACCTGGGGGTCTACCTCAGCCCGGCTGAGGAATCCTGGCCGGCCAACTGGCAGGAGCTGGAGGCCAAAGTCTCGGCTCGCCTAGGCCGTTGGACAGGACTGCTCTGAGTGCTATCTTACAGGAGTCGAGTGCTGGTCATAAACCAGCTGGTGGCCGCCATGCTGTGGTACCGGCTGGTCCCTTTGGTCCCTCCTCCTGGCTTTGTCGCTGACATCCAGAGAACGTTGGTCGATTTCTTCTGGGACAAAAAGATGCACTGGGTCGCCGCGCAGGTTCTGAGTCTCCCTATTGAGGAGGGCGGTCAGTCGCTGGTGTGCGTCCGCACCCAGGTCGCGACGTTCCGCCTTCAGACCTTGCGGTGATACCTTTACGTCGAGCCTCCTCCTAGGTGGTGCGCCCTGGCGATGTATTTTTTCCGCCAGGTGCGTAACCTCAACTACGACACGCAGCTCCTGTTCGTCGACCGTGACGGTTTGGAGGTCGCCCTCAAGACGCTGCCTGTCTTTTACCAGGACCTGATCACTGTCTGGAACATGGTCAAATCGCGTCGCGCGTACCCTCCGGCTGGAGTAGCGGCTGTCGTCAGGGAGCCGTTGCTCAGGAATCCGCACCTCCGTACTCCCGGGTTCGAGTGGCTGTCGGAGGGGAGGGCCGTGGCGGCGAGGGCGACCAGGGTCGGGGACGTGCTGGGTGCTGGGGGCCTGGGCTGGACGCTGCCGCAGGACATAGCGAGCAGGGCAGCGGTAGACGTCCGGTACGTGGCCACCGCCATCCGATGCCTTAAAACGGCAGTGCTCGGACCCGACGTAGTGCACCAGTTGGAGGACGCTCAGGTGTGCGGTGGGGTCCCGTCCGCGCTCACCCCAGCCCGGACGGAATTTCACATTGGCCCCCGTGGGAGCCTGTGCCCCACAACCTGAGCCGCCTCCGGAATTTTAATTTTGTCTCATTTAAGGAGGTGAAAAGGAGAGCCCTGTATAGACTGCTGCTGCACACCGTCCACCTCTTCTCCCTCATCCACCGTCCGGACACGCCTTGGCGTGCCCATTTGCCACCGGGCGGTGGGGATCCCCAGTGGAGGGCTGTCTACGCGGGAGTCCTCCCCCTTTCTCTCGGGGATCTGGGGTGGAGGGTGCTGCACGCAGCAGTCCCCTGCAACTGCAGATTGTGGTGGTTCACGGACTCCCAGCCCAACTGCTTGTTCTGTGGCGCTGTGGAGTCCGTGGACCACGTATATATTGGGTGTGGGCATTTGCACTCCCTTTTTGATTTTCTTAAAAACCTTCTCTTTTTTTGGCTGCACTTCAGTCCCACGCTCCTGATCTTTGGGCACCCGGTACGGAGGAAGGAGGGCAGGTCTGAAGACCTCCTCGTGGGTCTGCTCCTGGGCCTGGCCAAACTGGCCATCAACAGGTCCAGGCAGCGGGCCGTGGAGGGGGCCGTTAGGGCCGACTGCCTGCCCCTCTTCCGCGGTTACGTTAGGGCCCGGGTGTCCTTGGAGAAGGAGCACGCGGTGCCCACCAACACCCTGGAGTTGTTCAGGGAGAGGTGGGCACCGCAGGGAGTGGAGTGCATTATTTCCCCCTCCAACTCTATTTTGATTTAGTCCTTACCCTCCCCTTCACTGTTTTGACCACACAGCATCGCCCTTTGATGTGAAGGGCAGTGCGTGTCATTGGCCACTCGGGTGCTTTCCTATCTTCCTGGTGGTGGAAATTGAATAAAGATTCGTGCACCTTGTGTCTCTCACTGTATCTCACACCTGCACACACACACACACCATGGGTCCTGGGGAAAAATATAAGCACTACCGCAGTTAGGCGGTAGTGTGGGGGTAGAGAAAAAAAAATAAACAGGAGTGTGCCTACAGCCATACTAGTCTGAAAACGCCCGATATCGTGTGGTCTCAGAAGCTGAACAGACTCAAGTTTGGTTAGTACTTGGATGAGAGACTGCCTGGGAATACCAGGTATAAATAGGAGTGCCAGAGGTTATATTCACTCTGAGTTGGCTCTGAGGAAGCCAGACAATTGGGAAGTACTTTTAACTTGTAAATAAGGGGCGATTTGGTGCTGGTATACCAGCCTCTGTGGAGTTCTTTCAACTTCTTCTTCTGTACTTCACTATTCCAGCCAGTCATGGGTGATCTCTGTGGTAGATGGAGAAGTGTCAAGAGGAATGTATTTTCATATTTAATTAATTTTCATGTGTCTTAGGCCATGATGATTTTGTGGAAGGAAAAAGCACACATGCAAAGCTCTTAAGATCCTTTTAGTTTAAGGAAGGTGGCCAGTCATTGCACTAAACTGTTCAAGTCAAGTTGCTTTGAATTGTTATTTTATTTTCAAATGTTAAGAAAAGTGAATTTGCCAGAAGGCCAGAATTGAGTTCGACTGAAACTGAGTGTCAAACAAAAATACACAAGTTGATAGACAATGAAGAAAGTGCTTCTGAGGTCTGCACATTGCATGATAGATAACTGATGCACAAATGCTCGAGAGACTTTGTTCTTCAGAGGGAGGAAAGAATTTCAGCTGTAGGATTTTGAGTTATCTATTTCACCCATCTCTTCATATTGAGGTAACAAAAAAAGTTTCCATGAATTTTTTTCTTCATGCAGTGCACTGTTACCTAAGGTTTTGGAATGAGCATCAACAAATTCAGTATGTTTAATTCTTTCAGAAAGCATGTCACAATTGAAATGTTATGCTAACAGTACTTAAGAAATCATCTTAAGTGTTTGATCTCAAGTAGTTATTTTTAGTATAAATAAACTGGGATGTATTTTAATACAAATTTTAATGTCGTCATTTGTTGCCTATCTCGATGCAAATGAGAATGTCGTGGCTGCCTTAAGAGTTGTCATTTTTCTACCAACTTGACCACAGAATGTGATTGAGAGAGGTTTTCAGAATTCTGCAGATGGTGAGTGATGTGTGAAATTGGATGATTTCATTGCAGTGTTGTGATGACTGAAGACTTGCATTGATGATGTGCAGTGTAAGAAATAGGGAGAACTCACAGGGTGGATAAAGGCCCTGGAATTATTTATAAGTGAATATTTAATTTGTAAATTGAAGGATGGTGGGCTATTACAACCCAGTGACAAATTGTCAGTTATGATGTGTAGATGGTAAATTGACATTAGTGCAGAATAGTGGTGGAAATGTCAAATACGAAATCATGGTGGAACAGAGATTAACCAATATATCTAAATAGAGCAAATAGTAGCAGTAATTTCGGATGGAATATTTTATCAATAATCTCCCACTCATTACTATCTTTTCCTCGATATACTAGAATTTAACAAGTACCTAAATAATTTTGATTGGTTGCTAATAGTATTTTACGTAAGTGCTGTATATGTTGTAATTCTATCTGGCTTTGAGATACAATGCAAACCACCAATGGTGAGAACTCCCATTTCATAAGTAGTTAAAAGAACACAGAATTGTGAACTTCAGTCTTAATTACATATGTATAATTTCCATCTGAGAAGGATACATATGCAAACATGTATTTAAATGTGTTTATCCTATTTATAGAGTCAGAGTAATATAACTGGAAACAGACCCTTTGATCCAACTGGTCTTTGCCAAACATAATCCCAGACTAAACTCGTCCCATCTGCCTGCTCCAGGTCCATATCCCTCCAAACATTTACTAGCCATGTACTTACCCAAGTGTTTTTTAAATGTTGTAACTGTGCTCATATCCAACACTTCCTCAGGAAGTTCATTGTACATGCGAACAACTCTGTGTAAAAGGTTTGCCTCTCATGGTCTTTTTAAAATCTCTGACCTTTCACCTTAAAATGTGCTCCCTGGTCTTGAAATTCCCATCGTAGGGGAAAAAAAACACCTACCATTAACCATATCTATACCCCTCTTACTTTAAAATATATAAATGCAAAAGTTAGACAAGCATGTAATAAAACCAGAATGGTTTTAATTAATGCTTTAAACATTCAAATAGATTACAATAAGCAGATGAGATGATTCCAGAAAAATATTGATGTTCTAAAACCCAACAGGAGTTCAGGCCATATTACATTTATTAATGAGTAATGAGCCCGATTTCATTAAACTAACCTGTGAGTGCTTATCTAATAATGATCATAAATATGATCAAGTTCAGTACTACATTAGAAAGAGAAAACTAAAACCAGTCGCTAAGATTTTAGCTTCAATTAAGCCTGACATTAATGGTAACAGACTGGAATTGTTCACAGTGAACTAGGCAAATCCATTAATGAGTTAAATGACTGAAATCAGTGGGAAGTGTTCAAAACAGCAGTGAGATGATACATAACCAATTTTAGTGGGCAAGAGTTGTCCTTGCCAAATAGAAAAACCCGGAATGATAATTGAGGTAAGGGATGATACAAAACCAAAAGAAAAAGCATATGGCAAAAATAGTGCATCCTGGTGAATGGGAGAATTACATAAGTCATAAAAGAGGTGGCATGGTGGCTCAGTGGTTAGCACAGTTGCTTCACAGTGCCAGGGACTCGTGTGCAATTCCATCCTGAGGCGACAGTGCAAACACAACACAGATATTCTCCCCATGTCTGCTTAAGTTTCCTCCTGGTGCTCTGGTTTCCTTCCATAGTCCAAAGATTTGTAGGTTTGGTAGATTAGTCATGCTAAATTGTCCCTTACTGTCCAGGAACATGCAGGCTAGATGGGTTAGCCATGGAACAATACAGAGTTGGATTTGGATGGGAAGCTCTTCGGACGATCAGTGTGAACTCACTGGGCCAAATGGTCAACTTTCACACTGTAGTGATTCTGTGAGATGGTCAGAATAGCAAAAGAAAATATTAAAAACTGCAAGGGGTATGGATTGTTGCAGTGTTTCTACTGTGATATTGTGAAAAAGCAGGTGTTTGAGAGTAATGTCAATCTCTTAAAAATTGACAATGATCGTGTATATGAAAATTAGTAAATGGCGGATTTATTTCATTTGCATTGGTATATATAGTGTCTGCGATTTCATACACTCATGCAGAAAATAATCAAAAAGGCTGATGGAATTCTAGCATTTAGACCTGGAGGTTTTGGTTGCCAAAAGTAGATGTCATGCAGCTTAAATTAGAACACTTTTGGACAATTTAGACTACCTGCTGTGATTGATCGATAGAGAGAAACTCCACTGGTTTGGAGAATGCCAAACGAGGGGGCATATCCTAAAAATTAGAGCTGGGTCTTTCAAACCAAAATTAGAAAGTCCTTTAGCCACTGTAGGTATTCTGTTCCTCATTTGGAACTCGGGGTCACTGTCTAACAATCAGGAGTTATTCATTTAAAACAGAAATTAGTTAAAAAGACAAATTCTGTCGGGTTGTGAGCCTTTGCAACTCTTGAGTTATCGAGGAGGCAAGCTGATTTTTGTTAAAGAGATAAGGGACAAAAGTGAGTCTGTGAAGCAGCATGTTTGAGGGGCAAAATGTTTCTCTATGTACATTCTTCTACATAAAGATACTTATTCAATTATAATTATCATTCAATTCCTCATACAGGTATTATGTTATCCTGCTGTTATTAAACACCAACTTGTCAGTGACATTAACCATTATTTCCTTGGAAACTGCACATGTAAACTTGTCCTGTTATATTTATATTTCCTATTCATCGAAGCACTGTCGTGCAGAGAAATCCCAATTACCTCCCTCCCAGGTCCTGGTTAGCTTGCAAATGGATTATTGTCTTGATCTGTTTGGGAAAGTGCACATCATAGAACTTTAAAGATGTAATCAAATCACACAAAATTCCCAATTTATCTGTTTGATACAACAAAAAACACTGACCAGGTTTCTGGTACTTAACAATAACAGTAACTCATTACAAATAAATCACTTCTAACCAGAGGAAAATATTCAAATGACTATGCTAGCTGAAACTGTCATCTCTTCTATAATCTCTTTCTGCATCTATGCAGGCAGACACAGACTCAAAGTAACATTGATATTGTGGGAGAGAAAAAAAATGGGGAAACACAGTTGAATACACTAGTCCACAGGATTTGACGGTGTCCCTTTTGCATCTTTTGACTGCTTCTGATCCAATTTCCTTATTTCCAAGGTGCTTTCAGTCCTTTGCTAAAATACAAGGCACTTGACATCTTAATTGTTCAGTTTTCAGTCACTGGTTAGAGACAGCAGCTTATTAAAAGATGGTGGGAGAAATTAGCTGTCTTTCAGTTGGTTATTTCACTGCAGAAAGAGAAAAAGATGCTGTCTTTTGCAGTCTGAAGACTGTCTGTATTGTTCACACTCAAACTATTCACCTGCAAAAATGCCAATTAGAATTGTTGTCATGCTGATGACTCCTGGACCACAAAGCTAGTCCTATTTGAAAACCCAATCAGCAGTCTGTTTCTAGGCAAAGCTTGCTGTGAACACACCCTTGGTGCCAAAGGGTGTCAAACATCTTTCCCCAATGCCTTGAACAAAGCAACAGTGTACAGATATATAAAAATCCACTTTGTTTTCGAAGTGCAGCAACTCATTCCACTGTATCTTTTTCCCATTTTGGTCAACAATCCAACACAAAGAGGAATAATTAGATATGTTTTTTATGGTTATAAATATGAACATAAATTCAAGGTAAGTTCAGAATGTCATATTTAAAATTGGGATTCTATTAATTCTCCGATATTTGTCTCATTATTCCCGACTCACTCAGAGTCCTTCAGCTGAAGATTGTATTTTGTCTCCTAACATATCATGTAATGTGCTAAGTCTGACCTTTGCATATACATTTTGTCACTGTACTGAACACTTGTCATACTTGCCTATGATGTCTTTTTCTGTCACTATTGTCTCTCAACTATGCCTTCGTTTGATCTTTGTTTTAAACATTGTGTATAACTTGAGTAGAATTATGTCAGATCAGATATACAAACATAATCAACAAAATTGGCAGTAGAGGGATCAATGAGGTGAAAATTGGTGACAACAGTATTCTTGTTGAAATTTAACTCCTTTTTAAAATAATGTCATCATTTAATGTCTGACAGTGAAGAGAAAAATAGACCATTTACCTAAGCCAAGGATAACATGTAAGCAGAGGAGGGAAATCCATTGAGAGCAATGCATGCCTGGTTTGAGTCAATAAGGCAGCTGAAATGCTGAATGTAATGGAGAAGGGTTGGCGGATAATGGATTGTGATTAATAATTTTGAAAATAGAAGCAGTTTTGAGTTTGGCTGGTAAGGTGGCTCACTTGCTATGAGCAAGGCAGGATGTCATTACTTGAAGATGATGAGAGAGATTGGAATCCTCATCATTGTTCTTCATTGTCATCACCATCAGAAACTGTCTCTGTAAATGTCACTTCCTTTTATTAGATTGATGTAGCACCTGTCATACTCATTTCAAGGCTTCAATATTACTGGAGTACTGTGGCTCTATTA
Source organism: Chiloscyllium plagiosum (assembly GCF_037043375.1). Classification (NCBI taxonomy): domain Eukaryota; kingdom Metazoa; phylum Chordata; class Chondrichthyes; order Orectolobiformes; family Hemiscylliidae; genus Chiloscyllium; species Chiloscyllium plagiosum. Next base: position 51,132,803 of record NW_028270161.1, read on the forward strand.
TTATGTGATATGAAGAAACCTCAAAAGTCCCAGCATAAGTTTAAGTGTTGGGTATAGTGTCTCTAAAGAAGCTTTAAAAAGAATCCTTGTCATATGGGAGGAGCATGTGGAACTGTTGGATAATCCAAATATGACCTGTCCATGAGTTCTCAGTTGCGTATATTCTTACTGTCCCTTGTTAAGCAGCCATATCCAAGCCAATATATTGAAGCTATTCATATGTCACGCTGATTGAGAAGTGACTATGATTAGTTTCACTCCATTAAGGGTTAGTTTTAATTATTCTCTCAATGTTATACTTGTAGAGTTGGATACAAAAGATCTTGTGGTATTATTGATTTAAAAAAGTAGGGAATGTTTCCACTTTCCTCACTAAAATATGTCTTTCAACCATGAAAATATAAAAGTAGATAATGCCTTACATTTTCTTTTGTGTGACCTTGATATGCACAAATTAATTGTATTGACCTACACATGTTTGCACTTCAAATGCATTGCTTTGACTGTTGAGTAGTTTGGGATACCCTTATGATATGATCTGTTGAACAAATGTTGCTTTCTTTAACTTTTTCATCGTTTATTTGCAGTTTGTTTTGATTAATCTTCAAAAATAGGAACTCACCAGCCGCTTCATTTAATTAACCTTGTGAAATATGTTCTTGAAATTTAAACAGGAAGCTAGCAATATTTATTGTCTTCTGTGGTTGACTCTGATATCTTCCAGAAGTGATTTTCAAACACTGAAATTTTATAGAGCTCTTTAGTCATCATTCCTGCAGTAAAATATTTCTATCATGATTATTATTCAGTGCACATTTTCAAAAGTTTGTTTAGCTATCAAATATTAAGTACATGAATGAGGAAGTTTATATAATTTATCTTTGTCATTATTGAAGTTCATACTCTAAGGGTGCTGCCCTGTAAAATTTTGGCTTGTATAGAGAATAAAAATGAATAATAAGGAGAATAATGCTGTACATTATTGTGATTGAAATGCAGTGGTTTCCTTGACAAGTTTGAAAGCCTTCATGAAGAAGGAGATTAATGGTTAAGAGGCTCCTATGAGCCTCCATTAATTTATTTTAAACAAGCACAGAACTGTACAACATAATAAATAATGTAATTCTAGGCACACTCTTTCTGTGTTTCATCCTTGGTGAGTGTTGTGCTGGTAGCAAAGATTAGCAAGTCCCTGTTAGGGTAATATTCCATTTTTAAAAAATTATTTATGTTCAATTCCATGGTGGAGGGGGGAGCTGGATGGAAAGGCAATTAATATTCTAACTTTGCTCTAAGGAGATCAGGATCAGGATCACCAGTGATGGCTTTTATACAGTGGATTTCAGAAGCTTCCAAAATTTGCTCAGACTTCACAAGTTGCGGAATTATTGATGGTGAAAGTGTGAGTCCTTGAGGACCAGAACACCTTTTAGAGACCTTGCAGTAGCCCTGAAGACTTTCTTGAGACCCCAGTTTGAACAGAAGATGAACTCATATTGAAGTAATTTTTTATCCTCATCTTACTTCAAAATGGCACTGGATTATGGCGACAAAACACTCTTCTCTGTATCTGAAAGATGTATGTGACAATAAATAAAATGTTTGAAAATAGTAACATAGTAATAGTAATTGTAAAATAGAAATAATATGATAAGAACTAATATGATGCATTGTACACACAAACTCATGCTTTTCAGAAATGTCAATTTATAAGCTTGTTTTTTCTGGAACAAATTATATACTTGCATGGTATGAGAAGGCAAAACGTAGAGCTGTTCCATATAATGTCTTGTTGAAGTGACATCATCTGTGGTGTCGTGTTTCAATTTCTGCAAGTGGCTTGGCAGCTGTGATGCTTTATTTCCCTGTCTTAGGGCAACAGAGCACTCACTGGGGAAGCTCTTCAAAGAAACAGGATCCATTTCAGAACTTAGCAAATGCTGCAGCTTGACTGATGTCTGGAGCTCAGTAAAAGAGTTGAATTACCTTGAAAACAAAAGTCGTACTTTGTGTTTTGATTCTGCTTCTACCTTGCTATTTGAGTTGCCTGAACTGAGCAGCAAACAGCAATGAATATGTAGAGAATGTAAGTATGATCACTTTAGCAATATCAGAAAGAAATAAAGTGGTTGCATCAGATATTTGCGTGCTGTACTAAGTTTGCTTAACATTTCTCATTGCAATCAAGGCTTGATGTTGGGTTTCAATTTAATTTAAGTATTAAAACTAATGTGTGTTAAACAATAGGTAGAAGAAAAAAGGTATGTACGTGGAATTTTAATGAAAGATCTTTGTTAAATTTTATGAAGCCTCAAATGGGTTTTAAATTTCGGAATTTGGTTATGAAAGAATGCTATTTAATTCACCTGAGGCATTTCTTTTTGATTGTGGCTGACATTAGGTTTTCTGCTTGTGTGATTTGATGTTAATGGCAAGGTACTACCTGGACTGATGTTTGACTTCTGACTGATATAGATCTGAAGGAGCAGTTCTTGTTTCACATTCGTGTTTGGCTAGATAAACCTTGTGGCAGTGGGCTGTCTCAATGTGATATCTTCTTCATATTTGTGAATTGGGCATCAACATTTTACGTTCAGTGATCTGTTCAAGATGACTGCAGTTGGACACCTCTAGACTGATTGTAATTTTCCATTTATGCATCAGAAGTCAGTATCTGGCATGGTTCATGCAGATTTGGATTGCTCATAAGTTTTTGTGGAAGATCCAAGTTGGAGGTTTTCTTTAGTATAAGTGTACAAAAGCATTGCAAGCAGAGGGGATGTAAAGGTATTGCATAGATGATTCTCTGGTAATGTACTACCTCATATTGGTAAATCACATTGATGTCTTTAGAATTAGCACAAGTCTACAATTTTTTGGTTTAGTTTACAAATTTCTGGTCTGCAAATTGCCATCTGTGGTGATAACTTACTCCAAGATTCCTTTTTTTTAAAGCACAGTGCCTTGGTAGAGTATCCAGGTTAAATTTAATCTTCTGATGCAATTTTTAGTCACTCGGTAAAAACCAAAGAAGGCTTTATTGTGAAATAGTTATAGTGTGTGCAATGCCATAAAATGGATGACTAGCTAACACTGTCTGCTGCCTATTTGTTTAAATGCCTATTCTCTTCAAAGGAAAATCTCTTAACTGTAATTTTTAAAAGTCTGTGACAAATCCTTTAAAACTGCATGTTTTCAAAACATGTAGGATGGGAAATAATTGAGAATCAGAAGACACGAATTCCATGCTTTGTTTATTTTTTCTCATTGTAATGTTATGCAACAGATTCTATTAAGTTTATTTCCAAATCAAAACATTTCAATTCATTCAAGAGAAAGATGTTAGTTTTGTGCTCCTGTAACCATTCCTAATCGACAATGTCCACTTGCCACAGTTATCAGGGTGAACACTATTTTTGTTACTATTTTTGTTTCAGAATGCAATAGTATACAATGTTAAGAGCCCTGGAGGTTTTCACTTTGATGCTTGTAATTTATAGGGTTGCAAGTATTTTCTCGTATTTCAAATGCGTCTGACTATCGTAAAAGCAGAAGCAAACCAAGCTCACTTCTTAAATTTTTGCTTTATGCCACCAAATCACTAATTATTACATTGATCTTATTCGTGCATGCATAAGTGATCAAAGCTGTAGCTATATCTGTACACTTGAGACGTGAGATTTTTGTTCAAATTTCTCAATCCTTGCCTTACCAATCTTGGGGACATTCATACTCTGGCATAGAACTACTCATTGTTCCCCATCCTTTGCTCTGCTATTGGCATGGCTTAACCATTATAGCTACCTCTTGCAAATAATCTTTGCCTTGCTTTTTATTTTTCTGCATTTAAAATTTGCGAAAGATATTTTCAATTCAATGATTTATTCGACTCCTTAATCTATTGTCATTTCCAGTGTATTAATTTGCATTTATCAGATCAGGGAAGTCATTTGGAATGTCTGATGATAGAGCCACAAAATAATATTTTGAGCAAGACAGAAGCATTTGCAGTGCATGAATCTTTGCTTTCTGGACATCATGTGATTGTCTCCTTTTAACTTTTAAGTACTCAGTATTTCTTGCATAGTTTTACCTTTCCTTCTACTCAAAACAGTGGTTGCTAGCGTACAGTTTCACTAGAACTCCAATCAGTAGCACCATAAGTGCCATAAGTTAGTGATTTGTTCAGCTAATAACAGTTACTTTGTACTTTTACTCACATATAACAAGATGCCAGATAATGATTGAGTTTTGGTGGTGCTGATGGAATCAGCGATACAACTATTTCCAATGCTGTCTGATAGTTGTTCAACCAGAATAGCCAAACGATACAGGGCATGCTGGATTTCTCCCTCTCTCTTACCCCTCCCTATCACTAGTAGCACAGGTCAAATTCATCACTTCAGAATTGTCCAGGCTGTAATAGTTAACTCATCTTGCACTCCAGGTATACAAGTTTTCTCACTGATCATTATTTTGAAGAAGGAAAGAGGAGTTCTTTATTGTTAAAGCTAGGATTAGCATGTTGCCTATCAGTCAGTTTTTGTTCCCCAATATAATTATATTTGCCTATTATGGCCTTTGTTCCAGGTAGCCTGTTGAGTTGTCCACCATTGCAGTGACTATGGCATCAAGTGGCTTTTATTTACTTTGACTGTGCTATGTCTGATGCATTACTTTCATCTTGTCTTTTTTTCTGGGAATCAACTATGATCACCTGGCAACGTGATCCGCTGACGACTTTTGGGTATTCCTGCCAAAATGAACTCTTCTTTCTCAATTTCTACTCTTGATTGATTCAATTGTGCTCTAAAGTACAATTGCTTGGTCTGAGGAAGAGGTTTGAAAAGCAGAACCAAGAGTAAAATAAGAAACTAATGGAGAAACACTCACCGCAATAAACTAATGATATATTCAGCTACTAACGACTACTTTGTAGTTTTATCCATGTATAACTATGAATTTTAAGTACCTTGATTGCAACATATGCTGTCCTCAATCATGTGTTGTACATGTTTGCTTTTGTTCCTACAGAATTGTTTCAATTATCTACACATATTGATGTAGGATACTCTACCCATGTGGTTCTCAGCATGAACCTTTTAATGCTTATTCTGGTGAACTGTTATTGTAGATTGCTTGCTCTGCAATTTCTATTTTTGTCACTTTTGTAACAATATGACCCAAAGCCAAGTATTAGAGATGAAAATTCTGATGAGAGCTACTGTTATGAGTTAAAACTTTAATTGGCACATTCTGCTGATTGAAATAAATTGGCAACTTTATAAAGACTGTTAAATACTGTCATGAGTAGGTGATGCTAGCAGTGGTTTGAATATATTCTGACACTGACTCCCACGCAGTTTTGACACTGACTCATGCTCACTGTACTTTGCTCCCACACACACAAAGCTGTTTTATCTGGCTTTTCAAAATCTGTGACAGAGAATACTCAGTAAAGAGAGTTTTTAATTACTGTTAGTGAACAAATAGTTTTTGGAGTAAGGCAGTAATTTCACAATATCCCTTGGACATGCAAAATCTTAAAGGTTAAGAACTGACGAGTGTTCGGTTTCAGGAAGAAACCTTTTCCCATTGCTGACGGAGATACTGAGTTGTCTTCATATGGCTATGTACTTTGTCTCAATTGATGTTTCTTATTAAAGCTTCCACAGAATTTTCCAGAAGTGTAATTTTCAGCATTTTAAAATTTTGTATTAAATGCCTAACTAGAGGGCACAATTGTCGATCTATTCTTGATTCCAAACAGCTGTTAATAAATGTTTCTGTTTTTAAAATTAGTCTGAAGATCAAATAATGAATGGTTTAATTATTATAACTAAGTTAGTTCACCCAGAGAAACAAGTAGATACAAATAGTCCGTTGAGGGGCTATATAGTGTAGACAATGCACTGAGCTTTAGTTTTGCTACCAAGTGTATTTCGAACTTTATCCAATGCCCTTTGAAATCTATTACACAAGATCACCTGTATCACTTTCATCAAACCACTTAGAAAGAGATTGATTAAAATCATTTCTGGGTTTCATTTATTGTCCTGTACTTTCCCAAAAGCTAGTTCCCAAATGTCTATGAATACCCAGAACAGCAGAAATGGAAGCTTTCAAAATTAAAGCTGAGACATGAGTAGGCTAAATTTATGCTAAACACGAATGGATCAAAAAAGACATGCATTTTTCATTTTACCAAATTTAAACTTTGGTTGACTTAAAGGGAAAGTAAAATCAATGAGATTTAAAACTGACAAACAATTTGATCTTTTTAATTTCCAGCATGGTGGATTAAGTTCAAATTATACCAATGCATCTGTGAGTTTAGGCCAAGGTTTCTTGAACTATATGTTTGTCACTGTACAAAGTTTTTGTTCAAAGTGCAAAATAAGTTAAGCATAAGTCACAATCATTGTTTGTAAGGTATCTGGGCAGCATATATAACAATATATTTTCCCTGCATCTTGATACTGAGCTTATCTCAGTACCATTTTGTTTTAATGTATTGACAATGGTTAATGATTTCCCCAGACTAGACTACTCTTGTTATAAGAGAAAAGAACAAAAAAATCCAGTGCTGGTTTATTGCTTAGATTGCCGTTCAATGAGTCCGAGGTGGATTAAATAAAGAAGGATATTGAAGTACAGAAGGACAATGATTATGTGCCCAATGTCAGCTATGTAATCATACAGGACAGCTGTCATCAATAATCCATGTTGTCTGTATCAAAAATAAATGAAAATTGTTCAGCTTTAGAGTCATAGAGTCGTACAGCATAGAAATGGAGGCTTCAGCCAACTATGTCTATGCCAACTAAGAAACTACACCAATCCCATTTATTTGGACTTGGTCCATGGCATTTTAAGTACTCATCCAGATGCTTCTTAAATGTTGAAAGTATTTGCCTCCACAATCCTCTTAGGCAGCGCATTCCATATCTTTACTACCTTCTGAGTGAGAATTGTTTTTCTCAGATTTCCTCTATAGCACTTGCGCCTCACCTTAAATATATGCCTTCTGGTCTTAGCCATGTTTGCCATAGGGAAAGAGATTTTCACAATCTCCTTTGTCTACACATTTCATAATTTTGTATACCTCAATCACATCCTTCCTCAGCCTCCTGTACTCCAAGGAAAACAAACTCAGACTATCCAGTCTCTCCACATAACTTGAGTCTTTTCAATTGAGCCAATATCTTGGCAAATCTCCTCTGCACCCTCTCCAATGCAATGACATCCTTCTGCTAGTGTTGTGATCAGAACTGTATACAGTTGTGGTCCATTTGTGGCCTGATCAATGTCTCATAAAGTCAGAACAAGACTTCCTTGATCCTGTATTATACACCCTGATTAATAAAGGCATGCATGCTGCTTTCACCACCCTGTCTACATGTGTTGAAAGTTAAAAATCACACAACACCAGGTTATAGTCCAACAGGTTTAAACCTGTTGGACGATAACCTGGTGTTGTGTGATTTTTAACTTTGTTCACCCCAGTCCAACACCGGCATCTCCGAATCATGACTACATGTGTTGACACCTTCAGGGATCTTTGGACTTGTACATCAAGGTCCCTTTGTTCCTCAGTACTCCCTAAGGACCTCCCAAAATGTATCACCTTACACTTATCAGAATTAAATTCTATCTGCCATTGTCTGCCCAATTTACCAGCTAATATCAGTCTGTAGCCTCAGAGCATCCTCTTCAGTATCATCAGCACCACCAGTTTTCATGTCACATATTAGTGAACTTGCTGTCCTGGATATTCGTTATTGTATAAAACAGTGGTCTCTGAAATATGATGCTAATGCTTTCCAACGTATCTATATTGTGCCAAGGATTAGATGAGTCCAGCAGATATAGGAAATTGCTTGATGCTGAATGCTCATTAGCATCAGCTATGAGTGTCAACATGAACTAATGAGTTGGCGAGATGTCTCCAAGGCGAATGCAGATTGTACCTAAACATTGGCTTGACAGTAGAAGACAGAGGGACGTTTTTCAGACTGGAGCCCTGTGACCAGTTTGGGCCACAAGGATCATTGTTGGGTTCACTGTTTTTTGGTGGCAGATGGAACTTAATTTAAGTAAATGCGAGTTGTTGCATTTTGGTAATGGAAACCAGGTAGATCTTAAACAGTTAATGGTGAAACCCTGGGGAGTGTTGCCAAACAAAGAGACGGAGAGGTGCAGGTGCATAATTCCTTGAAATTGGAGTCATAACTAAATTGGTGATAAAGAAGGCATTTGGCATGTTTACCTTCATAACATTGAGTATAAGAGTTGGAATGTCATGGTGTGGTTTATTGGTGAGTCCTCTTCGACGGTACTCTTTAAAATTCTGATTGTCCTGCTATCAGAAGGATATAATTAAATTGGAGAGGATTCAGAGAAGATTTTGCAGGTTGTTGGTGGGACCGGAGAGTTTGAGCTATAGGGAGAGGCTGAATAGACTGGGGCTATTTTCCCTGGAGTGTCGGAGGTTGAGGGGTGACATTACAGATGTTTGAAAAATCATGAGGGGCATGGATAGGGTGAATAATCAAGATCTTTTCCGGATAGAAGGGAAGTACAAAACTAAAGGACATAGGTTTAAGGTGAGAGGGGAAAGGACATGAGGGGTAACTTTTCATAGAGCGGGTGATGTGTATGTGGAACTAACTGCCGGAGGAAGTGGAGGCTGGTACAGTTGCAATATTTAAAGGCTTCCGCATGGGTACATGAATAAGAAGGATTTTGAGGGTACTGGACCAAATGCTGGCAAATGGGACTTGGTCAGATTGGGATGTCTGGTGGGAGCAGATGAGTTGGACCAAAGATCTCTTTCCTTGCTGTATGACTCTGATTCTTTCCATTACACTTCAGAGTACTCATTTTGGAGGTCATGACGCCAGCCAGGGCAATACCTCAGCACAACCCTGATAAACACTGGCTGCTCTTTAGTGGTGCTCTTTAAATTAATATCATTGATGGGCATAAGCAGATGCCATCGAAATATCATGCAGCGTCTTGGTATTTTTGAAGACTGGTGAGAGCGTCTGTAAGGAGGAGCAAACCATATCTGTTTATGACGAGATTGGCTCCTACTGTTGGACACATCTCTCTGTTGGATATCCACAAGTTCTTTTTCCTTTGCAAGACCTCTGCTCTGGATTTTTTTATGATTGGTGACAGGAAGACAATATAGATTTAAGTCCTCAAAGTTATGACTCGGTTTGTGAAAGTGAACTTTTTTTTTAGATTAGATTAGATTGCAGCGTGGAAACAGGCCCTTCGGCCCAACAAGTCCACACCGACCCGCCGAAGCGCACCCACCCATACCCCTACATTTACCCCTTACCTCACACTACGGGCAATTTAGCATGGCCAATTCACCTGACCTGCACATCTTTGGACTGTGGGAGGAAACCGGAGCACCCGGAGGAAACCCACACAGACACGGGGAGAACGTGCAAACTCCACACAGACAGTCGCCTGAGGCGGGAATTGAACCCGGGTCTCAGGTGCTGTGAGGCAGCAGTGCTAACCACTGTGCCACCATGCCGCCCACTTTTTTTTTTAACCCATGTAAGTGGGTGTTAATTTATTATTGTTAGTGAACATCTGTGTCCCGAGCAGGCCATACTATTTGGGGAGGGGATGGTAACAGGTGGCAACCTAATGGGAGGTGCAGAAGTGGAGAGAGGGCAGGTTCCTATAGACATAAGATCAATAGACTGCTGGATTCATGACTTCTTAATGCATGCTCTCAAAGGGAACTTGTAGGAATATCCTCATTTCCCAAAGCAATCCATGTTAAAGCCAGTGTTTGGGTGCTGCAGCCATTTCATACCTGTGGAAAAAAACAAGTAGAAGTTGAAATACTGTATTATGTAGTGCAGCACTATGCACTCCGACTTGTTGCAACTTGCAAAATAAAAGGACGCACGCAACAGAACAGAAATGCAGACAATAGGATCTGCCTCTGCTTGGGAATGACCTGCTTCTGCAACAGCTGGTAAATCCATTGTGCAGTCATATATTTTAGTTCATTTAAGGGATGTGAGTACATTGGCTCAGCTAGTATGTAGTGTCTAAAGGACTGTTGAGACTCGACTGCGTTGTGATGGTTCTGGTGTCACATGTAGTCAAGGCCAGATAAAAAAGGAGAATTTTCTTCCTGAAAGGACCTTCCTGAACCAGATGATTTTTACGACAATTGGCAGTGGTTAAGTGGTTACTGTTAGACTAGCTGTTTTTCTTCCAGATATTTTGTTGAATTCATGTTTCAACATATTCCAGGCTCAGATTCAAACCCGTGTCCGTACATCATTAGCCTAGGATTCTGGCTTATTAGTCCAGTGAAATGTGACTGTATTATAGACCCCCTAATAATCAGATGGAAAGTGAGAAACAAACTTCTAAGGAGATCTCAGCTATGTGTAAGAATAATAGGGTGGTTATGGTAGGGGATTTTAACTTTCCAAACATAGACTGGGACTTCCATAGTGTTAAAGGTTTAGATAGAGAGGAATTTGTTAAGTGCATGAAAGACAATTTTCTGATTCAATATGTTGATGTACCTACTAGAGAAGATGCAAAACTCGACCTACACTTGGGAAATAAGGGAGGGCAGGTGACTGAGGTATCAGTGGGGGAGCACTTTGGGGCCAGCGACCATAATTCTATTAGATTAATGATGGAAAAGGATAGACCAGATCTAAAAGTTGAAGTTCTAAATTGGAGAAAGGCCAATTTTAATGGTATTAGGCAAGAACTTTCGAAAGCTGATTGGGGGCAGATCTTCACAGGTAAAGGGACGGATGGAAGATGGGAAGCCTTCAGAAATGAGATAATGAAAATTCAGAGAAAGTATATTCCTGTCAGGGTGAAAGGAAAGGCTGGTAAGTATAGGAAATGCTGGATGACTAAAGAAATTGAGGGTTTGGTTAAGGAAAAGAAGGAAGCATATGTAAGGTATAGACAGAATAGATCGAGTGAATGCTAAGAAGACTATAAAGACTGTAGTAGTATTCTTAAGAGGCAAATCAGGAGGCCAAAAAGGGGACATGAGATAGCTTTGGCTGAGAGAGATAAGGAGAATCCAAAGGGTTTTTACAAATACATTAAGGACAAAAGGGTAACTAGGGAGAGAATAGGACCCCTCAAAGATCAGCAAGGCGGCCTTTGTGTGGAGCCGCTGAAAATGGGGGCGATACAAAATGAGTATTTTGTATCAGTATTTACTGTGGAAAAGGATATGGAAGATATAGACAGTAGGGAAATAGATGGTGACCTCTTGCAAAATGTCCAGATTATAGAGGAGGAAGTGCTGTATGTCTTGAAACGGGTAAAAGTGGATAAATCTCCAGGACCTGATCAGGTGTACCCGAGAACTCTGTGGGAAGCTAGAGAAGTGATTGCTGGGCCCCTTGCTGAGATATTTGTATCATTGTTAGTGACAGGTGAGGTGCCGGAAGACTGGGGGTTGGCAAACGTGGTGCCACTGTTTAAGAAAGATGTTAAGGACAAGCCAGGGAACTATAGACCAGTGAGCCTGATGGTGGTGGGCAAGTTGTTGGAGGGAATTGTGAGGGACAAGATGTACATGTATTTAGAAAGGCAAGGACTGATTAGGGATAGTCAACATGGTTTTGTGCATGGGAAATTATGTCTCACAAACTAGATTGAGTTTTTTGAAGAAGTAACAAAGAGAATTGATGAGGGCTGAGCGGTAGATGTGATCTATATGGACTTCAGTAAGGCGTTCGATAAGGTTCCCCATGGGAGACTGATTAGCAAGGTTAGATCTCTCAGAATACAGGGAGAACTAGCCATTTGGATACAAAATTGGCTCAATGGTAGAAGACTGAGGGTGGTGGTGGAGGGTTGTTTTTCAGACTGGAGGCCTGTGACCAGTGGAGTGTCACAAGGATCGGTGCTGGGTCCTCTACTTTTTGTCATTTACATAAATGATTTGGATGCAAGCATAAGCGGTACAGTTAGTAAGTTTGCAGATGATACCAAAATTGGAGGTGGTGGACAGCGAAGAGGGATACCTCAGATTACAACAGGATCTGGATCAGATGGGTCAATGGGCTAAGAAGTGGCAGATGGAGTTTAATTCAGATAAATGCGAGGTACTGCATTTTGGGAAAGCAAATCTTAGCAGGACTTATACACTTAATGGTAAGGTCCTAGGGAGTGTTGCTGAACTAAGAGACCTTGGAGTGCAGGTTCATAGCTCCTTGAAAATGGAGTCGCAGGTGGATCGGATAGAGAAGAAGGCGTTTGGTATGCTTTATGTTATTAGTCAGAGTATTGAGTACAGGAGTTGGGAGGTCATGTTGCGGCTGTACAGGACACTGTTGGAAAATTACGTGCAATTCTGGTCTCCTTCCTATTGGAAAGATGTTGAAAGGGTTCAGAAAAGATTTACAAGGGTGTTGCCAGGATTGGAGGATTTGAGCTATATGGAGGGGCTAAACAGACTGGGGCTGTATTCCCTGGAGCGTTGGAGGCTGATGGGTGACCTTATAGAGGTTTACAAAATTATGAGGGGCATAAATAGACAAAGTCTTTTCCCAGGGGTCGGGGAGTCCAGTACTAGAAGGCATGGGTTTAGGGTGAGAGGGGAAAGATATAAAAGAGATCTGAGGGGCAACTTTTTCACACAGAGGGTGGTATGGGTATGGGATGAGCTGCCACAGGAAGTGGTGGAGGCTGGTACAATTGGAACATTTAAGAGGCATTTGGATGAGAATATGAATAGGAAGGGTTTAGAGGGATATGGGCAGAGTGCTGGCAGGTGGGACTAGATTGGGTTGGGATATCTGGTTGGCATGGACAGGTTGCACTGAAGGGTCTGTTTCCATGCTGAATATCTCTATGACTCTGACTCTATGACATTATCACCATGCATGATGTGTTCCATGCCTAACTAGGTTGTGTGTGTATAGTGCCTCTTTGAATATTTAAATGAACAACTCCTCAAGTTTCACTCGTGCTTCAGCATTCCTAGTCCTGATTGTTGATCACCCACTGCAGAGGAGTGGATAGGACAGCAAGGTTCCTGCTTAGACCGCTCCTGAACCTGACCAAGCTGGTCAGATATCCGTTGGGTGAGGTGGGTCATTCAGCCTGACTGGTATGTCATGCAGCAGGTGCATGCAGTGTCTAAAGTACTTGCAGCTTTGAAGCATTTTATGATTGATTGAATGCTGTAAGTCTTGGAGTGCTTTACCTCCTCCAAAATGGTACTTCAATTGAAATTTGAGTTTTCTTTGGAGCTTTGGTTTCAATTACAGTGCCTCACATTTGTAGTTTTTAGCTGCTAGGCCTGGTTGTTCAGTTAATTATTAATCAGCTTTATTTACTCAACAGAATGTGAAAAGGAGTTCTTCTGGAGTATTGGTAATGTCCCTACCTCTGAGCCAGAAGATCTGGGTTCAAGTGGCATCTGCTGTAGATGTGTGTAATAACATTTCTCTATAGGTTGTTTAGAAAATATCAAAAACACAACTGGGACACAGGTTATTGATCAGTACAAGGAAGATGTCTGTATTATTGCATTCTGTAAAGAAATTTGAATCAAGAAAAGCATCCATGTTTAGCTTCATAACTTCACCATCTGGCTCAGTGCAATTAGCAATGGTGACACTAAAACCTTTCATTTGCTAGAACAAAGGACAACAAAGCTATATATGGAACTATTGCTAGACACAGTACAAGATTAACTCAGTATGCTTATAGTCACATGATTGGTCACTTGTTCCAGTTTTTGTCAAGGTATGATCCTATGCATGACTTAATGTTTGATCTTGGCACAGCATGTATTTAGGGGGTCGGGGGTGGGAAATGCTGTTACCTAGCTGTCAAAATTTTATGGTCTTGAAAGTCATTTGAAAATTGTTTATCTAAATATTTAACAGTTTTAACTGGATGGATGTTGGAGAGACTCTTGGAGCTTTGGTTATACAATACAATACAGCATAGCACATGAACAGGTCCTTCCACCCATCAAACTTGCGCTGAGGTTCTTATAATGTGGCCCTGTTGCAAATTTAGGGTGGAGCTAGATTTATTAAAAAATCACATGATCTAGTTAGATATTATGTCTCTTTCAATTTTAAGAGTGACTACTATTAAGTCACAATGTTGTCTCAGTCTTTTGTATGTCTTAAATAATCCTCATTGACATGAACAAATAAAACTTGCATTATAACTGAGGAAAAAATTGTTCTTTGTTGTTCCTCTAAATCCTGTGGATTAATATTTACCACATTATGAATGATTTTCCGCAGCTGTTCATTTAAATCTTGTTGTGGAGGAAGTGTTAGCAACCTCCTCCCTGTACTGTCACAATTCTGTAATTATATGTAATAATGTGTTTCTTAAATGGGGAAGTACTTTGTTAGTTTCAGTTGTCAATTGGTAAATTATTGTAAACTAGCTATGCTAAATTTTTTATTCTGATCATTGACATTGCCCACAGTGCTCTGCTTTAGTGTGATTACACAAGTTGTGGAAGTTACAGAATGTAGAAAAATGTATATAGTACATTAATTTTCTACATACAAAGACTCTACTTGTCTGTTCCGAGAGATATAGTCTTTGGGTTTAACATCTGCCATCAGAATCAATCAATAGTCAACAGATGAATAAGGCCACCACTTCCCCAAAACGTACCTGAAGTCACACTTCCCTTCACAGAATTATTTCCATTACCTTCACAGTTAGTTCCTTTCCTTTAAATTTGTCTTATTTGAAACAATTTTTTTTCATTAGAAAAAAATCTGCATAATGGACCTTCACAATGAAAATGTACAAGATTTTCATTTCTCTTTGGAGTAAAATAATTGCTTTAATTTTGTTTTTGAACTTTTCACATTTGACGACATGAAATCTTGCTACACTGTTTTCATTGAATATGTATGATTTGGCAGGTTTTTGACTACTTCAAAGCAGCAAGACAGTATTTATTTTGCAAGGAGTAATAGTTGTCAAATTTGGTGTTGAAACAAAATGAAACAAAATCACTGAGATTGAAGTAATCTCACAAAGGAATTTTATTTACTGGTCAGTTTTAGTTTTGAGAAGGTAAGATGTCATGAGTAAATGTTTCTTAAGTTTTTGTGCAAAATTTGTTCTTTTATTGGTGAAGTGCACAGTGTTTTGAGATAATAGAGCCCAGAAATGTTTAACATTGAAGGTGTTTTTTTTCTGACAATAGGTATGACAAGTCTGTACAAAGTCTTGCTTCTTCCATGAAGAAAACGTGAAGATACATAGATTGTGTTCTTTCTGGAGAATTCGTTTTTGAAGTTTTTGTATTTAAATTACACTTTCTGGAAGGATGAGTTGGATTGTGATTTAAAAATTTTCAGCATGCTGAATCTGGTAGCAGTGTAACTCAAACTGTTATTTTTTTAAAAATGCATTGCTATTGTAATTGCATGAAATACTTTGTATTGTGTATCTGTAGCTTCACTACTTTGATGCAGGAGCTGTTAATTAGTATGAAATACTACAGCAGATGTTTTGCCTTGAGCTCCGATAGTTGGCTTTTCAATATTTAGGAGGCATTGAAAATGAGTTGCAACATTGTTCCAATGTTTTGCAATAATCATGACCATGCAAACTTTTACATAGTGTTATTGGAGCCCTTATAATAGGTAGTTTCGGGGCTTGAAAGCCTTTTCAGGTGATAACTGCTTTGGATAGGCTTCTGCCTAATCCTTCAGTTTAAAATTTTAATGATTCTGAGTCGAAGCTCATTTTGAGAAAATGCTGACCCACCCTCTATGCTTCAGTGATGACCATTATTTTCGACCTCAAGTATGTAAAAATTAAAGCTTCCAGGCTAGCATTTAGTTTTGGATAGGATCGGAAATACTTTCAGATTCTCAAAACAGATGTCCTGGGGCTGGAGCTGGAAGAGCGAGAATTTAAACGTAACAATTGTATCTATACAGCATCATATAACAATCAAAAACATCCCAAGATCCTTCCTGGATTGCCATCAAGCAGTAGTCACAAAACATGAGTCAGCTGCCAAAGAGAAGGATAAAGCATTTTAAAGCAGCACTATTGGAGAATTCCAAGTAAAGAGCAAAATAGAGGTTGATGGAGAAATAAACATAGCCTGAAAAACTGAAGCTGAGAGATAGAATTAGGGATTGAGAAGTAAAATAGAAAAAAGCAGGACCATGACGCACTTTCGACTTGAGGACAAAGATTCTGATCTTATCACTGGGGACAGGAAGATGATGGAGACCAGCAGGGATGGATGTGACAGAAGAAAATAACTTGATGAAATACTGGTGAAGACTACAATTCTGCACAAGTTGGAGATTACATAGGGGAACCGTGAAAAGGACACTGGATAAAATTAAGCCCAGAGATAATCATACATAGTGAAGATTATGTGGAGGTGACAGGGAATTAGGAATCCATGATGCATTGAATTAAAATCCAGGCTCTAACAGTAAAAATACAGTCTTCCGAAATCATGCCATCAGCACTCTTTCTTCATAAGCTGCTGTTCTTCCACTACCACAAGTATCTATTAGCTTTTGAGTGTAACATGGTTGAACTCGGGCACAATTGTTAGGTGTTTTACACCCGAGATGTAATTCGTACACACCAACTTCTACAAACAGTTAAAGTTTATTAAAGCTTATATAAGCTAGGTGACCCCTTTGACCCTCTTGGCAGGCGTGTGAAGTCGAGTCAGAGAGGCACTGGACAAAGAAAACACATCCCCTTTTATACAAGTCAGTTGGTAATGCTCACAGATACTCTGGTCACTCCTCCATAGCCACATGCCACTCAAGACAGCCTCCAGCCTCACAGTCACATTTTACCCCATGTACAATGGTAGAATGAGATCATCCTCAGAGATAATGTAAATTAAACGCCCTCATCCTGAGGAATCGTTATGCAGACGATTTCTTGACTTAGTGATTGCCCAAGACAATGTAGGTGTGACTTACCTAGCTTCGGGGGATGGCTAGAAAGCATTTCTGAATTGAAGAGATCAAATGATAGTTTAATTTTATAATAGTTGGGGAAGTGGTAGCAAATGACTGTCTAATTGGAGTGGGGATCATTCGTATTTTGGCATGACTGTCGTCCTCGCCCACTTCGAGAATGTTCACTCAGTGTAGTTTAACCCTTTAATATTACATTAAAGTCCAGAGAGATATTCAGATTTAATCTTTTAACATTACACAGTGACCTTTCCTAACAATCAAACTGGTGCTATCAAACAAGCAAATTGACAGTCTCTAGTCGTTGTCAATGTTCACCAAGTACAGGTCATTCTGCTGTAAACGCTTTCTGCTCATTTTGTTTATGCGAATTCCCAAAACACAATTGACGAATTGGGGTCACTGTTTCTATAGCACCAACTTTTAAAACATGTATTGGTTATAACATGATTCTGGCTCCAGTAGTTTAAATGATGCAGCTTTATATGATTTTCTTATTACACGGGGTTGCACGAGAACGGAACTACCACATTATAGCAGAACTGACTGTAATCTCTCTGCATTATACATTAATTGTTTCCACACCTGTTTGCTACCTATAGCCTTGCTTCTTCAACAGACAAAAGCCACATTTTTTTGAACCTCATTTCAAAACGTTCCCCAGTAACCTAGTTGCAGACCCGAACAACCAAATCTACTCTGGCATAAATAGTAATTGTGCTTGGATTGTGACAGAGGTAATGGATAAATACATTGCAAAAATCAAAGAACAGGTCAGCACAGGAGCAGGCCCTTTGTCCCATCATGACTAAGATGAAAAATGATGGCTTTCTGAACTAAAAACCTTTTGTGTCTATCATCGAATCAAATTTCTGTAAAGCTATTGCATCTGTCTCCTGCAGCTCCCCTGGCAGAAGATTCCAGGCACTTACCATCCTCCGCATTAAAAAAAATGCCTCTCACAGCTCCTTTAAACCTAATCCCTTTACTCTAAACCTATTTCCCCGAGTAATTGACATTTCTATCCTGAAAAAGAGAATTGTGACTATCCATTCTATCCACGCCTCCCATAATTCTGTAAACTTCTATTCGGTTGCCCCTCATCCTTCAACCTTCAAGTGTCCATCTTCCCTCATAGCTATATCCCCCAAACCAGACCCAATTCAGGTTTCTGTACCCTATCCAAGCCCTCCATGTCCTTCTGGGAGTGTGGCGACCAGAACTGAACACAATATTCTAAATGTGGCCTAATTGAAGTTCCATTCAGTTGCAACATGACTTGCCAATTTTTATTCTGTGGCCTGACCAATGAAGGCAAGCATGCCATATGCTTTCTTGATCTTCTTATCCACTTGGGTTGCCAATGTCAGGGAACTGTGGACTCTGTATGCTAAGGTCTCTCTATGTTGATGCTGCTATGGATTCTGCTATTTATTGTATACGTTTCTCTTGCATTAGGTCTTCCAAAATGCATCACTTCAATTAAATTCCATCTGCCATTTCTCTACCCAAATCTGCAGCCTATCCATATCCTGCTATATCATCTGACAATCTTCCTGACTCTCCATAGTTCTCCCAATCTTTGTGTCATTTGCACACTTGTTAAACAGACCACCTACATTCTCCTCTAAATCATATTTATATATATATAAAACAAAAATAGGGGCCGCAGCACTGATCCCTGTGGAACACCCTGGTCATAGATCTCCAATCTGGAAAACACCATTCCACTACAACTCTGTCTTCTGTGGCTAAGCCTGTTCTGTATCCTTCTTACCAGCTCACCATGGATCCCATGTGATTTCACCTTTTCTATCAACCAGCCATGAAGGACCATGCCAAAGGCCTTGCTAAAGTCCATGAATCATCTTTGTTATTTGCTCAAAAAAAATCCCTCCATAAAGCCATGCTGCTAACCGTTAATAAGTGCATATTTTTGCCAATGTGTGTAAATATTATGCTTAAGAATAATTTCCTTCCCACTAATGTACAGCCTATAATTTCCATGGCGAGTTTTGAGAACATTTGTAGCTCAGGTTGAGGTTCTGGATGTAGGTTTGCTCGCTGAGCTGGGAGGTTCATATCGTCACCCTACTAAGTAACATCTTCAGTGGGCCTCAGGTGAAGCAGTGTACATGATTCCTGCTTTCTGTTTGTAATGTTTGGGTTGGTGATGTTATTTCCTGTGGTGAAGTCACTTCCTACTCCTTTTCTCAGGGGGTGGTAGATGGGGTCTAACTTGATGTGTTTGTTGATAGAGTTCTGGTTGGAATGCCATGCTTCTAGGAATTCTTGTGTGTGTCTCTGTTTGGCTTGTCCTAAGATGGATGTGTTCTCCCAGTCGAAATGGTGTCCTTCCTTATCTGTATGTAAGGATACTAGAGGGTCATGTCGTTTTGTGGCTAATTGGCATTCATGTATCCTGGTGGCTAGTTTTCTGCCAGTTTGTCCAATGTAGTGTTTGTTACAGTCCTTGCACGGTATTTGCAAATGACATTAGATTTGCTTATTGTAATTTCCATGATATTGTCTGTTGCCTTTCTTAAACAAAGGAACAACGTTGTCTCTTCTCCTTTCCTCT
Source organism: Chiloscyllium plagiosum (assembly GCF_037043375.1). Taxonomy (NCBI): domain Eukaryota; kingdom Metazoa; phylum Chordata; class Chondrichthyes; order Orectolobiformes; family Hemiscylliidae; genus Chiloscyllium; species Chiloscyllium plagiosum. The sequence continues at coordinate 51,152,363 of NW_028270161.1, forward strand.
ATGTCCTTTCCTGTGATTTTAAGAGGGTATCAAGATTTTATACAAGGCTCCAAAAATATTCTCACTCATCCATCTTAGCATTCTGGAATAGATCCCATCAGATCCTGGAACTTGTCTACCTTAATGCTTTCCAAAACACCCAATATCACCACCTATTTAACATTAACATGCCCTAGAATATCAACATACCTATCCATTGCATCCTTCTCTTTTTGTGAATACACATGCAAGGTATTCATTAAGGACTTCACCCACTTCCTCTGGCTCTATGCATAAATTCCCTGCTTTGTCCTTGAGTGGACATGCTGTTTGCCTACCTTAAGTATGTATAAAATGCTTTGGGATTTTCCTTAACCCTGTACACCAAAGACATCTCAATGGTGCCTTTTCACACTCCTAATTCTTTGTTTGAGATCTTTAATGCTGTCTTTGTATTCTTCAAGGAGTCTGTCTATCTTCAGTTTCCTAAACCTTATACATGTCACCTTTTTCATAAGTGCTCAATTTGTCTTGTCATCCAAGGTTCCCAAATATTGTCAACCTTATCCTTCATTTTCACAGGAATATTCTAGTCTTGAACTTTAATCAACTCTCCTTTTAAAAGATTTCCATATACCACATGTGGTATTACCTTCAAACAGCCACCCCCAGTTCCTACCTAATACTTTAACATTGCCCCAATTTAACCTGTTCAGAAATGCTATTACACACCTGTGGAGCAGGTAGGATTTGGATCCGGATCTCCCGGTCTGGGTTTGAGACACAGACACTGCACCATAAGAGGGCACTAAAAACACACCGTCAGTTGTGCACTGCCCAGCTCAGATATACCACATACTCCACCTGGAGTAATGAACCTTGGTAAATACTTTGATTTGATTACTCTTCTTACCCTTATCTATAAAATTTTAAAATTACAGAATTATGGTCACTGTTAATGAAATGCTCCCCCACTGAAATCTTGATCATCTGGCCAGACTCATTGCTGAATTCAATGTCTCGTATGGCCCTTTCCCTATTTGGACTGTTTACAAATTGTTTGAGAAATGTGTCCTGGACATATGTAACAAACGCCCTCCACACACATGCAAGTGCACATGCATCCCCTTGGCCAAGCCAAGCTCAGCCCCTAGCATGAGAGAGTCCCAATCAATAAAGGGTAAGTTACAATTGCCCACCATAACAATCACAACCCTGTTGTTTTTGCATGTTTGGATAAGCTGTCCACAGATTTGTTCCTCTATCACCGCTTAGCTGTTGGGAGGCCTGTGGTACAGTCCCATCAAAATGATTGCACCTGTCCTGTTCCAGAGCTCTACCCATATGACCTTGCTGGATGAGTCCTCCACGCTCTCTTAAAAGTAATATAACTCCCCCACATCTTTGACAGTCCTCTCAATTTCTCATCAGATATCTAAATCTTGGGACTCCAGGGTGTCAGGCTTGTCCCCACCTAAACAAGTTTCTGTAATAGCTACAACATCATAGATTTTTGTATTAATCCAAGGGGAAAGTGAGGACTGCAGATGCTGGATTAATACAGAGCTGAAAATGTTTTGCTGGAAAAGCGCAGCAGGTCAGGCAGCATCCAAGGAGCAGGAGAATCGACTTTTCGGGCATGAGCCCTTCTTCAGGAATGAGGAAAGTGTGTCCAGCAGGCTAAGATAAAAGGTAGGGAGGAGGGGCTTGGGGGAGGGGCGTTGGAAATGCGATAGGTGGAAGGAGGTCAAGGTGCGGGTGATAGGCCGGAGTGGGGGTCAGGAAGAAGATTTCAGGTTAGGAAGGTGGTGCTGAGTTCGAGGGTTGGGACTGAGACAAGGTAGGGGGAGGGGAAATGAGGAAACTGGAGAAATCTGCGTTCATCCCTTGTGGTTGGAGGGTTCCTAGGCGGAAGATGAGGCGCTCTTCCTCCAGTCGTCGTGTTGCTATGGTCTGGTGATGGAGGAGTCCAAGGACCTGCATGTCCTTGGTGGAGTGGGAGGGGGAGTTGAAGTGTTGAGCTACGGGGTGGTTGGGTTGGTTGGTCCGGGTGTCCCAGAGGTGTTCTCTGAAATGTTCCGCAAGTAGGCGGCCTGTCTCCGCAATATAGAGGAGGCCACATCGGGTGCAACGGATGCAGTAAATGATGTGGAAGGATCCCTTGAGGCCTTGGAGGGAGGGAAGGGGGGGGAGTTGTGGGCGCAAGTTTTGCATTTCTTGCGGTTGCAAGGGCAGGTGCCGGGAGTGGAGGTTAAGTTGGTGGGGGCTGTGGACCTGACGAGGGAGTCACGGAGGGAGTGGTCTTTTCGGAATGCTGATAGGGGAGGGGAGGGAAATATATCCCTGGTGGTGTGGTCCGTTTGGAGGTGGCGGAAATAACAATGGATGATATGATGTATATGGAGGTTGGCGGGGTGGTAGGTGAGGACCAGTGGGGTTCTGTCCTGGCGGCGAATGGAGGGATGTGGCTCAAGGGCGGAGGAGCAGGAAGTGGGGGAGATGCGGTGGAGGGCATCGTCGATCACGTCTTGGGGGGGAAATTGCGGTCTTTGAAGAAGGAGGCCATCTGGGTTGTACGGTATTGGAACTGGTCCTCCTGGGAGCAGATGCGGCGGAGACTAAGGGATTGGGAATATGGGATGGCGTTTTTACAGGGGGCAGGGTGGGAGGAGGTGTAGTCTAGGTAGCTGTGGGAGTCGGTCGGTTTATAGTAAATGTCCGTGTTGATTCAGTCGCCCGAGGTAGAAATGGAGAGGTCTAGGAAGGGGAGGAAGGAGTCTGAGACGGTCCAGGTAAATTTGAGGTCAGGGTGGAAGGTGTTGGTAAAGTGGATGAACTGTTCAACCTCCTCGTGGGAGCACGATGCAGTGCCGATACAGTCATCGATGTAGCGGAGGAAAAGGTGGGGGGTGGTGCCAGTGTAGCTGCGGAAGATGGACTGTTCCACATATCCTACGAAGAGGCAGGCATAGCTGGGACCCATGCAGGAGCCCATGGCTACTCCTTTGGTTTGGAGGAAGTGGGAGGATTGGAAAGAGAAGTTGTTCAGGGTGAGGACCAGTTCAGTCAGTCGAAGAAGGGTCAGTGGAAGGGTACTGGTTGGTACGGTGGGAAAGGAAGAAGCGGAGGGCTTTGAGTCCTTCGTGATGGGGGATGGAGGTTTACAGGGACTGGATGTCCATGGTGAAGATAAGGTGTTGGGGACCGGGGAAGCGAAAATCGAGGAGGTGGAGGGCGTGTGTGGTGTCCCGAACGTAGGTGGGGAGTTCTTGGACTAAGGGGGACAGGACCGTGTCGAGGTATGCAGAGATGAGTTCGGTGGGGTAGGAGCAGGCTGAGATAATGGGTCGGCCGGGGCAGTCAGGTTTGTGGATTTTGGGCAGGAGGTAGAAGCGGGCGGTGCGGGGTTGTGGGACTATGAGGTTGGAGGCAGTGGATGGGAGATCCCCTGAGGTGATGAGATTATGGATGCTCTGGGAGATGATGGTTTGGTGGTGGGAGGTGGGGTCATGGTCAAGGGGGCAGTAGGAGGAGGTATCCGCGAGCTGGTGTTTAGCCTCAGCGGTGTAAAGGTCGGTGCGCCAAACTACTACTGCACCTCCCTTGTCAAACTGGCATATACGTCGTCATTTCCGCCACCTCCAAACGGACCTCATCACCAGGGATATATTTCCCTCCCCTCCCCTATCAGCATTCCGTAAAGACCACTCCCTCTGTGACTCCCTCGTCAGGTCCACACCCTCCAACAACCCAACCTCCATTCCCGGCACCTTCCCCTGCAACCGCAAGAAATGCAAAACTTGCGCCCACACCTTCCCCCCCCCCCCCCTTACTTCCCTCCAAGGTCCCAAGGGATCCTTCCATATCTGCCACAAATTCACCTGTACCTCCACACACATCATTTACTGCATCAGTTGCACCCGATGTGGCCTCCTCTATATTGCGGAGACAGGCCGCCTACTTGCGGAACGTTTCAGATAACACTTCAACTCCCCCTCCCACTCCACCAAGGACATGCAGGTCCTTGGACTCCTCCATCGCCAGACCATTGCAACACGATGGCTGGAGGAAGAGCGCCTCATCTTCCGCCTAGGAACCCTCCAACCACAAGGGATGAACTCAGATTTCTCCAGTTTCCTCATTTCCCCTCCCCCCACCTTGTCTCAGTCCCAACCCTCGAACTCAGCACCACCTTCCTAACCTGAAATCTTCTTCCTGACCTCTCCGCCCCCACCCCCACTCCGGCCTATCACCCGCACCTTGACCTCCTTCCACTTATCGCATTTCCAACGCCCCTCCCCCAATTCCTCCTCCCTACCTTTTATCTTAGTCTGCTGGACACACTTTCCTCATTCCTGAAGAAGGGCTCATGCCCGAAAAGTCGATTCTGCTGCTCCTTGGATGCTGCCTGACCTGCTGCGCTTTACCAGCAACACATTTTCAGCTCTGTATTAATCCAAGCTTTAGGTTTAGATGCCTTACCTATCAAACTGTTCGCATTAAATCAAATACACCTCAGACTGCCAGTCCTGCCAAGTTGAGTAACCTCTCCCTGCCCATCATCATCTTACTCTTACTGGCCTTAGTCTCTGAATCCTCCTTGGTCATTTTACTTGCTGACCTACTGCTTTTGTTCCTGCCTCTTGCTACATAGGTTGAAACTCTTCTGAGTGACATGAACAAACCTCCCTGCCACCCTTCTTGTGTCGGTCCACTGCCCCAGGGACAGCTCAATGATCCACATACCTGAAGCCCTCAGTTTTACACCAGCTCTTGAGCCACATGTTTAACTGTACTATCTTCCTATTTCTAGCTTCACTGGCACGTGGCAAAGGAAATAATCGTGAGATTGCAACCTTAGACCTACCTTTGTTCAACTTCCCACCTAACTCCCTGAATTCCCTTCTCAGAAGCTCATCTGTCTTTCAGTCTATGTCATTAGTACAAACATGTACCATAACCTCTGCTGTTCACCCTCCCCTTTCAGAATAACCTGTGCTTGCTTAGAGACCTCCTTGACCTATATCCCTGATGAAGAGCTTATGCTCGAAACGTTGATACGCCTGCTCCTCCCTTTGCTGCCTGACTAGCTGTACTTCTCCAGCACTACACTTTTTGACCCTGGCATCCAGCCACAAGTCGTCTTAAAACTGAGAGGGCGAAGAAATTAAATTGTTTATCCTTGAGCAGGGAAGATAGGAAATTTTAATGTCATTTTTAACACAGGATTTTGAAAGGATTGGGGGGAGATGTTCTTTCACGTACGTAATATCATCATTGAGCAGTTTTCGAAAGAAATTGGAGAAATTTCTTACTATAGAACTGTTGGAGACTGGAATACCATATCACAGCGATGCAAACAATGCCGATGATACATCCCAGGTCTTTTCCTTATGGCTGTGCAACTGTTTTTTTTCTTGTTCTTATGTTTTTTATTTCCCTTCCTGTCTGTGTCCTGAATCTTTGTTCAAAACCAACCTCAACCATTTTCCTTCTTTCTTTTACTGCATTGCGTCTCTCCTCTTGCTTATTATTCTTCTTTCATCTTCAATACCACCCCATTACTGCTCCTCTTCATTGCTACCCCTTTCCTTCAATCAGCATTTTACTTTGCTTCTCTTTCACAATCACCTACTCCTCTAATAATGTATCATCCTGTGCCCCTGTTCCGGGAGAGGAAGTGATATCTGTTCTTTGCTGGCGACCAACTGTTTGCAGTGTTAGTACATTAAGTCCTTAAATTTGCAATTTTCAGGAAGAAAACTGTAACTTCAAGCAAGTTAGGTTTTAATGGAAACATCTATGTGAAAGTTTGTTATGTTCTGTAGGGTGTTTCTGATGAGAGAACAAAAATCTAAACATTAGACTCTAAGTTCCTACACTGGTAGATTACATAACTTTTAGGTGTACTAAGTTTAAAAAAAAGTTTACTTTCCATCTATTACCTCCCTAGCTGCCTCTACCAAGCTTCTTGATCTCAGCCACTCCTGTTCATCGAACCTGTCACTTGCCAGATATCTGCTCCCAGATCCATCCTCTCACCAAGCACACAAGCTTATAACTACTCCCTAACCCTAACTCTTGCTGGAGTTTTTTGGCTCACATCCTTCATCAGTCCCTGATCTCACCAGGTTGCTGTGATGTTTTTTCTTGTGCCTAAATCCTCACATGCATGCTGCCCTCAGGTGAACGTGTGAACATGAGACATAGGAGCAAAAGGAGATCATTTGGTCCTGAGAGCCTGTTTGGCCATTCAATAAGATCATGGCTGATCTAGTTGTGTTTGAAATTCAATATTGCTATCTACCAGCAATGACGTTTGATTCTCTGCTGAACAAGATTCCATCTACCTCTGACATTAAAAATATTTAATGATCTGGCCTCTACCACCTTTTGATGCTGTGTTTCAAAGTCTGTCAATGCTGTAAGAGAAAATAAAATTGTCCTCCTCTTTGCCCTAAAACGACCCACCCTAAGATGTTGCCCCTAGTTCTGGACTGACCCACATGTGAAAACATCCTTTTCATATCCACCTTGCCAGGAATTCAAGATCTTGTACATTTCAATCATGTCATCCCTCACTCTTCTAAATTTCAGTGGAAACCTTTTTGTGGAAGACAACTTACTCATTGATACCAATCCAGCAATCATAGTTATTATAGTCCCAGAGAATCATAGAGCTGCTGAGTCATTCGAGAAACATGACTGGTGGCTATTTTAACCTGAGGGTCTCCATGCCTCAGATGAGGTTGAGAGGTTGAGAAGGTGTGAGCTTAATGATGACCTCAGCCAGTGTTGGAATTGAAACTAGCTGAAAATGAGTTGCTGGAAAAGCGCAGCAGGTCAGGCAGCATCCAGGGAACAGGAGAATCGACATTTCGGGCATAAGCCCTTCTTCAGGAGGGCTTATGCCCGAAACGTCGATTCTCCTGTTCCCTGGATGCTGCCTGACCTGCTGCGCTTTTCCAGCAACACATTTTCAGCTCTGATCTCCAGCATCTGCAGACCTCACTTTCTCCTTGGAATTGAAACTACCTTGGTGATGTCAACCTCCATTGCAAACTAGCTGTCTAGCCAACTGAGCTAACCAGTCCTCAAACCAGTGAATCTCTGAATCACCTCCAAGGCATTTGCATCCCTTCTTGTATGAGAACACTAAAACTGCACACAGCATTCAAGATATATGTGATGAGCTGTGTAATTGAAGCATGACATCCTTAGTTTTATGTTGCATTCCTTTTGCAGTAAAGGTACGATTCCATTACATGCTGTACTTGCATATTAACATCTTGTGACACGTGCACTTGAATACCTAAATCACTCTGCACATTGGAATTTCACATTCATGTTCCATTTCAGTAAAACTCTGCTTTTACATTCTTCTCCTACTTTGAGCAACTTTACTGTTTCCCACATTATATTCCTGCCAGTTTTTATGCTCCTCTATCACTGTACCTCTATCCATCTGTACATACATTATAAATAAAAACTGAAAGTGCTGAAAAGGCTCAACAGGTATGGTGGCATCTGTGGAGAGAAATCAGAGTTAATGTTTCAAGTTGAGAGATTCTTCCTTAGAACTGAGGAACCACTTTGTGTTTTCACAATATATATTCCTACTTAATGAATGCAAAATAACTGCATACTGGAAAAAAAGTCATAAAGATGTGCAGCACGGAAAACAGACCCTTTGGTCTAACTCATCCGTGCTGACCTGATATCCAAAATAAATCTAGTCCCATTTGCCAGCATTTGGCCTATATCTGTCTAAACCCTTCCTATTCATGTACCCATCCAAATGCCTTTTAAATATTGTAGTTGTACTAGCTTCCACTACTTCCTCTGGCAGCTCATTCCAAACATGCATCACCCTCTGCATGAAAATGTTGCCCCTTAGGTTTAAGGTGAGAGGAAAAAGATTTAAAAAGGACCTATGTTCTCTAGTTTTGGACTATTCCATACCAGGGAAAAGACTGTCTATTTACCCTATCCATGCCCCCCCATGATTTTATAAACCTCTAAAAGATCACCTTTCAGCCTCTGACACTCTAGGGAAAATAGCCCCAGCCTATTCAGCCTTTCCCTATAGCTTAAACTCTCCAACCCTCCAACCCTGGCAACATCCTTGTAAATCTTTTCTGAACCCTTTCAGGTTTCACAACATCCTTCCTTTAGCAGGGAGACCAGAATTGTATGCAGCATTCCAAAAGTGGCCTAACCAATGTCCTGTGCAGCTGCAACATGACCTCCCAATTCCTAAACTCGATGCACTGACCTTCCTTAAATAGAGGCACCACTTTAGCCAACCTCCAGTCCTCCGGCACCTCACCAGTGACTATCGATGATGTAAATATCTCAGCAAGGAGCCTAGCAATCACTTCCCTAACTTCCCACAGAGTTCTAGGGTACACTTGATCAGGTCCTGGGGATTTATCCACCTTAATATGTTTTAAGCCATCCAGTACCAACTCCTCTGTAATACAGACATTTTTCAAGATGTTGCTTTTTATGTCCCCATGTTTTCTATCTTCCATATCCTTTTCCTGTTGCAAAACACTGTTGTAAAATATTTGTTCAATATCTCCCCCATCTCTTGTGGTTCCATACATCAGTAGCCTTGCTGATTTTTAAGGTACCCTATTCTTTCCCCAGTTACCCTTTCGCCATTAATGCATTTGTAGAATCCCTTTGGTTGTACCTTAACCCTATTTGCCAAAGCTATCTCATGTCCCCTTTTTGCTCTCTTGATTTCCCTCTTAAGTATACTCGTACTGTCTTTATACATTTCTAGGAATTCACTCGATCTCTGCTCAATATACCTGGCATATGCTTCCTCCTTATTCTTGACCAAAACCTCAATTACTCTCGTCATCCAGCATTCCTCGCACCTATCATCCTTGCCCTTCACCCTAACCCGGCCATGCTGTCTCTGGACTCTTGTTAAATCTAAAATAAAAAGAGAAAATACTGGAAAAAGGAGAAAGAAATCAGAGTTCATGTTTTGACTCTGATATAACTCTTCAAAAAGAGTTCAAGAAGGTTTTTGTTTACTACTTATTTTCTTAGCTATCTTGAGTTTATCTGTGAATTTAGCCACCATGCCTTTGCTCTCCTCAACTAAGGTCAAAAATCATTGACCTTAGTCCAATAGGTTTATTTGAAAATACTAGCTTTTGGGGTGCTGCTCCTTCTTCAGGTGTTAGTGAGAGAGGAAGATTTTAGACGCCGAATTTAGAAAGGAAAGATCAAATGGTCATGCAACTCCTGCAAAGGAATTGAACATGCACAAACTCTTCACAGTTAAATGGAGGTGCAGTTTTTGATTGATTCATATACAAATCCCAGAATTTCTTTCAAGTCACTGCTCTCAGATAACTTAAAGTGCTATTAATATAAAGGAGGTGACACTTTTGGTCAGACAATGTACTTTCAGCATGAGGACTTGTTTGGAGTCTGTCTATGTCTTTTATTTCTAAAGTCGGAGTTTGTAAAATGCCATGTTGACCGTCTGTCTATAAATTCTGCACTTTGAACAAAATAGAATGGATCTGCAAATGCAAATTCACCCCACAGATTTGTGAGCATGTGAGAGTGAGAGAAGGGCAGAGTGTGTGTGTGTTTGTGAGGGGGAGAGAGTGTGCGCGAGTATGAGGGAGTGTATGCATCTGAGTGTGTGTGTTGTATGTGTGTGAGAAAGCTAGAGAGAATCTGTGTAAGTGTTTTTGCGTATGCGTGTACAGTGTGGTGGGGTCACGTGTTGTGTGCCATGAACCCAAGATTCCAGTTGAGGCTGTCCTCATGGGTACCAAACTTGGCTATCAGCCTCTGCTCGTCGACTCTGCTTTGATGTGTACCCCAAAGTCTGCCTTGGAGGACGTTTACCCAATGATCTGAGGCTTAATGTCCTTTCCCGCTAAAGCGTTCCCCCACTGGGAGAAAACATTTCTGTCTGGCGATTGTTGTGTTGTGTCCATTCATCGGTTGTTGTTGCATCTGCTACAACAGTCTTTCACCAATGTACCATCCCTCGGGGCATCCTTGCCTGCAGTGAATGAGATATACAACATTGGCCAAGTCACATGAGCTTCGAAATCAACGTTTCGGGCAAAAGCCTTTTATTCCTGATGAAGGGCTTTTGCCGGAAACGTCGATTTCGAAGCTCCTCGGATGCTGCCTGAATTGCTGTGCTCTTCCAGCACCACTGATCCAGAATCTGGTTTCCAGCATCTGCAGTCATTGTTTTTACCTCAAGTCACATGAGTATCTACTGTGTACAAGGTGGGTGGAATTCCCACGTGTCATGATAGTATCCACGTTGATGCTCTGGCATATCTTGCAGAGGTTGCCCTGACAGGATTGCATGCTTTTGTGATTCATGATGTCCTGGAAGCTGGGTAGTTTGCTGCGAACAATGGACTAAGCCATGTAAAAGTTTGAAGCTCCAGCACAGACGCCTACAGGACTCCATGTTGTATCCTGCCAATAAGACAAAGACCTGTTTATGCATACTCTTGTTTTCTATCAGTCAGCCAATCTTCTAGCCATTCTAGTATGTTGCCTCTTATATGATGAGGTCTCACTTTCTGCAGTAACCTTTGATGTGGCACTTAACAAATGTCATCCAGAAATCCAGATGAAGTGTGTCCACAGGCATCTTTGTTTTAATCCACAGCATAAGTAACTATTTTGAAGAACTCCAATAAATTGGTTAAACATGATTTAATTTTGACAAGTCATGTTGACTGTTCCCGATTACCTTGAGCTTTTCTAAATGCATAGCTATAATCTCTTCAGTGATTGATTCTGACCCTTCTGCATTATAAATGTCAAGGTAATTGACCTGTACATTCACTGTTCTCTGCTTCTCTCCCTTCTTTGACTTGCTGTGAATGAGTGTTCTGGAAATGCGCAGTTAGAGACAAAAAAAGCAGCTTTGACTTGCAGAATGTAACCTACAGCCTGGTAAGGTAACAAGGAAGCCTTGGGGTGAAGCAGAGTGTGTGAACAGGATGGTCAGTAGCTTGGAAGAGGATCAGGGAGTGGAAGAGGGCAATCCCAAATTATACCAATTTGATCTCCAGTCCTAAGTCAGACCCAGCATGAATCAACATAAAACACAACAGCCAACCCTAAACACACAGACATTTTACTGGCTTTTAAAATGGAATAACTTAAAACAGGCAGTTGCTGAATATGTTTACTTAGTTTTAGTGACTTACATTATTAGCACATACAACGGTTCTTTTCAAAAAAACCTTCTAGGATCTTGTGAGAATGGAAGTAGGTAAGTGCTATTCGCAGTATATTCTGAGGAAGATAAACTTTGGGAAGAAATCAGCTGGCTGGACAGATGGCATCAGGAAGCATGCCAAAGCACTCAGCATGACGAAAAACAGGACACCATTGTTTCAGCTGCTGCTGTCTTTAGTCACTCTCACTGCTCCAATCTGGAATTCTGTTTTAGAACTGATTATGGTTGTTTCGATTCTGCAGAACTTTTGAGGGTGCTGCAGAGGGGACAGATAATTGGAAAGACAGTAGGGATGAAGAGGAGCAAAAAAGAGTGCACATCTTGTTTTCACAAAAAATACTTCAATCGCAAAGCTGCAGGGCAGTGGGACGGACTTGTTGCAATCACATAAAATGGAAGCCAAAAGGTGAAAACAGATTCAAATTTTTATTGGCGAGATGAGAAAAAGATAATAGACAATAGGTGCAGGAGTAGGCCATTCAGCCCTTCGAGCCTGCACCGCCATTCAATATGATCATGGCTGATCATTCCTAATCAGTATCCTCTTCCTGCGTTATCTCCATAACCCTTGATTCCACTAACTTTGAGAGCTCTATCCAACTCTTACTTAAATGAATCCAGAGAGTGGGACTCCACTGCCCTCTGCGGCAGAGCATTCCACACAGCCACCACTCTCTGGGTGAAGAAGTTTCTCTTCATCTCTGTCCTAAATGGTCTACCCCGTATTTTTAAGCTGTGTCCTCTGGTTCGGCACTCACCCATCAGCGGAAACATGTTTCTTGCTGCCAGAGTGTCCAATCCTTTCATAATCTTATATGTTTCAATCAGATCCCCTCTCAGTCTTCTAAACTCAAGGGTATACAAGCCCAGTCGCTTCAGTCTTTCAGTGTAAGGTAATCCCGCCATTCCAGGAATTGACCTTGTGAACCTACGCTGCACTCCCTCAATAGCCAGAATGTCTTTCCTCAAATTTGGAGACCAGAACTGCACCCAGTACTCCAGGTGTGGTCTCACCAGGGCCCTGTACACCTGCAAAAGCACCTCTTTGCTTCTGTACTCAATTCCTCTTGTTATGAAGGCCAGCATGCTATTAGCCTTCTTCACAACCTGCTGTACCTGCATGCTTGCCTTCCTTGACTGATGTACAAGAATACCCAGATCTCTCTGTACTGCCCCTTTACTTAAATTGTTTCCATTGAGGTAGGAATCTGCCTTCCTGTTCTTGCCACCAAAGTGGATAACCATACATTTATCCACATTAGCTGCATCTGCCATGCATCTGCCCACTCACCTAACTTGTCCAGGTCACCCTGTAATCTCCTAACATCCTCATCACATTTCACCCTGCCACCCAGCTTTGTATCATCAGCAAATTTGCAAATGTTATTGCTGATACCATCTTCTATATCATTAACATATATTGTAAAAAGCTGCGGTCCCAGCACGGATCCCTGCGATACCTCACTGGTCACTGCCTGCCATTCCGAAATGGAGCCGTTTATCACTACCCTTTGTTTCCTATCAGCCAACCAATTTTCAATCCAATCTAGTACTTTGCCCCCAATACCATGCTCCCTAATTTTATTCACTAACCTCCTGTGTGGGACTTTATCAAAAGCTTTCTGAAAGTCCAGGTGCACTACATCTACCGGATCTCCCTCGTCCATCTTCAGAGTTATATCCTCAAAAAATTGAAGAAGATTAGTCAAGCATGATTTCCCCTTCATAAATCCATGCTGACTCTGTCCTATCCTGTTACTACTATCCAGATGTGCCGTAATTTCATCCTTTATAATAGACTCCAGCATCTTTCCCACCACTGAGGTCAGACTAACTGGTCTATAATTTCCTGCTTTCTCTCTCCCACCTTTCTTAAAAAATGGTATAACATTAGCCACCCTCCAATCCTCAGGAACCGACCCCGAATCTATCGAACTCTGGAAAATAATCACCAACGCATCCACGATTTCCCGAGCCACCTCCTTCAGTACCCTGGGATGTAGACCATCAGGCCCCGGGGACTTATCAACCTTCAGACCTAACAGTCTCTCCAACACCAAATCCTGGCAAATATAAATTCCCTTAAGTTCAGGTCCTTCAGCCACTGTTACCTCAGGGAGATTGCTTGTGTCTTCCCCAGTGAACACAAATCTGAAGTACCCATTTAATTCTTCTGCCATTTCTTTGTTCCCCGTAATATATACCCCTGTTTCTGTCTTCAAGGGCCCAATTTTAGAGCTAGCCATTTTTTTGCCTTGCATATACCTAAAAAAGCTTTTACTATCCTCCTTTATATTATTGGCCAGTTTCCCTTCGTACCTCATTTTTCCTCTGCGTATTTCCTTCTTAGTAATCCTCTGTTGCTCTTTAAAAGCTTCCCAGTCCTCCGTTTTCCCACTTATCTTTGCTATGTTATACTTTTTCTCTTTTAACTTTATATGTTTCTTAACTTCCCTCGTCAGCCATGGCCGCCCATGCCTCCTCCTGGGATCTTTCTTCCTTTTAGGAATGAACTGATCCTGCAACTTCTGCATTATACGCAGAAATATCCGCCATTGTTCATCCGCAGTCATCCCAGCTAAGGTATTGCACCATTGAACTTTGGCCAGCTCCTCCCTCATAGCTCCATAGTTCCCTTTATTCAACAGAAGTACTGTCACTTCCGACTGTACCCTCTCCCTCTCAAATTGCAGATTGAAGCTTAATGTATTATGGTCACTACTTCCCAATGGCTCCTTCACTTCGAGGTCTCTGACCAATTCTGGTTCGTTACACAATACCAGATCCACTATTGCCTTCTCCCTGGTCGGCTCCAGCACCAGCTGCTGTAAGAATCCATCTCTGAGGCACTCCACAAAGTCTCTTTCTTGAGGTCCAATACCATCCTGATTCTCCCAGTCTTACCTGCATGTTAAAATCCCCCATAACAACTGTAGTAACATCTTTGCGACAGGCCAATTTCAGCTCCTGATTCAACTTGCATCCGACATCCAGACTACTGTTTTGGGGGCCTGTAGATGACTCCCAAGAGGGTCTTTTTACCCTTAGTATTTCGCAGCTCTATCCACACTGACTCTACATCCCCTGACTCCAGGTCCCCCCGCGCAAGGGACTGAATATCCTCCCTTACCAACAAGGCCACCCCACCCCCTCTGCCCGTCAGTCTGTCCTTGCGATAGCACGTGTAGCCTTGAATATTCATTTCCCAGACCCTGTCCACTTGAAGTCACGTCTCAGTTATCCCCACAATATTGTATCTGCCAATTTCCAAAAGAGCCTCAAGCTCATCCATCTTATGTCTAATGCTTCGTGCATTCATGTATAGTAATTTTAATTTTGTTACTGCTCTCACCCTTCCCATCAACCCCTATTTCACTCAACCTTACAGCATGATCCCTTTCCGAGTTTTCTGCCTCATTGATACAGTTGTCTTTCTTGACTTCTCTTGTTCTAACTTTCCCTTCAATTTCCTTTTTAAACATCCAGTTTGTCCCCTCCCCCCCGCTACTTAGTTTAAATGTAGCGGTGTTGCAGTAGAAAACCTGCCTGCCAGAATGCTGGTCCCTAACCTATTAAGGTGCAAACCGTCTCTCTTGTAGAATTTATGCTTACCACAAAATATACCCCAGTGATCCAAGAACTTAAATCCTTGCTTCCTGCACCAGTTTCCCAACCACACGTTCAAATCCATTATCTCCCTGTTTCTGGCCACACCAGCCCGAGGAACTGGAAGCAAACTGGAGCTAACCACCTTGGACGTCCTGCTTTTCAGCCTTCTTCCTAGTTCTCCGAAGTCCCGCTGTAGTATGTTCCTCCTCCTCTTCTCGACATCATTTGTGCCGACATGTACCACCACCTCTGGCTCTTCACCCTCGTCCTTGAGGATTTCCTGTACTCTGTCCGCGATGTCTTTCACCTGGCACCAGGAAGGCAACACACCATCCTTAAATCCCGTTTGCTGCCACAAAATCCCCGGTCAGTTCCTCTCACGATGGAGTCCCCTATTACCACGGCTCTGTGCGATGTCCGACTCTTCCGCTCTGCCTCTGCGTCAACTTTTGATTGACAGACCTGGCCGCCTTGCGAACTGGCATTGTCATCAGTCTCTACTGTTTCCAAAAGCTTCAACTTGTTCCTGACAGGTACTTCTCCCGGGGTGTCTTGCACCTGTCTCCTCTCTGCCTTCCTCATCGTCTGCTCTCTTCTGGCATGATTGGTGTAATAACCTCGCTGAAGGTCTTGTCCAGAAAGATCTCGTTCTCTCGGATGAGCCTAAGGTCCTCGAGTTCTTTCATCAGCGCTGCAATATGCTCGGTCATTAGCTGAATGTGCACACACTTTCCACACATATACGAGCCAGACACACCAGTCGTTGACCTTCTACGTCAAGCACGTAGCCACTGAACCAACTGGGCAGTCATGTCTTCACCTTCTTCAACTGTGGCGTAATCACTTCACTCAACCTCCTTGTCAAAGACTCCTGAGCTGAAGCCTCACTCTTCGATCCAAACTTCCTTAGACCCTCTTTTTGTGGCAAGTCTGTGGACTCTTAATTTAGGTTAGAGGAAGAGGGAGGGAGGGAGACCCTACTTTGTAGGACCTGGGGTTTAGAACACACCCTCTCTAATAGCAATCACTTATCTTCCCGACCGGCTTTGCGCTCCGCCTGAACTTCCACCCAGCTCCCGCCGCGCTCTGCTGCAAAAAGACCGTTAGCGTCGTGGTAAGTTCTTTATATAGCAATCACTTACCTTCCCGACCGGCTTGGGATGCTGCAACATGAGGCCCACTGATAAGATTGTAATGCAGTACTCCATAGTAGATGAAGATATGGTAGATATAATTGGTTGTATGGTTTGTCCATGTGTAGAAACTATTTTGCAGTTATACTCTTGGAGCTGTTGAAACTCACCAAGACTCATAAGGTCCTTGTTAAATTCTGTAGACATTACTTCTTCAAAAGTGGCACTTAAAAATGCTAAAACAGGTATAGATCTTCAAAGTTATTTGCAATTTTATGCATTAACCTTTAGATCTGATCAAAAGTATCTGGGTTGCATTCTGGGAAGATGAGGGTACACTTGATGGTATTCATAGGACAGATCCACCGTTTGTGTGTTCTTGTCCCACTGAACTTATTCCTTCTTATCCTAACTCTTATTTTTCTCCTTTGTTCACTCTTTCCTTACCAATATCTATAATTCTGCTGACATTTAATGCCGTTTCACCAATTTCCATTTTTCTGACCTGAACTGGCCTTTTCACAAAGGACATCATTGCCTGTACACCTCCAGTCCTCTGCAGAACTGTCAGAGGCCTCTCCACGTCTTACTTGAATGGAGGCCTAAATGTTTCCCGTCCATGACAACCATCCTATACCTGGCTGAGCTTGTTCTCTTATTCAACGAATTCCACTTGAACTTAAGCAATAAATAGCAATTACTTTGTTGATGCCACTTTCTGCACTTGTGGAATGAGAAACACTCAGTAATTTTGCTTTTAATTTCCACTTTCCTGCAGCTTCATCTGGTCCATCACTGACCTTTCCCCTCTTTCCTTCACTTCTCTGTCTTCATTTCTGGAAATAGGCTGTTTACTAATGGCTGTTACAATCCCAAAGACTCCAGAGGGAGTGGTCCAGAGCCCTAGCTTGCCTAATGGTAACCTTATACCAATCATTGATTGTCATAACTCATCTGGTCATGAATGTCCTGCAGGTAAGGATGGCAGATTTTCTTCCCTAGTCTGGTTGACATCTGACACCAGACCCAATGTTGTTGACTCTTAACTGCCCGATGAATTAGCCTAGAGAACCAGTCAGTTCAAGGGCACTTAGGGATGGCTACAAATGTGGCCTTGCCAGCTATTGCCAACATACAATGCATGAATAAAAAAAAATGACTGAAAAGCCTGTTTCCTCTAAGGACTTAATTGCATTCTTGTAGTTTCGTCATCTTTGTTGCATCTGCTCCAATGAAGCTTAACTATCATAACAGCTGTTCAGACATTTCCTTTTCCTTCAATTGAGGCCCAACCCCACCCAATGCTAGTTGATAGGGCCCCCAACCCTTTTTTTTCTGCATCTGCCTTTACCCCTTCTCTTTCAATCAAAACCACGATGGAGTTCCCCCTTTTCTGACTTTCCTCACCAGTCTCTGTATTTAAGGATTATGCACTGCCATTTCCACTTTCAGCATGATGTCACTAATGAACACCTTTTTACCTCTCCTCTCCTGTTAGTTTTCGGAAGGAAACATTACCTCCAGGGCATCTGGCCTACTTCTGTATCACCCCAATACTTCATTCCCCATCCTACAAGGTCTTCCCATGCAATAGCAAGCGGTATACCACTTGCCTGTTTAACTCTTTTCTTCTCACTGTCTAAGCTCCAACATGCCTTCCACATGAAGCAGCAATTTATTTGTACTACTTTCAATCCAATATACTACTTTTCTTTATATTCATATATTTATTCCTAGACCTATGTTAAAAGAAAAGCTGGTGAAACAGCACCTCATTTTCTAATTTGACACATTACACCAGGCGGAGTCAACATTGAATTCAACAACTTCAGAATATGAGCTCTGCTCTCCATTCTGATCTCTCTTCCTGTCTTGCCTCACTCTCCAATCTGTCTTCTCTTCTTCTCCAGTCCCCCGCCTAAACAAAATTGTTTTCATGACTTTGCTTTCAGTCAGGGCTGAACTTTTGTTCTGCTATCAGCAGTTGCTTTGGGTTAATCCTTTGTTCTTTGCAACAATCCCACTCCCTTTGACTGTTGTTCCATGACACATTTTTAATTCTGATCTCCTCTTCTCACCTTTCTCTTTTGTTCCACTTGCCCCAACACACTTTCCAACAGCATAAAAGAAATCACCTTTGTGTGTTTTGTTCTGAAAAAGTCATGCCGTGTTGAACCCAACATTAATTTGGTTTCTCTGTCCACAGATGAGGTTTTCTGCTACCTTTTGGGTTTTATTATACGAAGTCAAAAAATATCATGGGGTGGAGATTCCACTTTGGGAACAACTGACATTTTGACACAAATTGCATTTGAGATTGCAATAACTTTCCGAAGTTGAGGTTCAAGTTTCTGATCAAGATAATTTGCATAATTAAAGCAAAGGATTCAGTGTAATTGGGTAATATTTTATGACTTAACTCATTTTAATGTTGAAGAAAAAGACTGTGTTTAAAAGCTGATGTAACTTTCTTAATATTGCTGAAAACGGCTTTGTCACAAAAGGAAGCATTTTTAAGATGTGTCTAGTCCAATGCCTGTGCGTAAGCTGATATAAAAGCATGGGTGCAAGATTGCCAGAGTGACAGGAAACTGACAGTGGTGGTGAACTGTGAATACAGTGGGGTTCTAATTGGTTCAGTGCAGGCACTGTTGCTTTTGTGGATTATATAATAATGAACTGAACTTGAGTGCATTGGGCATTACTTTGGAATTTGCAGATTATAAAATTTGGAAATACTCTGTAATGGTTATGGCCAAATCACTTGTAGATATTGGAATTTTCAAGATTATAGAATGACATTATAATGCCTGTAGTTAAAAGTGAGATAACTGTGAAAAACTGTAGGTGTAAATATTTATTGAATTAGTACACAGACAGAAAACATTGTAAAAACCATTTTACTAATCCATACACTATATCGTCTTCCAAAGTACTGCACTAAAACAATGCTATAGTAGCTTTTATGTATTCAAAGAATATGTGGAAACTGATGTTTCCAAACATTGATTTCTGGATTGGAGAGGATCTAATGCATTGTAAACTGTGAGGACGAAATTGAAAGACTTCAAGAGGATGAAGACAGCCTGGTGGAATAGGTGGACATGTGCCAAATCGGTTTTAATGCAAATATGCTTTTAATGTGATTTTTGTCATTTATGTAAATGATTTAAATGCGAATATAGGAGGTATGGTTAATAAGTTTGCAGCTGACACCAAAATTGGTGGTACAGTGGACAGCGAACAAAGTTACCACAGAGTACAATGGGACTGTGATCAGATGGGCCGAGGAGTGGCGGATGGAGTTTAATTTTGACAAATGTGAGGTGCTGCATTTTGAAAAGGCAAATTGGGGCAGGACTTATGCACTTAATGGTAAGGTCCTGGGCAGTGTTGCTGAACAAAAAAACCTTGGAGTGTAGATTCATACTTCCTTGGAAGCGCAGTCACAGGTAGGTAGAATAGTGAAGAAAGCACTTGGTATGCTTTCCTTTATTGGTCACTGCATTGAGCATAGGAATTGGAAGGTTGTGTTGCAGCTGTACAGGAATTTATTTAGGCCACTTTTAAATACTGCCTTCAGTTTAGGTCTCCCTGCTATAGGAAAGGTGTTGTTAAACATGAAAGGTTTACAAGAATGTTGCCAGGTTTGGAGGGATTGAACTGTAGGGAGAGGCTGAATAGGCTGGGTCTATTTTCCCTGGAGGGTCGGAGGCTGAGGGGTGACCTTGTAGAAGTTAATAAAATTATGAGGGGCATGGATATGGTGAATAGTCAAGGTCTTTTCCCCAGGGTAGGGGAGTTCAAAATGACAGGGAATAGGTTTAAGATGAGAGGGGAAAGATTTAAAAGAGACCTAAGGGGCAACTTTTTCATGAAGAGTGTGGTGTGTGTATGGAATGAACTACCAGAGGAAGTAATTAAAGCTTGTACAATTACAACATTCAAGAGACATCTGGAAGGCTCTGTGAATAGAAGGGTTTAGAGGGATATGGGCCAAATGCTGGCAAATAGGACTAGGTTAATTTTGCATATTTGGTCAGCATGGATGAGTTGAACTGACTGGTCTGTTTCTGTGTTGTACATCTCTTTGATTAAGTGTGAATACATTTGGAAGAAAGAACAATCAGAGGCAGTGCAAAATGAAGTATACAATTCTGAAGGGAAACAGTGTCAAAGAAACCTAGGACTATATGTGCACAAATATTTGAAGTTGCCTGACCAAATTTAAGATTCTTGCTGAAAAGGCACATGAGATCTCGAACTTTGCAAGTAGAGGCGTGTTTTACAAATGCAGGGAAGTTCTGATGAGCCTTCATAAAGTGTTAATTCTGCCTCAACTGACAAACTGTCAGATTCTACACACTGACCCTAACAGAGCATGTGAAATGTTTAGAAGTTGCAGAAAATATGTACAGTACAGTACGTCACGGGACGTAGACTTCAGTTCCTTGACTAGATTGGAAAAGCTGGGGCTACATCCCTTGCAGGGGTGATTTGAAAGAAGTGTTCAAACTGACAAGGTGTCTGGATAGAATGGAAACTTATTTGCATTATCAAGAGGAAGGAGCAAGAACCATAAGATACCAATTTCTCTTGATTGACAAAAGACCCCACAAAGGCACAAGGAAAAGCATTTGTAGCCAGTAATTGGCAACTGCAATGCACTATTCAGCATTGCAAGGGAAGCAGCAATCGATAGAACTCTTAAAAGGGAATTCGATAATTTTGCTAAAAAGGAAATGTATAGGATTACTGGCATTAGCAGAGTTGATTTTGCAGACCATGGCCTGAGCAGAAAAGACAATGGCGTCCTTCTGTTCTATTGCCAATAACATTCTGTGATTCGATGAATGACTCTCATTGGATGCAGTGAATGGGAACTCACCATGCTTATTAATTTGTTCTGGGGCTAGGATGAGCTTCCATTATGATTTATTTTAAGCCCTAAATTAGAGATCATAGAAACATTATGGGCTGAACATAATCTGCACTTGATCTTTTATACTGGCTTGGATAATTTGGGACAAATTGCATTGAAGTAACAACAAAAATCTTAGTCCGGTATGTTTAATTTGAAGCAGAAAGCAATGAAAGAATTCTGTTCTAAGAGATCTTAATGAAATTGATTTGGAGGTGCCAGTGTTGGTCTGTGGTGTACAAAATTAAAAATCGCACAACACCAGGTTATAGTCCAACAGGTTTATTTGGAAGCATCAGCTTTTGAGGTGCTGCTCCTTTCCCAGGATGCAACTGAAATTATATATTGAAAAAGACCTGGATTGTTTGTTAAGTCTCTCATCTTTTAGAATGACCACGTTGGTTTCAGTTCTTTCATATATAAATCCCAGAACATTTTTTAAAGTTACATTCTCAAGTGAACATTAACAATAGGTGCCTTGTCAGCTCAGATAATGCATTGAAGGTGTGAGGTTAAAGTCCGTTATCTGTGCCCCAGTGTTCAGACCGATTCTGTTACTAAAAATGGGGTTTACAGAATCTTACATGGATTCATGCAGTTTTTGAGAAAAATAAAATATGACTCTGCAAGTACAAATTCACCCCACAAAGCTGTGTGTGTTTGGAGGCGGGGTGGGGGGGGGGGGGGGGGGGGGGGGGGGGGAGGGAAGGGTGGTTTGTCAGTGTCTGTGAGAGAGTGTGTATATGTGTGTGGGTGTAAAGGGTATAAGTCTGAGAGGGTGTGAGTGTGGGGTGTGTGTGTATGAGAGAGGGTCTGCATGAGTGTATGGGTCTGTAGGAGTGTGTGTGTGTCTGCATGAATATGCATGTGTGTGAGAGTGTGTAATGCAGTAGGGTTACCTGTAGTGTGACATGAATCCAAGGTCCTGGTTGAGGCCATTCCCATGGGTACCGGACTTGGCTATCAGTACCTCACTCTACCATAAACCCATGGAAAACCTCATGATGCTACACTTCTCCAGCTTCCACCCAAAACATATTAAAACAGCTACCCCCTATGGACAAGTCCTACACATATACAGAATCTGTTCAGATGAGGAGGAATGTGATGGGCACTTGGAAGTACACAAGGGTAGCCTCATAAAAATGGGGTATGATGCTAAGTTCATCGACCACCAGTTCTGATGTGGCATAGCGAGAAAATGTAATGACTTCCTCAGGAGACAGACACTCGTTGCAACCAACAGGGTACCCTTTGTTGCCCAGTACTTCCCTGGAGCTGAAAAACTACACCATGTTCTTTGTAGACTGCAACACATTATTGATGAGGATGAGCACCTCGCCAAGACCTTCCCCATGCCTCCATTTCTCTCCTTTAAGCAACCACCAAACCTCAAACAGATCATTCTTCGCAACAAACTGCCCAGCCCTCCAACTCTACAACACCATACAACTCTATCATGACAGATGCTGCAAGATGTGTCAGTGTCAACACTGATACCATCATTACACATGGGGATACCTCCCACCATGTACGTGACAGATACTCATGTGACCAGGTCAATGTTGTCTATTTCATACGCTGCAGGCAAGGATGCCCTGAGGCATGATACATTGGCGAGACCGAGCAGAGGCTACGGCAAGGAATGAATGGACACTGCACAACAATCACCAGCCAGGAGTGTTCCCTCCCAGTCGGAACACTTCAGCCATCTGGAACGTTTGGCCTCGGACCTTTTGGGTGACCATTCTCCAAGGCGGACGTCAGGAAAGGCAACAATGCAAGGTGGCCGAGCCGGGTCCTTGGGTTCATGCACTCATGCATGCACACACTTCTACAGAACCATACACTCACTCTGACCCTCTCTCATACGCTCACACATATACACCCCCTACACGTGCACTCTCTCACCGACCTATACCCCTTTACGCTTACTCACATACACGTGTACACACACTCTATTTCTCAGACATTAACACACCACCCCCACATACACACACCCACATGCAGACACGCACATAAGTTTGTGGGGTGAATTTTTACTTGCAGAATAATCTTTTATTTTGTTCAAAAAATGCATGAATTCATGTAAGATTCTGTAAATCCTTTTTTTAGAAATAGAATCAGTGTGAACATTGGGGCACAGACAAACAGACTTTAACCTCACACCTTCAATGCATTATCTGAGCTGACGTGGCACCTATTATTAAAGTTCACTTGAGAATTAAAAAATGTTCTGGGATTTACATATGAAAGAACTGAAACCAACATGGTCATTCTAAAAGATCTAGGTCTTTTTCAATATATCATTTCAGTTGCGTCACATTGTAAACTTTGGCTATAAATTCTATGTCTTACAATCTATACTCCACAGCTACCTGATGAAGGAGCAGCACTCCAAAGCTAGTGCTCCCAGATAAACCAGTGGACTATAACCTGATGTAGTGTGATTTTTAACTAATGAAGTTTAGGAATTGTAGTTATTGGCCAATTAAAGCTTCCATTTACATTTCACGTCAGTGAATCTGCACTAAAATTAATGTTTAGGTTTTGTTAAACTAATAAGTGAAAATTAATTCAATGATTGAACCAAAGTAATGTAAAGCAGTAAATCTAAGAGTATCGGTCAGGAAATTGTAAAATAAAAACAGTTTGTTAGTTTGCTTCCCATTATTGGCAAACATTTGTAGACTAAAAGAAAATAGTACATTAATCAAAATTGGTTTGTCAAATGCTCAGTTTTTACATTTGAGGGAAAGCAATAGAAGTTTGGTCATAAAGTGGGTGTTGATTGGCTAGAGTCATAGAAATATACAGCATGGAAATAAGCCCTTCAATCCAACTCATCTATGCCGACCAGGTTTCCTAAACTGAACTAGTCCCATTTGCCTTTTGGCCCCTATCTCTTTATACCTTTCCTATCCTGTTCCTTTCCAAATGTCTTTGAAATGTTGCAATTGTAGTTGTTTCACCACTTCCTCTCACAGCTTGTTCTATATATGCACCACCCTCGGATCCCTTTTAAATCTTTCCCTTCTCACCCTCAACCTATGCCCTCTAGGTTTGGACTCCCCTACTCTGTTGAAAAGACCGTGGCTATTAACCTTGTCTATGCTCCTCGTGATTTTATAAACCTCTGGCAGGTCACCCATCAGCTTCCTATGCTCCAGGGAAAGAAATCCCAGCCAACCCAGCATTTCCCTATAATTCAAGCCTTCATGACATCCTTGTAAATCTTTTTTTGCACCTTTGCCAGTTTAATAACAACCTTCTTGTAGCTGGGCGACCAGAATTGTATGCAATACTCCTAAGGTGACCTCACCACTATTCTGTACAGCTGTAACATGATGGCCCAATTCCTGTACTCAGTGCTCTAATTGATGAATGCAAGTGTACCAAATGCCTTCAATGTCCTGGCTACCTGTGACAAAACTTTCAAGGAACTATGTACCTGCACTCTAGTGTGTCTCTGTTCAATAACACTCTTGAGGACCCTACCATTAACTGTGCAGGTCCTACTCTGATTTATTTTTACGAAAATGCAAAATCTCGCATTTACCTGAATTAAATGCCATCGGCCATTCCTTGGCCCACTGACCCAGTTGACGAAGATCCATTGTACTCTTAGATAACTTTTTTCACTGTCCACTATTCCACCAATTTTGATGTCATCCACAAACTTAGTAATCATGCCTACTATATTCTCATCTAAGTCATATATCTAAATGATGAACAACAGTGGACCGAGCAATGATTCTTGTGGCACACTGCTGGTCACAGGCCTCCAGTCTGAACAACAACCCTTCACCACCACTCTCTGACTCCTATCTTCAAACCAATTTTGTATCCAGTTGGCGAACTCTCCCTGGATTCCATGTGATCTAACCTTATAAACAGTCTACCATGCAGAACCTTGTTGAATGCCCTGCTAAAGTCCACATAGACAATATCTACCACACTACCCTCATTTATCTTCTTGATCACCTCATCAAAACACTCAGTCAAATTTGTGAGATGAACTTGGATTGTGTATTTGACAATCTTGGACGAATCGGGCCATTGCGACAATTTAACTTGAATGTGTCTGTGGTGTATTAACTGGAGTCACAGGCTTTTAAAGGTCCTGCGGATAGATTGAATTGAAGGGTAATTTGTTAAAAAGAAGAATCCTTCTGTTTTCTTTTTTCAGTGTTCTGATGAACATGTTGCCTAAAGCCAACAATGAAACTGAAACCTGTTTCCACACATTGTTCGCTGATCCCAATTTTGACCTTGCTGTGGCAGAATTAAAAATGGAATCAAAGATTGGCCAATAACTTGCACTGATGTCCGCTTCAGAAATTTAATATAATATTTGAAGTTATTATAGCAAGTGGAAAATTAATTGTTCATTAGCTAACCTTACTTTTCGACTTGACTGTTCTTCCTGTTTTCTGGAACACTATTTCCTTTTTATGACATAAGACAATGAGTGATGGTAAACCTGAATCTACACAGTTGCACAGTGTTAGTTAAAGCACTAAGTGTTGCTTAAACATTGAACCTTCATTTGTTTCCCAAATCTCTTAGCTTTTCTGCTTTCACTGCAAGAATTGCCTCTTCATAGATTATGATAACTCTGGTTTTGCTGGTCTTCCACCTATTAGCGATTTTGTAATGTCACTTGTCTTCGTTCAGTAGTTTAAAATGGCAAGCATAAGATCAATCTTGTGCAGCAGGCATCAATCATACACAACACCCAGCTTGGGTTAGTGAATAGCTTGACACCATCCAAAGTAGCCTGCTTGATTGGCATCCATCGAACACTTTCAACATTCACTCTGTCCACCACTGACATGCAGTAGCAGCAGTGTGTACCAGCTCCAAGATGTACTGCAGAAAAGCATCCGAGTTTCTTAACTAGGACCTTCTGACCCCACACACCATCCTAACTTGGAAATACATTGTTGTTCCTTTATTGTTGCTGGGTTAAAATCCTGGAACTTGCTCCTCAGCAGCACTGTGGATATACCAACATCCCATGGACTACAATTCAACTAGGAGAAAGTGACGACTGCAGATGCTGGAGATCAGAGCTGAAAAATGTGTTGCTGGAAAAGCGCAGCAGGTCAGGCAGCATCCAAGGAGCAGGAGAATCGACGTTTCGGGCACAAGCTGAAGAAGGGCTTATGCCCGAAACGTTTATTCTCCTGCTCCTTAGATGCTGCCTGACCTGCTGTGCTTTTCCAGCAACACATTTTTCAGCTACAATTCAAATAGGCAACTCACCACCACCATCATCTCCATGTCAATTAGGGAAAGGTAATAAATGCTAGTCTACAATGTGACCTACATTTCCCACATCCTGTTAACAAATGTTTTATAAAATCTTTGGTTGGGTTCATCCAGTCACTTATTCTTCCTACTCTACCATGTCTTGTTTTTGACCCTTAACTTCAATTTAATTCCAACGCATTACCAAACACCCTACCTATGGAGCAATTGGAACTATCTCAAACCAAACTTGGGTGTTGCTTTTCCATTTCGAAGGATGCAGCAGTAATATCATGGGAATGCTATCATTGTAAAGTTCCCTTCTAAACCACAAACCATCCTGACATGGACATGCAAGACTGCTGGGTTAAAACATTCAGAATTCCTAACTCATGTCATTGTGGCAGTGTCATATGCACAGAACCGAAATGATTAAATTAGAAGGCCCAGCATTACCCCCTTGCGCTAAACCTGGACAAGCTGTTGTCGTCAATGTTCTATAGGCAATTAAAAGATTTTTTTTATATAAAAGATCATACAAAATGTATTGATTGTAATTGTTTAATGCCAGATGGTAGATCATTCTGATTTTAGCATGTGTGTGACTACCTATTGTGAGTAATGAGGCTGTATCATAGTAACTGCATTTCTTTATTGGAAGATAGAGAGCACCATTATGCACTTGGAAGAGCAATAAAATGGTATGTGTTAAGTTTCATAGGGCCCAGGAAAATTTATTAAGATATGTTAAAAACAAAATATGCAAGGGCATTGGGGAAGGCAGGAGAATGGCAATAAATCATAAAGCACTTTTGAAGTGCTGGTGCAGACTCAATGGGCAGAATGTCCTCCTTCAATGGTATAACACTTCTGTGATTCTCTATTAATTGATTAGGCATTCAATTGGAAATTGAATTACATTCAGAGCAAAAGACATCCAATGTGACCTTTATGGCAAAGTAACATGCCAGTAAGTAAAGTGAGAAGTGCTATGTCAGTTTGTTGCAATTGATTTAATTGTGTTTGTTAAGAAATGTATTGATATTTCACAAATGTTGTTGTGGGAGGTATACATTTTGAGACATTTAATTTGTTCTTTCAAGTCTTATTTTTCCAGAAGATTGATCACACTGAAAAAAATAGCAAACATTTTTTGTTTTCTATTTATTAGCTGCACAGTGTTAACTAATTTGAGCTGGGTTCATTCATAATAATGTGCTACTATTCATTTTAATTGATGGCATCGTGTATTAATCTTTGAGGGTGTCAGGAATGCAGGACACCTTAAATCCTTGTACTGCTTTTGCCATACAGCTGAAATGAATTAGCTCATGACTCATCCAGTAATTTTGCAGTTACTTAACTAAAGTTATCACTGTGGCAATAGTGATTTATATTCTGTCTGCACTCATAGAACAGCTTACTCATTGGTTTTGTGGAAAACATTGTAAATGGTTATTCATATTGGAGAAAGATAAAGTATTTGAGTCATCAATGGTATCAGCATAACATTACTGAAGCTACAGGGGAGATCTGAATGTTGCTAGATAGTATTTTAAGCCATTTTTGTGTGTGTTTTAAGCAGGGTGCACTGATACAAGGTCATCTTGTTCAATTGATGTGTGTTATGCTGTACACCATGTTATCTTTCACAGTGTGTGCCTCTGGGCAATGAGAAATTTTCTGACTGATTCTTTTTGTTAATGTGGTTGGTCAGCAAAACTTTGACAGGCCATTGAGTCATTTCTGTTCTCATCTATTAAGTTTGATTCTGTTTAAGAACACTTATTGCTTTAGCCTACCAGTTAATGCAGACTGATTTTCCACTCACCACCATACTGAACTATATTTGTCTCTTTTGACATAGTCAGAGTTAAAAATGATGCCGTTATCAGATGTTGCAGTTCTTTCTCAATTACTGTCCATTTCAGTGTTATGATACTGAGACAGCCAAACCAAATCAACGTTTCTGCCTCTGGATTCACAACACAGTAAAGTGAAGACCTTCAAAATTGACTCAAATAGTTCTTAATCACACTTTTCAAATAATCAATCCCAGACTCTGCACATAAGCAATTATAAACATTAGTTTATACCTTAAACAGAAAACCTTATTAACTGTACATTAACTTTAACAGAACAAAATTAAACAACAAAGTAATCTAATGATTTAATTCTGGATTAGTGGTGCTGGAAGAGCACAGCAGTTCAGGCAGCATCCGAAGAGCAGTAAAATCGACGTTTCGGGCAAAAGCCCTTCATCAGGAATACAGACAGAGAGCCTGAAGCTTGGAGAGATAAGTGAGAGGAGGGTGGGGGTGGGGAGAAAGTAGCATAGAGTACAATAGGTGAGTGGGGGAGGGGATGAAGATGATAGGTCTGGGGTGGGGGGAGGGTGAAGTGGATAGGTGGAAAAGAAGATAGGCAGGTAGAACAAGTCATGGGGACAGTGCTGAGCTGGAAGTTGGGAACTGTGGTGAGGTGGGGGAAGGGGAAATGAGGAAACTGTTGAAGTCCATATTGATACCCTGGGGTTGAAGTGTTCTGAGGCGTCTGGTGGTGAGGGAGCGGCGGTGAAGGAGGCCCAGGACCTCCATGTCCTCGGCAGAGTGGGAAGGAGAGTTGAAATGTTGGGCCACAGGGCGGTGTGGTTGATTGGTGCGGGTGTCCCGGAGATGTTCCCTAAAGCGCTCTGCTAGGAGGCGTCCAATCTCCCCAATGTACAGGAGACCGCATCGGGAGCAATGGATACCATAAATGATATTGGTGGATGTGCAGGTAAAACTTTGATGGATGTGGAAGGCTCCTATAGGGTCTTGGATGGAGGTGAGGGAGGAGGTATGGGCGCAGGTTTTGCAATTCTTGCGGTGGCAGGGGAAGATGCCAGGATGGGGAGTTGAAAAGGGGTGGGGAGGGAAATATATCCCTGGTGGTGGGGTCTGTTTGGAGGTGGCAGAAATGTCGGTGGATGATTTGGTTTATGCGAAGGTTGGTAGGGTCCGCCTTCCGCAAAGACCGTTCCCTCAGTGACTACCTGGTCAGGTCCACTCCACCCTACAAGCCACCCTCGTATCCTGGCATTTTCCCCTGCCACCGCAGGAACTGCAAAACCTGCGCCCACTCCTCCACCCTCACCTCCATCCAAGGCCCGAAAGGAGCCTTCCACATCCATCAAAGTTTTACCTGCACATCCACTAATATCATTTATTGCATCCGTTGGTCCCGATGCGGTCTCCTCTATATTGGGGAGACTGGACGTCTCCTAGCAGAGCGCTTTAGGGAACATCTCCGGGACACCCGCACCAATCAACCACACTGCCCTGTGGCCCAACATTTCAACTCCCCCTCCCACTGTGCTGAGGACATGGAGGTCCTGGGCCTCCTTCACCGCCGCTCCCTCACCACCAGACGCCTGGAGGAAGAATGCCTCATCTTCCGTCTTGGAACACTTTCTTCCACCTCGGAACACTTCAACCCCGGGGCATCAATGTGGACTTCAACAGTTTCCTCATTTCCCCTTCCCCCACCTCACCGCAGTTCCCAACTTCCAGCTCAGCACTATCCCCATGACTTGTCCTACCTGCCTATCTTCTTTTCCACCAGTCTACTCCACCGCCTCCCTAACCTATTGTACTCTGCTACTTTCTCCCCACCCCCACCCTCCTGTCACTTATCTCTCCACGCTTCAGGCTGTCTGCCTGTATTCCTGATGAAGGGCTTTTGCCCGAAACGTCGATTTTACTGCTCCTCGGATGCTGCCTGAACTGCTGTGCTTTTCCAGCACCACTAATCCAGAATCTGGTTTCCAGTATCTGCAGTCATTGTTTTTACCTATCTAATGATTTAAACCCACTAAGCTTTATTTTCAATTTAAAAAAAGCACGGAAAGTTCTACAGATGCTGGAAATCAGAAACAAAACCAGAAATTGCTGGAAAAGGTCAGTAGATCTAGCAGCAGATGTGGAGAGAAATCAGAGTTAGTGTTTTGAGTCCAGTAACTCTTCCTCAGAACTGATGGTAACTAGAAATATGTAGGTTTTTATGCAAAAGATGGGGTTTGGGGGGAGGGGGGGAAGGGGTAAAGGGTACATGATAGGTGAGGTTAGAGACCAAAGAGAGAGAAGGACAATTGGACAGACAAAGAAGTGGATAACGATCAGCCCAGGAGGATGAATAGCTGTTAATGGGGACTATTCGTGGCTAACAATGAGTTGTCTGTAATAACTATGTGATGACTAGACCTGAGTGTGGGGTTTGGGCTGAGGACACAGGAGAATTTCAGGCCTAAAGTTGTTGAATTTGATATTGAGCCCAGAGGGCCATACAGTTCCCAAGTGGAAAATGAGGTACTGGGCTTTGCTGGAGCACTGCAGCATGCTTAAGACAGGCATGTTGGTTTATTTCCAGTCCAGTTACATAAAAGGCAGAAAACATTAAGGGATTAAAAAAAATAAAACTGGCTAGATTACTGGACGTGGTTTTCAATGCATTGTTCCATAGGCATGGATGATTGTTTCTCGGTAGATTTTCTGAAGATGCCGATCAGGGCTACCTTTTCCAATTCACCCTGGTGAAGTCAGTAATACTTAATATCTTTTCTCTGACCTTCCAGTAGCTGATAATGGGAGCTTAGGCAGGGAGTTATCAAATTTCATGTTGTAGCATCAACAGCCAAACTCATTCTCCCAGAAAATAGTCTAAAACCCAATTCAAACTCTGGCCTTTCCCTGTCAGAACATGTCTCCATGAGGTCCCAGTTACTATTCAATCTCTGGCATCTGCTCGAGCATAAGCTGTCTCCCAGACATGCTGGAACCAGTTCCGAGCTACAGACCACGCTAATGGCCAAACATCTATCTTGTTTCAACGTTCTCTTCTGGTGTAAAAAAAAGTCTGTTGAACCTATTGATCAAGAATCAATCTGCAATTAACTTCCAAGTCTATCCTCTTAGACACCAGTTTACTTGGTCTTTATTTTGATACAATCTGCTACTCACAGACCAAAGTCTATCTTCAGTTCATAGTTCTCAATTCATATCTCCAAACCAAAACGGATAAAAGAATAAAATAACACTAATGAAAAGTTATTGATGGTTCTATCATTAGAAATACTTATGTGTCTGTGGTTCATTCATTGATGCATCAACTTGAGCCAGAGCGAAGAAAGATTATTTATGAAACTGACTGAAATACATCAGCAGTATAGAGGTTTGAATTATGTCACCAATATAGGCAATGTTTCAGGTACAACCTAAGTGTATTCAAATGAGTGTAAAAAAAGTAGGGGAACCTAAAATTTGGATGACAAAGATGATGGACAATATGATTAAACAAGTATGACATATAACAAATGAGCCTCTGAGCAAAAATGAGAGCACATAAAGAAATGATGATGAAAGTGTGACTGGCAAAGAGAACGTGAAAGTAGAATGCAGTTATTGTCAAAATATATCCAAAAGCCATCTTCTGGTATTTGGGTTGTGATTTGTATTTTAATAACAATCATTTTAGAATTTGGGTTTGAACTCATGGCATGTGGAATTTGGTCTGAAGGGGACCTATTAATTAATTTGCAGATAGTTCCATAACCATAGGGTTTTCTTTTTAAAAAAAAGGGGTGGGAAAGAGAGAATTCCTGGTGTGCAATGGAGTTTGTTTTCTTTGGGAGAATTTTTATGAGCAAACAGTTATGCATAAGACTCCATGCAAAATGCCAGTAATTTATTCATTTTCTATTGAACAGAGGAACACCCGTAGCTTGGAAAAGGCTTATGAGTTTCAGTTTTGCATGTTTATAAAAGTCTTGGCTGAACTATGTAAAACAGTTGCTTCTCAGAAAGAGAGAGAGTTTAAAAGTAGATTTCCTCATTGTAAGGAGGTTGATTTTAAAATTCCAGACCAGAAGTGTCTGGTTAAATCCTTGAAGGAATTATTTGAATCTGAGAATATCTAAGCTCAATTCTATGAAGGCTCAATGAAGAGACAGTCAGATTTTTGAGACTGGAGATTGAAGCCACATCTAAGTCAGACCCTTTGGATGAAAGAGAAGTGAATTCCCTCTCTGGTATTTGAGTACTGGAAAGGAATGCTGTTGGGAATAATGTAGTATAAAGAAAGTGAGGACTGCACATGCTGGGGATCAGAGTTGAGAGTATGGTGTTGAAAAGCACAGTAGGTCAGGCAGCATCTGAGGAGCAGGAGTATGAATTTCCTGATGAAGGGCTTATGCCCAAAACGTTGATTCTCCTGCTCCTCAGATGCTGCCTGACCTGCTGTACTTTCCCAGCATCACACTCTCGACAATAATATATTATAGCTTCCTGTCTGTTTCAAAATCTTTAAATGTGTGTCATATATAAATGCTTTGGCTTATTCTATTTTATCCTCATTTGTTTCATAAAATAAACATAAGCTTTATTGTTGGAATCAAATCTGCCGCATCATATACTTGTGTTATAATAGAAAATCACAATGTTAAAGTGGGAAAAGTAGTTCTGGACATACGACAGCTTTGTTGTGATTAGGCTAATGCATGAAATTTGAAGAAGGCTTTGAATATTGCTAAGAGTTTTCTGAAGTAGAAGATATAACATTGGATGACATGAAATCTTTAAGAAAATTAAATTGAATGAGATAGCAGATTGAAGGTAGAAGTAAAAGCCAGAATTTATAAGGATGAAATGCTTCAACTTATTATCCAACATTTAGAATTAGGAGAAAGGAAACCTGAAATTCACCATCACAACTGGATTTAGCTAAAATAGTTAGAAATGAAAACAAGACGACTTAGAGAGAGAAAGAGAAATTAAATGATTTGAATTAGAGCAGAGCAAAGAACAGAGGGAAATGGAAAGTGAGAAAAAAAATCAAGAGGGGAATAGTTTTTCTTTAGTTCGAACTTAAGAGTTATTAAATTGACAAACAAACAAGTTTGCCATGAAGTAGCTTAGAACAAAGAAGAATGGAAGAGGTACCAGTTTTAGAGAACAGATAGATGGGTGCCAAAGTAATAGAGGAAAAGTTAGAATCAAAAATTGATATAAAGAAAGAACATGCTTCACTTGTAATAAGACTAGACAAAGCAAAGTCATTGACTGGAAGTTAAATGGGATCATAACAGTAGTAAGAGGAGAAACATGGCTTGTTTGGGACAAGGTGGGTGACATCCACATCCTGAAGATTGAAAGAGCCCAGCAAGACTCTGGTCTCAATTTATTTGGGTGTTTGCTGAGAGTTTTGCTTCAGTTTAGATTTCGTTTGTAGTGCAGGTCACTGAGAGAAGGTAGACAAAATAAATAATGGGGAAAGTGAGAACTGCAGATGCTGGAGAGCAGAGTCTAGATTGAAGGTCAGGCACAGCAGGTCAGGCAGCATCCGAGGAGCAGGTTGGACCTGCAGTTTAAGGAGACAGAATGCTAAGTGTGTTCACTGCAGTTTAAATTTTGTGAGGAAACTGAAATTGAAAGATTTGTTCAAGTTTGCAGCCATTGGAAAACTTGACAGTGGTCCTCACAGTTATGGACTATAAGAAAGCAAACAGCAGAGTAGGTTGGGCATATCAAGAAAGTAATGAGAATAAAGGCCTGAGACATTGACAGTCAAGAGGCAGAAAACAAAGAATATTGCCTCTGAGAACAGCTAGAACTGAGGAGAATTGAAATAAATTCCAGAGGGTTGAGGCACACTTTGGGTGGTCCCAACAGAAGTCGGTGACTCCAAGATAAGGGAATTATTGGGGAAAGTAAGAAATAAAACTGAATGAATAACATAGGTAAACCATATTTAGTTAATAGTATTTAAGTGATGTAAAATGTAGACTGTCACTATTCATTAACTTAAAAACCTTAGACTTTGGTTTGAGAGAAACAGTTAAAAATGAGCTGGGATTCTTAAAAATGGCTACTGATGTCACCTGAACTGAAAGCTTAAGCACCTAAGCTCAATAGGAATTCATATTGGAATTTCTAAATAACATGGTTGAAGCTGTCCATCAGACCCCTACAAAGTTTATTCAACATTGATCTTAATTTCCAGGAACATATTGCTCAGAATGGGTATGTCACAATGGGACCTTCCAGTGTGCTTGGGAACAAGACTTTTCAACTACAGGTTTTGCTGAAACAAAGACCTAATCTGAAATACGTCATGAAAAGAGGATCTTTGAAACCTCTTTTGTATATCAAAGATAACAAAACAATTCAAATTCATTACTGAAACTCTGTTAAAACTGAATTGTCCCCAATTACGCTAACAGACAGTATTCGCACATTGATGCTCACCATCTCAGAGAAGTCATCATTATAGACTTGTATTTTGCTACAGAAAAAAAATCAATACAGTAAAATCAGTAAGTCGCACGAGCAGTTGGAAGAGAACACATAGTGAGACTGTGTGCGCATTTTTGGGAATTTGTAGCACCATGGAAATTCAGTGCAGAGAGGGAGTGGTGCTTTTTATTTTTTTCTGTTTGATAGTAGCGTTTTCTTTTTTTTTAACAGGTTTGTAATCCTATAGTTTTCAGAGTGAGTCGAGCAGAGAGAGGAGAGTCCAAGGTTAACAGCAATGGCTTCAGGGTCTGCTGATTGGGAAAACAAATCAAACTGTGACGTCACAGGAAAGTGGTGGGCTGATTGATTCATGTATTTAAAAAGTGTATTTTATGGAAGAAATTATTTGAGAAACAACAAGAATAAGTGAAAGAGCCGATATAGTAAAGGAATATAAGTAAGGGAAGTACCGTTAGTCTAAAGGAAGTAAGTTAATAGTCTTTTTACATAAGCATTATAATTTTTTTAAAAAGCGAGCAACTAAGTGGTTTAACAGAGTCCAAACAGTAGATATGATTTTCCTATCATAGGAGAAACGGGGAAACTTCAGTTGACTCAGTGATCACATAAGCAGGAAGTTGTCGAGTTGCAGCTCCTGGCAATCTGCATTTTGTAGCTAGAGCTGCAGGTGGATTCACTATGGAGCATCAATGATGTTCAATGAGGTGGTTATACCACAGATGAAGACTGAACAGGCAGAAAGAGCATGGATAACCACCAGGCAGTGTAGGGGAATGCAGATGGTGCAGGAGTTCCCTTGGCCATCCTCCTCCTAACAGATATACCTTTTTGGATCCTGGTGGGGGAGATGATTGCAGGGAAAAGCAGGAGCCAACTTCATGACACTATGGGTAGGTCAGCTGCATCAAAGGGAAGAACAGCAGGTATATAGTCATAGGGGATTCAATTCTAAGGGGAGCAATTGGGCATTTCTGTAACTGCAAAATAAACTTCAGGATGGTATGTTGCCTCCAGATTGCCAGGGCCAGGGATGTCAACTAAATGATTTCAGGGCATTCTGAAGGGGAGGCAAATGGTGAGTGACCATGGTACGTATTGTATGAACAACATAAGTAGAAAAAGGATGAGGTTCTACAAGTAAAATTTTAGGGAGCTGGGAAGTAGATTGAAGAACATGACCCTTAATCTAGATATTAAGGTTGGGGGAAGATAGTATGATTTGGCCAGAGTGGACCGGTAGTTGATACTTTGTGTAAATCTGTGTCAGAGCAGTGGGGCACATTCAAGAAGGAAATGGAGAGTACAGGGCCGACATGTTCCAATAAAGATTAAAGATAATCCAGTGAACCTAGATACCGAGGTACATACTGAATTGGATAGATATTAATGCCCCCTTCAATAGGATTAGCGCATAGTTCTCAAGATGTACAAGTTGGTATGCAACTTTGGGAAAAGGTATCTTGGTACTTAATTTTCCTGCCAAGAGTGTGATGCTGCAAAAGCACAGCCATTAAGGCAGCATCCAAGGAGCAGGAAAATCAACGTTACTGGCAAAAGCCCTTCATCAGGAATGAGGCTGGGAGCCTCAGGGGTGGAGATATAAATGGCAAGGGGGTGGGGCTGGAGAGAAGGTAGCTGTGAGTGCAATAGGTGAATGAAAGTGGCGGTAAAGGTGATAGGTCGGTGGGGAGGGTGGAGCGGATAGGTGGGAAGGAAGATGGTCAGATGGGATGGGTCATGAGGTTGGTGTTGAGCTGGAAGGTTGGAACTGAGGTAAGGAGTGGGGATGGGAAATAAGGAAACTAATGAAATCCACATTGATGCCATTGGGTTGGAGGATCCTGAGGTGGAAGATGAGTTCCTCCAGGCATCGGGTGGTAAGTGGCGATGGAGGAGTCCCAGGACCTGCATATCCTCGGTAGAGTGGGATCGGGAGCTAAGGTGTTTGGCCACAGGCGGTGGGGTTGATTGGTGCGGGTGTCCTGGAGATGTTCTCTGAAGCACTGTGTGAGTAGGCATCCAGTATCCCCAAAGTAGTGGCGACCACATCGGGAGCAACGGATACAGTAAATGACAGTTAATGGATGTGGAAAGCTCCTTTTGGGCCTTGGACGGAGGTGAGAGGGGGTGAGATGTGAGCACAGGTTTTGCAATTCCTGCGGTGGCAGAGGAAGGTGTCGGGAGGGGACGGTGGGTTTTTGGGGGGCTTGCACCTGATGAAGTAGTCACTGAGGGAATGGTCTTTACGGAAAGCGGATAGGGGTGGGGAAGGAAATACATCTCTAGTGGTGGAGTCCGTTTGTCGGTGGTGGAAATGGCCACTGCAGGAATTGCAAAACCTGCACCCACACCTCCCCACTCACCTCCGTCCAAAGACCCAAAGGAGCTTTCCACATCCATTAACTGTCATTTACTGTATCCATTGCTCCTGATGCAGTCTCCTCTACACTGGGGAGACTGGAGCCTATTTGCACAGCGCTTCAGAGAACATCTCCGGGGTACCCGCACAAACCAACCATCTAGCAAAGTTTCACCTGCACTTCCACACGTCATCTACTATATCCGTTACTTCCGATGAGGTCTCCTCTCCTACTCACAGAGCACTTCAGAGAGCATCTCCAGGACACCCACACCCATCAACCCCACCGCCCAGTGGCTGAGTATGTTAACTCTCCATCCCACTCTGCTGAGGACATGCAGGTCCTGGACCTCCTTCATCGCCACTCCCTTACCACCCGCCGCCTAGAGGAGGAAGGCCGGTTTATTTGAAACCAGAAGCTTTCGGAATGACACTCTGTCAGGTGCAGTAAGAGAGGGCACACCGACAGAGTTTATTGGCAGAGAGATCAAAGGACCATTCAATTGGTTTAAGTAAAGTGGACAAACCTAAAATATCTGATGGAGAACTCTATTAGAAAGGCAATGCAAGTTTCGATTGATTAAGTTGCAAATTCAGAATCTGTTTAAAGTCATTGCGATGAGATAATTAAAATTTTTATCAGTGTCTGTCTAACTTTCCAAACCTCAATCAGGAGAGATGTAAAAGGTGACATCTCAGGTCAGACATGGAATTGCAGGTGTGAAGCCTCGTTCAGAATCTGTCTCAGAATTTTAAATCAGGCTGGCCTTGTTGCGAAAGTAGGAATTTGCAAAATGCTACACTGACTGTGACTACAAATTGTGTGTTTTTGAACAAAATTGAATGTATCTGCTTCCGGAACAAGATCAGCCTGATTTAAAACTTGGAAACGGATTCTGAGCGAGGCTTCACACCTGCAGTTCAGTGCCTGACTTGGCCTTTGTATTTCTGCCAGATTAAGGACCATCGCCCCAAAAGCTTGTGATTTCAAATAAACCTGTTAGACTATAATCTGGTGTCGTATAAGTGAACAGACAACAGTCTTTCTTGTGTTTATGTTAGATTCCATTGGTATGATTTAAATTATGAATAATTCTTTATTTGCCACATACTGGGGGAGGGTATTTGTGTAAATGTACTTGTGACTTTACTGATTAATATGAGAACTCAGAATCTGAAGGGTGTTTTTGACCTGGAACATTTTCTGCAAATGTATCAGTCTTGAGTCTTGGTGATGTTTCTGAAGTTAAGGCATCATTAGATTTCCTTGAAAATCAACCTCCATATGACAAATCCTCCAATGTGCTTATTTCAAGATCATCACTACTTAAATAGAGTTCAGAGTCTTAGTTATTGAAATACTTCTCAGGCATTGAAAAGCATGTACTTTGAGGCAAGATATTTGTCATTGATTTCTTTTCTACTTCCACCCTATTGAAATTTGGTACTGCAGCTGATTTAATAGTCTTGTTAAATTAGTCAAATAATTATGAATTACAAACAATGTGCATTCCACAACTTATTACAATCAAAAAATAGTCCTTGTTAAGGATTATGTGAAGACTTTTTTTTTCCAATTACAACCTTGGAAGACGCTGCTTGATCAAAAGGTAACGCTACCGATGAAGTTTCTTTACTTGATGGAATTCTGCAATATCAAAGATTCTTAATTTATCAATGGAGAATTAAAGTTAACATAGTTTGATCCACCGAGGTTGTTAAAGATTTTAAACTGATTTTGACTTGTTTTCTAATTAATAATACTTACAAGGAATTCAGAAATCCTTTAAACAAAAATCATGGGTGGACCTCCGTTAAAGGGTTTTTGCTTTCCTCATGTGGAATAAGCTTAACTCTTGCCTTCAACCTTCATATTTGTAAGCGGGTCATGTCTATGTTTTCAAAAAAGAATGTTTCAGCATGCAAATTAATTTGTTGTGGATTTTATCATCTTTTAACGCTTCATATAAAAATAATAAATTGGACAAGCAATGCCTTCACAACTAAAAGATTATTAGAATATTAATACAGGCTATGGTTTTCTATTTTACCACTAAGCAGAATGTAAGTAATTTTTAGAAATATTTGATTGGATCTGATTGTATTTTGAGAAAGGGAATGTGCTTTGAAGGAATTCATGAAGGTTTGAACCATGTTTCATAATTTATATTTCGACTATGAACTGCAGTTGTTGTGCAAAACATGCTGTTAAAAATGAAATGTGTGTGGGCTTTAGCCTATAAATTATTCTTTGCTTGAATGATTAATGTGTAACAAAGTGAAGGCAAATGTGTTGTGCCGGTTAATGTTTGGCAATTGAATCACCTACAAAGGACTTCCAAAATAAAAAGTGCTTCATCCTGGCAGTTTGCTTTATTTAGATTGTAGAAATTGACGTTCTGTTACATTGTAGAATGTGCGTTTCTACAATGACTGTAACAAGGTTATTCTTCGCAATTTAGCTTATAAACATGATCAACAACTGTTCAGTCAACAGAGAATAGTGTGGTAACCAAGTGCTTGCATTCACTTAATATAGTAAACTTCACTATGCTGTTCAAATAATGAGTGCACAAAAACTAAATTTGATATTGTAACCTGGGTTAAAGGCTTAAAAGCAAATGAATAGATAAACTATCTTTATACTGTTCTTGTTCATAGTAAACACACACAACGAACATTATTTCCGATTTCTAGCGTCCGTAGTTTTTTTTTGTTGAATATGGAGTTTGTCTGTGCAACTGCAAACTATTAACTTTTTTCAGGGGGAGTGTGGCAGGAAGTATTTTACTCTGGGCGCGGAGAGCAGTAGAAGAAAATAATTTAACATAGTGCCTTAAACACCTCGGAATTTTCCTGGGTTTTGTGACCAATGAAGTACTTTTGAAGAGTAGTCACTGATGTGGTGTAGGAAATGAAAGCTCCCACAAACCGTACTCATCAGATAATCTATTTTAGTGTTATGGAGTGGATGTGATGTAGACAACATTGGCTGAGTCACATTAGTGTCTGCCATGTGCTTGGTGAATGGTATTCCCATGTGTGATGGTAGTATCCATTTTGTTGATCTAACATGTATTGCAGAGGTTGCTATGGCTGATTACTGAAAACAACCACTGGAGATCTCAGTGGGTCAGGTAGTATTGATGGAGAGAGAGCAAACTAATGTTTCGAGTCTCGATGACTCTTCATCAGACCTAACGTCAAGTTTGGAGGTGACAGCATTTATGTAATAGTGGGGGTGGGGGGAAAACAGAGAGGGAAAGAGAAAGAGAGATGGAGTTCACAGTGATGGGGGAGAAAGGATGATGATAGTTCAAATTTTTTTTTAGATTAGATTACATTACAGTGTAGAAACAGGCCCTTCGGCCCAACAAGTCCACACCGACCCGCCGAAGCGAAACCCACCCATACCCCTACATTTACCCCTTACCTAACACTACGGGCAATTTAGCATGGCCAATTCACCTGACCCTGCACATCTTTGGACTGTGGGAGGAAACCGGAGCACCCGGAGGAAACCCACGCAGACACTGGGAGAACGTGCAAACTCCACATAGTCAGTCGCCTGAGGCGGGAATTGAACCCGGGTCTCAGGCGCTGTGAGGCAGCAGTGCTAACCACTGTGCCACCGTGCCGCCCACTAATTAGGTGATTGGAATGTAGGAATGGCATGATAATGGTGTGTCTAACTGTCAGAGTTGAAAGAACAAACAGTCCCACTGGGGTGTGGGGAGATTGTACAATTTCTTATTGTTAGATGAAACCTTTGAGGCACTAACTGTGATTGACCCACAACACTGGTAAGGAGGGAATTCCAGGAGTTTGAGCCAACAACTATGAAGGAACGGCAGTATATTTCCAAGTCAGGATGGTGAGTGGCTTGGAGGGGAAACTTGCAGGTGGTGGTGTTCCCAAGTACCTGCTGCCCTTGCCCTTCTAGGTAGAAGTGGTTGTGGGGTTGGAAGGTGCTGTCTAAAGATCTTTGGTGAATTTCTGCAATGCATCTTGTAGATAGTACACACTGCTGCTACTGAGTGCTCGTGATGGAGGGATTGAATGTCTGTAGCTGTGGTGCCAATCAAATGGGTTGCTTTGTCCTGGAAGATGTCAAGCTTCTTAAGTGTAGTTGGAGCTGCACCCATCCAGGCAAATGGGGAGTATTTCATCACTCTCCTGGCTTGTGCCTTGTAGATGGCGAATAGACTTTGGGGTGTCAGGAGGTGAGTTATTTGCAGCAGTATCTGTAGTTTACCTGGTGAGTCCAGTTGAGTTTCTGGTCAATAGTAACCCCAAGAATGTTGACAGTGGGGGATTCAGTCACGCTAATACCGTTGAATGTCAAGGGGCGGTGGTTACATTGTCTCTTATTGGTGATGGTCATTGTCTGGCATTTGTGTGGCGCGAATGCTGATTGCCATTTGTTGGCCCAACCTTGGATATTGTTCAGATCATGTTGCATTTGAGCACGGACTCCTTCAGTATCTGAGGAGTCTCGAATGGTGCTAAACACTGTGCAATCATCGGCGAACAACCGCACTTCTAACTTTACAACTTAGGGATGGTCATTGATGAAGTAGCTGAAGGTTCTTGGGCTTAGGACACTACCTTGAGGGACTCCTGCAGAAGCGTCCTCGAGCTGAGATGACTGACCCTCCACAACCACAAGCATCTTCCTTATTGCCAGGTATGACTTTACCAGCAGAGTGTTTGCCCCAATTCAGCTCTTTTGTCCCATGTTTGTACCAAGGCTGTAATGAATCAAGAGCTGAGTGACCCTGACAAAACCCAAGCTGGGCATCTTTGAGCAGGTGCTGCTTGCTAGCACTGTTGATGACCCCTTGCATCACTTTGCTGATGGTGAAGAGTAGACTGATTGG
This sequence comes from Chiloscyllium plagiosum, assembly GCF_037043375.1. Taxonomy (NCBI): domain Eukaryota; kingdom Metazoa; phylum Chordata; class Chondrichthyes; order Orectolobiformes; family Hemiscylliidae; genus Chiloscyllium; species Chiloscyllium plagiosum. The sequence goes on from NW_028270161.1 coordinate 51,194,036, forward strand.
GCAGTAATTAGTCAGGTTGGATTTGTCCTACTTTTTGTGTACAGGACATACCTGGGCAATTTTCCACATTGTCAGGTAGAAGCCAGTGTTGTAACTGTACTGGAAGAGCTTGGCTAGGGAAGCGGCAAGTTCGAGAGCAAGCATCTTCAGTACTATTGCTGGAATGTTATCAGAACTCATTGCCTCCAGCTGTTTCTTGATATCACGTGGAGTGAATTGAGTTGGCTGGAGACTGGTATCTGTGATGCTGGGGACCACTGGAGGATCTTGAGATGGATTATCCACATGGCATTTCTGACTGAAGATTGTTACGAATACATCAGCCTTATCTCTTGCACTGATGTACTGGGCTCCTCCATCATTGAGGGTGGGAATATTTGTGGAGCTACCTCCTCCAGTGAGTTGTTTAATTGTCTAACACCATTCAAGACTGGATGTGGAAAGACTGCAGAGCTTAGATCTGATCTGTTGGTTGTGGTATCACTTAGCTCAACAAGTAGTCCTGTTTGGTCGCTTCACCAGGTTGATACCTCATTTTTATATGTGCCCGATGCTGCTCCTAGCATGCCCTCCTGTACTCTCCATTGAACCAGGGTTGATCTCCTGGCTTGATGTAATAGATAAGTGGGTGACATGCCAGGCCATGAGGTTTCACATTGTGCTGGAGTACAGTTCTGCTGCTGTTGATGGCCCACAGTGCCTCATGGATGCCCACTCTTGAGTTGCTAGATCGTTTCAAAGTCTGTCCCACTTAACACAGTGATAGTGCTATAGAACACGATGGAGGTTATTCTCAATGTGAAGGTGGGTCTTCATCTCCACAAGGACAGTGTAGTGGTCACTTTTATCTATACTGTCATGGACAGATGCTTCTGCAGCCAGCAGATTAGTAAGGATGAGGTCAAGTATGTTTTTTCCTCTTGTTCGTTCCTTCACCATCTGCTGCAGACCCAGTCCAGTAGTTATATCCCTTAGGACTCGACCAGCTCGATCATTAATGCTACTGCCGAGCCACTCTTGGTAGTAAACATTGAAATCCCCCACCCACAGTACATTTTGCACTCTTGCCACCCTCAGTGCTTCCTCCAAGTGTTGCTCAACATGGAGGAGTACTGATTCATCAGTCAAAGGAGGATGATATATGGTAATCAGTAAGAGGTTTCCTTGCCAGTGTTTAACCTAAAGCCTTGAGACTTCATGGAGTCTGGAGTGTATGTCGAGGACTCCCAGGGCAACTGCCTCTTGTCTGTATACCACTGTGCCACCACCTCTGCTGGATCTTTCCTGTTGGTGGGACAGGACATATCCAGGGATGGTAATGATGCTATCTGAGGTGTTATTTGTAAGGTATGATTTTGTAAGAATGGCTGTTGCTTGACTAGTCTGTGAGACAGGTCTCCCAGTTTTGGCACTAGCCCCCAGATGTTGATAAAGAGGATTTTGCATGGTTGACAGGGCTGTTTGTGTTTTAGCCGTTGTCTTTCCCAGTTCCAAGGTCAATACCAGGTGGTCCGTCTGGTTTTGTTTCTTTGTTGTGATGTTCTAGCAATCAATACAACTGAGTGGTTTGCTAGGCCATTTCAGAGGGCAGTTGAGAGTCAACCACATTGCTGTGGCTCTGGAATCACATGTAGGTCAGACCAGGTAAGGATGGCATATTTCCTTCCCTAAAGGACATCAGTGAACCAGACACGTTTTTCCAACAATTGACAATTATTTCATGGTCATCAGTTGACTCTTAATTCCAGATTTTTATTATTTATATATATATCACTACACTTAGTGACACAGATTAACATAACAGCAAAGAAACACACCAGGCATGAGGTTTTGTATTTAGAGGGAGAAAAATTATAAATTAACTACGGTAAACTTCTAATCGAGGCTTAGTTAAACCATATTTGAAACTGAAGAATGATCACTGGACTCAATGTTAACTCTGTTTTCTCTCCACAGCTGCTGCCAGAACTGTTAAGTTTCTCAAACAATTTCTATTTTTGTTTTAAATTATTACTTTGTGTTTATTTTACTGAGAATTATACAAGAATATCCCAGAAGTAGAGATGCAAGTGGCTAAGGAAAACGAGACGCTATTAAGAAGGTTGAACTAGAGAAATTATAGGGTTGAAAATTGATAACTCTAAGATCCGATTGTCTACATCCCAGAGTGTTGAAGGAGGTAGCTATAGAGATCACTCATGCATTTATTATCTTCCAGCATTCTTAGATTCTGGGATGATTCCTGCACATTGGAAAGTAACAAATGTCAAGTCACCATTTAAGAAGGGAGCAAGAGAGAAAACCGGGAACTACAGACCTACCAGCCTTTTATCAGTAGCAGGGAAAATTCTGGAATTTAGTATAAAGATGAGTGGGCATCCATGAGGCACTGTGGGCTATCAACAGCAGCAGAATTGTACTCCAGCACAGTGTACATCCTCATGGCCTGGCATGTCACCCACTTATCTATTACATATAGTTGATTTTGATCTGATTAGGCCGAGACAGCATACATTGTATTTGATGAACTTTTTGGAGTCGATTGAAGATGTTACTAACAACGCTGATAAAGAAGAGCCAGGAGAATGTGGTATACTTATATTTTCAGAAGGCTTTTGGTTAAGCCCCCAAAAAGGAGGCTTGATAGTAAGATTAGGAAAGGAAGTAACTTGATGGCATGATTAATGATTAGCTAATATATTGAAAACAGAGTAAGAATAAGTGGTTCATTCTTGCGTTGAAAGGCTGCAACTAGTGGGTACTGCAAGAATCAGTACTTGGACCCCAGATGTTTACAATAAAAATCTATGATTTGGAGGTTGGGATCAAATATAATATTTCTAAGTTTTGGGTGGATACATAGCTAACTGGTGTGTATTGAGAGGAGGACATAAAACAGCTTCAGGAAGATTTGCACAGGCTCATTGAGTGGACAAGAACATGGCAGATGAAAAATAATGTGTAAACATGTGATGTTATCCACTTTTGTGTGAGGAACACTTGTGCACAGTATTGCTTAAATGGTAAGAAAATGTAAATGTGCAAAAGGGACTAAGGTAATCTTGATGATAAGTCACTGAATGCTATTATCAAGTGCAGCAACCTATTAGGAAAGCTCAAATTACTGCAGATGCTGGAATCTGTACTGAAAACAACAAATGCTAGAGAGTAAGCTAATGTTTCAAATCTAGATGACACTTCATCAGATCTGAAGAGTCATCTAGACTTGAAACATTAGCTTGCTGTTTCTGCAGGGATGGTGTCTGACCCTCTGTGATTGCTAGCATTTGTTGTTATAGGTATTAGGAAGGCTAATGGAGTAATTTCTCTTTATTGAAAGAGGATTTAGGGTATTAGAGTCAGAGATATATACAGCATGGAAACAGACCCTTGAGATTAGATTAGATTAGATTAGATGAGATTAGATTATATTACATTACAGTGTGGAAACAGGCCCTTCGGCCCAACAAATCCACACCGACCTGCCGAAGCGAAACCCACCCATACATTTACCCCTTACCTAACACTATGGGCAATTTAGTCTGGCCAATTCACCTGACCCTGCACATCTTTGGACTGTGGGAGGAAACCGGAGCACCCGGAGGAAACCCACACGGACACGGGGAGAACGTGCAAACTCCACACAGTCAGTCGCCTGAGGCCGGAACTGAACCCGTGTCCCTGGCGCTGTGAGGCAGCAGTGCTAACCACTGTGCCACCGTGCCGCCCCAGTCCAACTTGTCCATGACAATCAGATATACTACATTAATCTAGTCCCATTTGCCGGCATTTGATGCATACTCCTCTAAACCCCTCCTATTCACATACCCATCCAGATGCCTTTTAAATGTTGTAATTGTACCAGCCTCCACTACTTCCTCTGGTAGCTCATTCCATACAGGCACCACCCTCTGCGTGAAAAAATTGCCCCTTAGGTCTCTCTTAAATTTTTCCCCCCTCAGTCTAAGCCTGTTCCCTCTATTCCTGGACTCCCCCACCCAAGGGAAAAAAACCTAGTTGATGCCCCTCATGATTTTATAAACCTCAGCCTCCGACACTGCAGGGAATACAGCCCCAATCTATTCAGCCTCTCCCTGGAGCTCAAATCCTCTAACCTTGGCAACATTCTTGTAAATCTTATCTGAACACTTCCAAGTTTCACAACATCCTTCCAATAGTAGGGAGGTCAGAATTGCATACAATATTCCAAAAGTGGCCCAACTAATGTCCTATACAGCTGCAACGTGACCTCCCAACTCTTATGCTCAATGCTTTTATCATTAAAGGAAAGCATACCAAACGCTGCCTTCATTATCCTATCTACCTGCAACTCCACTTTCAAGGAACTATGAACCTGCACTCCAAGATGTCTGTACAGCAAAACCCCCAAGGATCTTACCTGAGTACAGGAATAATGAAGTCTTGCTTCATTTGCGCAAGAGTATAGTTATACCAAATGTAAAGTGGTGTATGCAGTTTTGTTTATTATCTCATGATGATATTGCCATTGAGGGCGGCACATTACTGTAAAAAATGCACAGGATTTAGCAAAAAGGTTCAATGCTTGTAACCGTACATCTTTTTTCCCAACTTTGGGTGGCTGTTGGCTTGAAGTGCAAAAGATTATCTTTGTTCTTGGAATCAAAAATAGAAATGCTAGAATCACAGATCATTCACTATCCATGAAGAGGGTAGAGAAGCTGACACATCAACTGGTAGACCCTATTTCAGGGCTGTTCGATTGAGGAATCAAAACATTAGCTTATTTGTTCTCATAATTGGCATTGGCTGTTTAAAGCATTTTCTGACTGCAGAGTTTTTTCCTTTGAATAATAGGCATTAGTAATTTATTTGATTTGAGATGATAGTATGAAGTCATTTGAGATAATTCAAATTTGAAAGAGAAAGTTGGATACTGAGCCGCCTTGTTCCTATGTCTAGCATGACCCAAGCTTGTTCAGATTGTGCTAACTACAGAAATTCACCATAGCCAGTCAATTTAATGGAAATTCAAACAACGTATGTCCATTATTTAAGGATAAAAGATGATTGCAAAATAGAAAGTCAACCAATTTCTCATTTGAAATTGTGTCCATTAGTACATGATGCAAAATGAATTGATTAGGTTATCTTGATAATTGAGAAATAACGATTAAGGTATTGAAATCACAAATTGAGATCTTTTTCATTTTCTTCTTCCCTGCAGTCATAATGAGTGGAAGGTAACCTGCAAGCATCCGGTGACAGGACATACATCCCAAGAAAACTGTATCTTTGTAATGAATGACGAGTAAGTTTTTTTAAGCCTGATTTATTCAAGCAGATAATGACTGTAAAGCAATAATTGAAATAATTATAAGACCATAAGACATAGAAGCAAAAATTAGGCCAATCAGCCCATTGAGTCTCTTCTGCCATTCAATCATGGCTGATAAGTTTCTCAGCTGAAAATGTGTTGCTGGAAAAACGCAGCAGGTCAGGCAGCATCCAAGGAGCAGGAGAATCGACGTTTCGGGCATAAGCCCTTCTTCAGGGCTCATGCCCGAAACGTCGATTCTCCTGCTCCTTGGATGCTGCCTGACCTGCTGCGCTTTTCCAGCAACACATTTTCAGCTCTGATCTCCAGCATCTGCAGTCCTCACTTTCTCCTCCCTGATAAGTTTCTCAACCTCATTTCCCCACTTCCTCCCCGTAACCCTTGCTCCCCTTGACAATCAAGAACCTATCTACTTAAATGTATGCAATGGCCTACCTCCACAGCCTTCTGTGGCAATGAAATCATAGATTCACCACTCTCTGGCTGAAGAAATTTCTCCTTATCTCCGTTCTAAATGGTCTTCCCTTTACTCTAAGGATGTGCCCTCAGGTCTTAGTCTCTCCTACCAATCGAAACGTCTTCGCCTCATCCACTCTGTCCAGGCCATTCAGTACTTTGTAAGTTTCAATTAAATCCCCCCCTTTCTTTAAAAACTCCATAGTGTATAAAGCCAGAGTCCTCAAACATTCCTGATATGTTAAGCTTTTCATTGCTGGGACCATTCTTGTGAACCTCCTCTGAACACACTCCTTCCTGAGATAGGGGGCCCAAAACTGCACACAATATTCCAAATATGGTCTGACCAGAGCCTTCTAGAGCCTCAGAAGTATATTTATATTCAAGTGCTCTCAAAATAAATGCCATTGTTGTATTTGCCTTCCTAACTACTGACCCAACCTGCAAGTTTACCCTGCGAGAAATCCTGGACTAAAACTCCCAAGTCTCTGTACTTCAGACTTCTAAATTTTCTCCCCACTTACAAAATAGTCCATGTCTCTATTCTTCTTACCAAAGTGCATGCCCTCACACTTTCCCTCGTTATACTCTACCTGTACTTCTTTGTTCACTCTCCTAACCTGTGCAAATCCTTTGGCAGCCTCCCGCCTCAGTTGCTACTTGTTCCTCTACTTATCTTTGCCTTGTCTGCAAATTTAGAATGCCCTCAATTCCTTCATCTAGATCATTATTGTATAAAGTGAAAAGTTGTGGTCCCACCACTAACCCTTGTGGAACACCAATTGTCAGTGGCTGCCATCCTGAGAAAGACCCTTTTATCCCCTCTGTCTGCTTTCTGCCAGACTTCTATCCATGCTTGCCTCTTCCCTCTAACAACACCGGCCCTTATCTTACTCAATAGCGCCTTTGTGTCACCTTGTCAAAGGCCTTTTTGAAGTCCAGATGGATAAAATCCATTGGCTCTCCTTGGTCTAATCAGCTTGTTACTTCCTCAAGGAATTCGAGCAGAAATTTTGGGCATGACCGCCCTTTGATGAAACCATGCTCTTTCAAGTATTCAGAAATCTCATTGTTTACAGTAGATTCCAAGATCTCACTCACGACCGAGGTTAGGTTAATCGGCCTGGAAATTTTGCCTCACTTTTGCCATTCATATATCGAAAGAAACTCTTCCTTTATGTTACTGGCGAGCTGACCCCCATATTTAATGTTCTCCCTCCTTATCTTTTTTTTGTTGCCCTCTGTTGCTGTTTGTAACCTTTTGGTTTCCCACTGCCATTAGCCACCTTACATGCTTTCTTTTTTGCTTTTATGCTATTCCTGACTTCCCTTGTCAGCCATGGTTGCCTCATGTTTCCTGTACTATGCTTCTTTTTCCTCGGGATCAATCTCTGCTATGTCTTGTAAATTATTTCCAGAAACTCCTGCCATTGCTGTTCCACTGTCTTTCCTGCGAAACTCTTATCTCGGTCATGGGGTCATAGAGATGTACAGCACGGAAACAGACCCTTCGGTCCAACTCGCCCATGCCAACCAGAAAGCCTAACCTAATCTAATCCCGTTTGCCAGCACTTGGCCCATATCCCTCTAAACCCTTCCTATTCATATACTCATCCAGATGCCTTTCAAATGGGTTAATTGCACCAGCCTCCACCACTTCCTCTGGCAGCTCATTGCATATGTGCACCACCCTCCGTGTGAAAAAAAAATTGCCCCTCAGGTCTCTTTTAAATCTTTTTCCTCTCACCCTAAACCAATTGCTTCTAGTTCTGGACTCCCCCACCCCTCTTCCCTGGCTTTTCCTTACCACCTTTCTTAAATAGTGGCACCATGTTAGCCAACCTCCTCTCTTCTGGCACCTCATCTGTGACTATCGATGATACAAATATCTCAGTAAGTGGCCCAGCAATCACTTTCTTAGCTTTCCACAGAGTTCAACGGTTCTGGGGATTTAACCACTTTTATGTTTTTCAAGACATCCAACACCACCACCTCTGCAATATGGACATTTTTCAAGATGTCACCACTTATTTCCCCACATTCTATATCTTCCATGTCCTTCTCCACAGTAAACACTGATGCAAAATGCTCGTTAGTATCTCCCCCATCTCCTGCGGCTCTATACATAGGCCTTGCTGAGGGGCACTATTCTCTTCCTAGTCACCCTTTTGTCCTTAATATATTTATAAAATCCCTTTTGATTCTCCTTCGCCCTATTTGTCAAAGCTATCTCGCGACCCAATTTTTCCCGCCTGATTTCCCTCTCAAGTATACTTTTACTGTCTTTATACTCTTCTAAGCCATCACTCGATCTCTGCTGTTGATATCTAACATATATGTCATTTTTTCTGAACCAAAGCCTCAATTTCTGTAGTCATCCAGCATTCCCTACACCTACCAGCCTTCTCTTTCATCCTAACAGTATTTGCTTCCCGGGTTCTCATTTTTGAAGGTTTCCCATTTTCCAGCCATCCCTTCACATGCGAACATCTGCCCCCAATCAACTTTTGAAAGTTCTTGTCTAATACCATCAAAATTGGCCTTCCTCTAATTTAGAACTTCAACTGTTAGATCTTGTCTATCCTTTTCCATAACTATTTTAAAACGAATTGAATTTTGGTCGCTGGACCCAAAGTGCTCCCACATTGACAGCTCAGTCACCTGCCCTGCCTTATTTTCAAAGAGTTGGTTCAATTTTGCACCTTCTTTAGTAGGTACATCCACATACTGAATCAGAAAATTTTCTTGTACATACTTAACAAATTCCTCTCCATCTAAACCCTTAACACACTGGCAGTCCCAGTCTACATTTGGGAAGTTAAGATCCCCTAACATAACTACCCTATTATTCTTACAGATAACTGAAGTCTTCTTACAAATTTGTTTCTCAATTTCCCACTGACTATTAGGGAACCTGTAATACAATCCCAATAGGGTGATCATCCCTTTCTTATTTCTTAATTCCACCCAAATAACTTCCCTGGATACATACCCAGGAATATCCTTCCTCAGTACAGTACAGCAGTAATGCTATCCTTTATCAAAAATGCCACTCCCCCCTCCTCTCTTGCCCCCCACCTTTCTATCCTTCCTGTGGCATTTGTATCCTGGAACATTAAGCTACCAGTCTTGTCCATCTCTGATCCACATCTCTGTAATTGCTTTGATATCCCAGTGCCATTTTTCTAACCATGCCCTGAGTTTATCTGCCTTTCTTGTTAGGCCTCTTGCATTGAAATAAATGCAGTTTAATTCATCAGTTCTATCTTGTTCTCTGCTTTGTTCTTGCCTGCCCTGAGTGTTTAACTCGCTCCTTTTCCCAACTGTACCAGTCTCAGATTGATCTCTTTCCTCACTATTTTCCTGGATCCCACCACGCCCTCCCCCCCCACTCCCCACCTTCCTAGTTTAAATCCTCCCATGCAGCTCTAGCAAGTCTCCCTGCCAGTATACTAGTCCCATTCCAATTCAGGCGCAATCTGTCTTCCTTGTACAGGGCACGTCTACTACAGAAGAGATTCTCCCCTGCACCAGCTCCTCAGCCATGCATTCATCTGCTCTATCCTCCTATTCCTACCCTTACTAGCTCATAGCACTGGGAGTAATCCAGATATTACCAATTTTGAGGACTTCCTTTTTAAATTCCAGCCTAACTTTCTATATTCTTCCTTCAGAATCTCATCCTTTTCCCTTTCTATGCTGTTAGTTCCAATGTATACAATGACCTCCTGCTGGTCCCTCTACCCTTTGAAGACGTTCTGCACCCTCTCTGAAATATCCTTAATCCTGGTATCAGGGAAGCAAAACACCATTCTGATTTTTCATTGCTGGCTGCAGAAATGTTTGTCTGTGCTTCTGACTAGAGAGTCCCCTATCACAATCAATCGCTTGGAACCCGACATACGCCTCATTATATTAGAGCAATTCCCAGTACCAGAAACTTGGCTGTTCATGCTATATTCCCCTGAGAGTGCATCAGCCCCTACATTTTCCAAAACAGTATACTTGTTTCAGATGGGGATAGCCATAGGAAACTCCTGCACTACCTGCCTGCCCTTCCTGCCCTTTCTGGAGTTAACCCATCCACCTGACTGTATCTGTGGTTTTTCTCCCTATCTATATCTGCCATCCATCAGACCCCATAGCTCTTGTAAATTCCTCATTGCCTCTAACTGCTGCTCCAGCCAATCCATGTGATCTGATATGATTCGCAACCAAAGACACTTCCTGCAGATGTAATCATCAGTAACCTGGACACACTCCCTAAACTCCCACATCCCAGCTCCTCCCTCATGCCTCTGTGATTGCCTTTATTCAGCTGAAACATGGTTACCTCTGATTGCAGGGTAAATGTAATCATTATTATCACTGCTTCCTAAGGGTTCCTTCACCTTTGTGAATTTTGCCTCATTGCACAAAACTTCATCCAGTATTGTCTGTTCCCTAGTGGGCTTCACCACAAGCTGCTTCAAAAAACATCTCATGGACATTTCACAAATTCCTTTTTTTGCAATCCACTACCAACCTGATTTTCCCAGCCCACCTGCATATTGAAATCTCCCATGATTACTGTAACTTTGCCTTTCCTACACATCTTTTCTGTCTCCTGGTGTATCTTGTGCCCCAGCACCTCACAACTGTTTGGAGGCCTGTACATAACTCCAACTATGTTTTTTTTTACCCTTGCGGTTTCTGAATTCTACCCACACATTGCGATTGCCTTAGAAATATCCATGATGTCTGCCTTAATTACTTTCAATGCAAATGGTTTGAACATTTGAGTTCTGTGGTTTAGTTCCTGAGTTGGCTTTTTTAAGTGAATCTGGTTTTTATTCTGAGTAGACATCTCCAAAAATCCTACACAGTAATTGAGATTTCTGCAAAACATTCAAAGCATTTAATTATGTGACCATAATTATGTCCAAATGTTCTTTAACTTTGCATGTGCCAGATTCTCTGACCTTAATTCATTTGCTGTTTTGCGATGCTTTTTGAAAATCTGACATACCCATCTATTTTATCCAAGAGGTTAAACAATGCACTACCAAAAATGCTTTAATATTTGGTGGTGAGACATTGTTAATCTTGCCAAAATTTTATTGTCAGAGATCTGAACTTTCCTGGAAAATACCAACTGATACTTCCTCTGTTTTTAACCAAAACATGGCAAGTCAGCGTTGAACATATTTGCCAATAATGTCTTAACAGCAGATTGTGAAAGGTCCAAAACAGTGATCTCAAGGTTGTAGGCACTGCCTGTGCAAAATGTAAATCACTGTTTCTCAGCACTTTTCAAACAAGCCTTATTAGGAGATGTAGTATAGATCAGTAGGAATACCCATTGGGTATTGCAGATCTTTGTTTCAAATACGACTACAGTAACAACAGAGTATACTAAAATCTGCAAAATTAGATGTTAATCATGCATGAAATACTTCCAAATAAAAGTGTAAAACTTATGGGTGTATATCCAAGGTGTTCCATTGAAATTGTTCCATTGAATTCCATTGAAAATAATATGAATAAGATGCCATTAGTTTATCATCTGAGGGTGACACGTGTAACAAGGATCACCCACAAGGACTATTTCCATTAGAAATTCAGGCTATGGCAGCGCAACCTCATTGATTATCAAACCTCATTCTGAATTTTATGCTTCACCTTTATATTTTTCATCATAGTCTTAAAGGCTTGCTTGGTGTACTTTTTAAATTAATATAGTCATGTATTGAAAGGAAGCATCCCAAGAAGTCCTCCCTAGTGTAGTAGTTAAAGGCTAGTTTAGCATTAAGGCATACAAACTAGAGTAACTTGATTCTGAACCTGTGTTGAGATAAGTTATCATGACCAGAATTGAAATTGAGTTGCTGCATTTGCCATCAGTGACCTTGTGCGGGTTAGCATTCATGGCAATGCTCTAACCCAATTGTCAACTTATTTGTTTTTCAGGGAAACCTAAATTTTCCCGATGGGTTTAGTGATTCAAATAAGTCAACCCAATTGTCTGAGTCCTCTATCACCAATACTTTGTTTAATTGGTGGGTAGGAAACTGAAATATGTTCGGCCACTCATTCAGCAATTCTTGGTTGTACACACATTTAGATCACAGTATTTTCAAGTAAATTGATGGTGTGAAGTCATTCTTCCACACATTTTAAGTGGTTGCCTCTGAAGAGGTTATAACTAGCACTTTGTAGCATTAAAACGTGAAAAATGTGTTTTACTTGATGAATCTTTATGGAGTACGCTCAGCTGTTGCTTTTAGAGAAGATCGTTTCTTCAAAAGCTGAAGCTGCTTATTGTAACTGCTTATTTAAAATATTGGTATCTCTATGCCCCCCCCCTATACAAAATGCCTGAAAAGTGAACATCACACTTTCAGCTAAACATGTTGTATCCCTCTTTTGCATTTGTATCCCACTTCCGTTTCTAAACCCATCACTACTCCGAACTTCTCTTTTTTGTAATTCAGGTTCTTATAATAAAGTACTGAATACAACTCCATTTTAAGATGAGTCCTTGCCAAATGAATTCTTTTTTCTACATGTAATTCCAATATGTGTTGTTTCTGAATTGTTCGCTTTACTTTGTAGGGAAAGGAATTGATTTTTCATCTTCTGTTAGTTATTTGGGGCTGGCATATATGAGTATTTGGCTCCTGAGGCAACCCCAGTTGAATAGTGTCTCAATATGCATGAAACATGACTGTGCAAAACATTGTAAATCTACCAGTACTAACTGTGTCACTTCAAAGTAAAGCTTTTTCAAGGATAATTCTGCAAAATTCTACTTTCAAAAGTTCTTCATTTATCAAAAACTGTTAAGCAAGCATCATTCTTGCGTAATGATGACTGGTATTTTTCTCATCTGACATGTGGAATATGTAAGCAATTGACATCTGCTTTGTTTGTATCGGTTCTGAGACTCCATCTCAACCTTTAGTTATAACTGCCCTAGTTTTAATGGGCTTAGAATGAACCTATTTCTGCACATCCACCTTCAGCCATTAAAACATCTCTTTAAATATAATGTATATTTTTCAACCTCACTTCCTACCCTCAAAAGTTCCTCAAATTATTGTGTGAAATGTGTCAAATATATCAAGTAAAACATTAACTTCTAAAGATTTGTGCTAAACAGTTGTTATTTCATAAAGACACCAATCAAAATAATTTCTTTATGAAACTGTGATATTTCTTTTTGAATGCAAAACAATTTGAAAGTAATGAAATTGTATCTGTAGGTCAATGATCAGTGCGTTGATCCATTTCTATTCTCTCAACACTTTTGAGAAGTTAAAGAAAGGCTGTATTGTATTTGATTTATTGATGGTGTGATTTTAAATAGGTCAATTTAACCAATGTTTATGGGTTCACATTGCCACCACAAGTGCACACACAGGCTGAATTTGAGATTACAACCAAACTAATTTAGTTGCAGTAATCCAATAAGGTACTAGCTTTTCCACTATCCTTGAAAGAGAAACTTGCCTGAATCCATGGAATTACAGCTAATGGGAAAATAATAATTTCAAAACATTAGTTTACTCATCAGTGCATCTAACAGTGGTGACAATGTCTCTGTTTTTGTTGCAGCAGAACATACAATTATATCATTATTTGGTCATACTTGTGCACATTTAGGCCTTTGCAATTGTCATGCTAAAAGTGTATAAAAAGAGAGTTGATAACATGCAAAGAAAATGGGTGAACAGGATGTATAAGTGGATCGCCCCTATTAATAAGATTGAAGGATTGTGGAATGAATAACAAAAAATTGGAGAAGAAATAAATCAGAATGGATAAATTCAATGTCAGGTCAGGTACAGGAAAATAAAGAAATAGGGAGAAAAACTTAGAGAAAAACAGGAAGGCAGGTAGTTTTTTTTAGAAAGGTGAAATTTCTAATATCTCCATCAGCAATCAGGAATGATATCCAAATTTAGTACCAGTTCATCCAGCATGAAAGGAGTTACAAATGATAATTTTAATTGGTTCTTAGTGAATGTGGATCCTAAGCATAAAACATGTAGCTTGCCAGAACTTCAGAGATGTTAAGAGTTTGTGCTGAATCAAAATAGGTTTTGTTTGCAACTAATAGCTCTGTTTTGCTGTTAAAATAACAGACCAGTGATGCACAGTGATTTGCATAGTTAACTGCCAATATCCAAATGTTGCTATCCAGATTCAGTCCACTGTTAAAATAATGTTTTACTCTCCACCTCACTTTGAACATGCATTGAATGTCATGAAGATACTATTACTTGATGGTATTTCCAACATTTTGAGAAGGGATAATTACAGTAAGCCCGGATACTTTTCGTATGATGTAATTAGTACTAATAATTGCTTGTCATTCTCCATGGCACTGAAAGTTATAGAGTCATAGATGTTGGCATATTGTGTGCAATGTGGTCTTCCTTTCTATCGGAAAGATGTTGTGAAACTTGAAGGGTTCAGAAAAGATTTACAAGGATGTTGCCAGGGTTGAAGGATTTGAGCTATAGGGAGAGGCTGAACAGTCTGGGGCTGTTTTCTCTGGAGCATCAAAGGCTGAGGGGTGACCTTATAGATGTTTACAAAATTATGAGGGGCATGGATAGGATAAATAGGCAAAGTCTTTTCCCTGGAGTCGGGAAGTCCAGAACTACAGGGCAGCGGTTTAGGGTGAGAAGGGAAAGATATAAAAAAGATCTACAGGGCAACGTTTTCACGCAGAGGGTGCCAGAGGAAGTGGTGGAGGCTGGTACAATTGCAAAATTTAAAAGGCATTTAGATGGGTATATGAATAGGAAGGGTTTGGAGGGATATGGGCCAAGTGCTGGCAGGTGGAACTAGATTGGGTTGGGATATCTGGTCGGTGTGGATGGGTTGGACCGAAGGGTCTGTTTCCATGCTGAAAAGTTTGAAGTCACATTCCTTGAGACTTCTATTACTTGAGACGATAAAAATATTGAATATTGAATTTAAATAATTTTTTTCCTTCCAGTCTCCTTTTAATCGTTACTTATTCTAATCATATTCCTCTCATTAATTCTTTTTCTGTATGCATGATCCATCTTTTATTTCACCGTTCTACTAAACCACTTGACAGTTTATTTCCCTGTTCCTTGAATTTAGTTGATTGCCTGCTTGCTCAACTCTGTTTGTTTCGCCATATTATTTTGTAGCTCCTGCATTTTGAAGCTGAAGAGTAAGAGTCTAACTGCCAAGAGATGCTGTTAGATTCTGTGCAACAGCAAATATGGTGCATTATATTTTACTGTACGGGGTGGGTGCATGAAGTTGGCACTGGCGTCCAAAATAGTCAAATATTTTATTTCATGCACCAATGCTACCAGCATTTATTTTGAGTACAATAATTCACTTTTTAGAAATCTCAAGATGACATCAATTATTACAGTGATTATGAGCTAATAGCTTCAGTTACTACTGACCGTTTAACTTTTGAGTACTGTGAGAGGGAGCGATGAAATATTGAAAATCACTGTTAACTGTACACATTTTAGATAAGGCTGCCTGCACTTTTGAAACAACACTGAACAGGATGACAGAAATGATAATTGAATACAAGTGTGTTGAGGTTTAATTTTACTTTAGAAAACACTTCAAATATTTTGTGGTTGACTGCTGTATCCTCATTAGCCAGTTTGTTAATATATTTGTGGTCCATTAAGCTTTTATGAAATGTCCAATCTTGCTGTGAGGTCAGTTACAATAAACTAGGTAAAATTAAAGTTCATCTTGACTATTGTATAGGAAATATGCATGCAAAATCTTTCCAATTGCTTTGAGTGATTTGCAACTTCAGTTAAGAATCCAAAACACACTGCTCTATTAGAATAATCTCTGAAGTATGAGTAAAATAATTCTGTGGACGGTTTGTATTGTTGCAAGCATTTTGCTAATTAAAAAGCTTCATAACTGTCTTAATTGTAAAATACACTGTAGGAAGCTGCTTCAATTTTATTTCCTGTCATTGTAAGAATTGTAGATGACCTGGTTGTCTTGGTTCTTGATCTTGAATATTGTCATCACTTAACATAGTGAATTGAAGAATGTTGACTCTTTGAAGCTAATTGCATGTGCAGTTTGAATTATTCAGCTGCTGCTTATAGTTGCAAGTTGACTGAGATGGAGGATTGAAGTATTAGACTTGTTGCATTCTTTTTACATTCAGTTATGATTACTCCATGAATTCTGTATTTTACATGGCTATCACATTCAAATTGATATTTCAATTTTTTATGAATATCATAATGATGTTTAAAGCTGGTGCATATTGTTTCTAACATGATGCAGTAATACATTCGCTCTGACCAGTTTGGAGGTCAAACGTTGAGAAAGATGCAAAAGTGGAATCAATATATTAGCCACTTTTCTCTGTAAATGTTTTAAAATAGTGATTCTAAATGCATCTGAAAGTTAGTGTGATTTAATTGCGAGGAAGGAATGAATGAATTATGTAGTTATCTATTTCATAAGTTGTGTTTTCTTTATCCCTGTGTCAATTATTTAATCTGTTTCTGAAGATCACTTTAAAAGAGGGCAGGCTTCTCTGTATGTTGGAGATAGTAAGGACTGCATATACTGGAAATCAGTGTGGAGCTGGAAAGGCACAGCAGTTCAGATAGCATCAGAGGAGCAGGACAGTCGATGTTTCGGGTCAGGACCCTTCTTCAGGACTGGGGAGGGAGAAGGGAGCTCAAATAAATAGAGGAAAGGAGATAGGGCTGGAGGAAAAGTAGGTGGGGTGGTGATAGGTGGATGAAGGAAACATAGATGGGATGGTGATAGGTGGATGCAGATAGAGTATAGTTGTGAATCGTCAGTGGGAAGTTTGGAGCGGATAGGTGAGAAGGAAGATGGACATGGGATGAGGTTGAGGGTTGGGGACATTTTGAAGCTGGTGAACTTTATGTTGAGGCCATTGGGCTGTACACCCCCAAGGTGGAATTTAAGGTGTTGTTCCTCCAGTTTACCTGTGGCCTTATTTTGACATTGGAAGAGGCCCAGGATGGACATGTCACCAGGAGAGTGGGAGAAGAAGTTGGAATGGCTGGCAACTGGAAGTTGCTGTTAATTGGAACATACAGAATGCAGATGCTCTGCAAACTAGTCCCTAAGCCTACACTTGGTCCCTCTGATGGGAGCAACGGATGCAATAGATTAGGTTAGAAGAAGTGCAGGTGAATCTCTGCCAGATTTGGAATGATTGTTTGGGGCCTTGGATGGAGGTAAGAGGGGAGGTGTAGGGGTAGGTGTTGCACTTTGTGGTTGCAGGGAAAGGTGCCAGGTATGGAGGAGAGGTTAGTGGGGAGTGTGGAATTGATGATGGAGTCGAGGAGAGAATGGTTCCTGCAGAAAGCAAATAGGGTGGGGAAAGAAATTTCTTTTTGGTGGTGGCGTCTGACTGCAGGTGGTGAAACTGGATGATCCATTGGATTTGAAGATTGGTGATGTGGTATTTGAGGACCAGGGGACTCTATCCTTATTGAGGCTGGGGGGAGGGATTTGGAGTGCAGAGGAGCGAGAAATTGAGGAGATACGGTTGAGGGCATTATTAAACACAGGAGAAGGGAAATTATGGTCCTTGAAGTAGGAAGACATCTGGGATGTCCTGGAGTGGGATCCTTCATCCTGGGAGCAGATGCGGTGCAGGCAGAGGAATTGGGAGTATGGAATTGTATTTTTATAGGAGATGGTTGAGAGGAAGTGTATTCGAGGTACCTGTGGGACTCGATGAGTTTGAAATGGATATCTAAGTCGGTTACTGGAGATGGAGACAGAGAGGTCCAGAAAGGGGAGGGAGGTGTCAGAGATGGTCTGAGTGAATTTGAGGTTTGGATGAAAGGTGTGGGTGAAGTTAATGAACTGTTCAAGATCCTCGTGGGAGAATGAGGCAATGCCAATGCAGTCATCAATGTCGTGGAGGAAAAGGCGAGGGATGATGCTGGTGTAGCTGTGGAAGAGGGAATGTTCCACGTTTCCTATAAAGAGACAGGCATATTTCGGACCCATGCGGGTACCCATAGCCACCCCTTTGGTTTGCAGGAAGTGGGAGGAGTCAAAGGAGAAATTGTTGGGGGTAAAGACCAGTTCTGCCAAGTGAATGAGAGTTTTGGTGGAGGGGGACTGGATGGGCTTGCGGGAGAGGAAGAAATTGAAGGCTTTTATGTCCTCCTCAAGGGGGATACAGCTGTAGAGAGACTGATTGTCCCTGGTGAAGATGAGTGTTGGGGGCTGGGGAATTGAAAGTCTTGGAGAATGTAGAGAACATGGGTTGTGTCCTGAATGTAGGTGGAGAGAGTTCCTGGAACAAAGGGAAGAGGCCGGATTTGAGATAAGAGGAGATGAGTTCAGTGGGGCAGGAGCAGGCAGAGACAATAGGTCGAACCGGGCAGTCAGGTTTGTGGATTTTAGGTAGAAGATAGAAACGGGCAGTGCAAGGTTGGGAAGCCATCAATTTGGAGGCTGTGGAAGGGAGATCTCCCGAGGTGATGAGGTTGTTGATAGTCTGGGAAATGATGATTTGGTGATAAGAGGTGAGGTCTTAATTGAGGGAACAGTAGGAGGGGGTGTCAGAGAGTTGAGCGTCTGGCCTTAATGATGAAGTGGTCAGGACGCCATACTAATACTGTGCTACTCTTGTCAGAAGGTTTAATAGTGAGGTTAGGGTTGGAGTGGAGGACAGTGCATTGTGATGGGGAGAGGTTGGAATAGGTGAGAGGGGTGGAGAGATTCAGGCAACTGATTTTGTGATGGCAGTTGGAGTTGAAGAGATTGAGGGAGGGTATGAGGCAGGGAGGGAACGTCCAGGAGGATGGAGTTTGTTAGAGACAGGAGAAAAAGTCTTCAGAGGGTGGGTTGAATCCAAGTTTGAAGAAGTCGGCACAGAGGCGGTGGAAAAAGAGCTTGACGTCTAGACATCTGCGAAACTCATTGACATATCACCATCCCAGCTACCTTTCCACCAGCTCTTCCCATTTTTTTCTGAGCTGCCTTTGCCCTCCTGATGAAAGGTCCTGACCGGAAAGGTAGCCTTTCCTGTTCCTCAGATGTGATCTGACTTGCTGTGCCTTTTCAGCTCCACATATTCTCTGTGCATTGTTGAGTGAATACTGATGAGGTAGAAGTTGCTCAATTGAATTGAATATAATTGAAGTTGCTTCAAAACTTCGATTGTGTCATAGAAGTCATGAAGGAAGATGTGGATGAATATATTATGTGCTGGTTCTGTCAAATCTCAAGCAACCATGTTCCTGAAATCACAAAGCATGGAAACCAAACTTGTCAAAAATATCCAGCAGATTTTTCTTTTCGGAATTTCTGAAAAATTGGAGACAATCATTAGATACTTAGTGTAGGTTCTGTGTTTGGAAGTTCCACGGTATAAGTGGGGGCAGGGACTTTTGAGATTTGAACAGAAGATTGTTATTGAATCTTATATAAATTTGCATAATGTATAATTACATACAGTAAAGAGTTGTTGGAGATTGGGCTGCTTAATCAATGCAGTGATTGTCTGCTGAACACATCTGGTAGTTTTTTTTCTTTCAAGCTTTGAAAACATATCAGAACTTCAAGCACTGTATTTGGGAATAAAGAACTCGATAAAGCAGAAAAATGAATAAATGTTATGCAGAACAAAGATTATTGTTGAGAATGTAATTAACAGGGTTGCAGTCCTGTTGGAGCACACAGTGCAGAGTTCTGGCATCTCCAATGAAAAACAGAGGAAGCTTATTTTTATGACTGTTTAATTTTAAACTGCTGAAACATCTCAAACTTTGGTACTTATACGCCTGCTGGTTAGCCAAAAAATTAAATGGCTTTTAAAAATACCTAAAGTTTCAGTGTAGCTAGTTTTGTTTCTTCTTTATCCACCCCATAATTGTGCTTCCTTGTCCTATCACCTTGGGTTATCATATTGAACAATTGAAATATGACTAATGAGAAGTGATATAAATCTGAACCTCATTTTTCAAGAACTTTATCATGGTGGAAAAAAGAATATGACATTTATTTTAACAATGTTGTAGCCTTCTTTTTGGCTGTGCTTTAAAAATAACTTCGAAATAGATAATGATACAATTTTTCTTACTTTCTGGATCATTGCACCATTATTTGTAGTCATTAATTTTTGAAAAATGGAAACATATTATTGTAATGAAAATCAACTTACGACAGTACTATGGCTTTGAGGCGTATTTTGTTGTGGAATTTTTTGAAGAGAGGATTTGCATTGGATAGGCATATGGAGGATAGTGGGCTAGTGTAGGTTAGGTGGGCTTGGATCGGCGCAACATCGAGGGCCGAAGGGCCTGTACTGCGCTGAATTCTTCTATGTTCTATGAGCCACAGGTGTGAAGATGTCTCCTCCAAGCTGATAAAATAAATAGCTTGTGAGACCCGGGCTTTGTTTTAAGTTCGAACAATAAAAGCAGCATGAATGGAAAGAGTCAGGCTCCCACAGGACCAGGATTTTAGTTTAGCTTTCAGCAGTTGTTGGGGTTTTGAAGTTGATTGTGGAAACAGCTAAAAGCTTGGGTTCTCTGCCTGTTGCCAGAATCGCATGTGAGACAACCTGTTTTACTGACTTTGCCTTTGCCAAGTATGTGTTTATGG
The DNA here is from genome assembly GCF_037043375.1 of Chiloscyllium plagiosum. NCBI lineage: Eukaryota > Metazoa > Chordata > Chondrichthyes > Orectolobiformes > Hemiscylliidae > Chiloscyllium > Chiloscyllium plagiosum. Next base: position 51,214,437 of record NW_028270161.1, read on the forward strand.
GATGTTACTATATTGGAACAGTTGCTGCTTAGTAGCTAAATCTATTTTTCCGTTAAGTTTTCCAATACAATTAAAGTTATACCAATTCTACTTTCTTTTCTTTGTATTTTAACTGTAGAGTAAGAATAAAGTGTGTTTTGCTTAAATCCGAGGAGTGTAACAATCGAATTACATCTGGAACACAACAGCTTACCCTTGCCCTTAAATAAGATAAAAGTTCTTGTCTAGACTATCTCCTTGATATATTTGAAGTGGGTTTGGTCTGGTCCATAACAAAATCTATACCACGCATTATTTTAATGGAAGATGTGAGTGATGCTGTTACAAGCCCCACATTGATGATGTAAGAAAGCTGAGACAGTGTGGAACCAGTGGCAGAGGGGGTTGAAATAATGCAGTGCCAAGGAGCTGAGGAAAGTCTCACAAAGGAGTGCAAGCCTGGACTTGCATTATTTCTTTCCCACAAGTAAGCAGGATTGCAGGCTCCTAGGATAAGGGAGTGGGTTACATCATGTTTGTGTTTGTGTCTGTCCATCTGTTCCTGTGTGTGCAGCAGAATCTGACTCCAATTAACTCCAATTATCCAGGATAAAGATTTTGTTCTGGCAGGACCATATTGTAATTGGTATGTCATTGTCACCTGATGTTATAATTGTCTTGTCATAATCAATTTTGGGATCTGGAAAATCAGGATCCTTGACAACAGTAGCAACAGGCCTGAAATTTGCACTACTATCATTACCCAGAACCCCAGGAAATTGGCAACTGGATTGAGTGATACACAGCAGGCAGGAGAAAGCCAGCTGAAAGAAAAAAGTGGTGGATGCACCTTCTGGAAAAGTAAATTGGAAGACAACTGTTGACTCTGTGAGGTCACTATAGAAAGCAAGCTAGTCGACCATCTCAGTGAGGCCCCTTGTGGTGCAAACAAATGGTTCATGTCCTTTTGTCTTAAGTGCACATGCCCCGTCCCTAGAAGCAATTGGTGAAGCCAAAGAGGAATTCTAATCCTGACTACATCCTGAATTCTAATCTAGCCCTGACTACACATTGCCTGTGATTTACAAAGGGAGATTCTTCTTGGTGAGTTCATAGCCAGACTCGAGAGAAACCTCTGGAAATACTTCATTGGCAAGGAAGATAGAGGAAAAGCAAACATTTACAGAGTTCTCCTTTCTGACAAAAAATCCAGTACATAGTCTGGTTGAACCAATTTTGCCAAAATGCAAGAGCTTGTGACAGTATCTTTGTTCCAGACATTGGCCACAGAGGACATTGTCTATTCCCTTGACTGTACTATACCTGATTATAACTGCATTTCTTTTTGTATCCTCCTCTTCAATGAGTCCCTTTTTTAAAAATAAACCTACTGGTCTTTGAGTTTTTAATATGTTAAGTAATTTGTATAGCAATAATTCACTCAATATTTCCTCAAAAGATAACTTTTTATCCCAAGACCAGCCAAGTGACCGTCATCAGATTTGCATCCTGTGTTATATCCTTCATTCAGTTGGGAGCAAAACTAACAGTGCTATAGGTGTAGTCTCTCTAGGGCCCTATGTATGTAAATGTAGCAGCACTTCATTGCCCGAACAATAAAATCCATCATTCCAATTCTACCACCTCACACTTCTCAATAAATCTCAGTGGCACAATACTCACTTTTTGTACTTCTTTTATGAGGACAGCACTATACCACAAGTTTATGCAGTCTTTCTCCGTTTAACTTGATTATCTGCTTTTTCCAATCTTCCTGCTAAGAGAAAAACTTCAGGCATTCTGATGTTATACTCCATTTGTCAAATCTTTGCTCACTGACTCATTTATTTGTCTCCCTTTGCAGACTCTTGTTACCCTTTCATAACTTGCTTTCCTACCTAGCTTAGTATAATTAGCAAGTCTAGATACCACATAGAGTTCCTTCATCCAAGTCATGAATATAGATTGTAAGTAATTGAGGCCAAGCACTGATCTCCATAACATTCTGCTGGTTATGGGTTGCCAACTGAAAAAGACCCATTTATCTTCACTGTTTCCAACTGACTAACAAATTGTGAATCTGTGCTAACAGGTTTTCCCCAACACAATGAGCACTTACTTTACCTTTTGGACTGGTACTGGCTCTCCTTTCTTCATTCTGCTTGTTACATCTTAAAAGATTGCAAGTTAAGGAAATAAAAATCCTTTTCTACTTTAACTTCAGTAATGGATTGAAGCATTTTCCTTACGGGAGAAGTCAGGCTAAATGACACAGTTTATTTTCTTTTTGTCTCTTTCTTCTTGAATAGAAATATTATATTTGTGAATTTCCAATCTATGCATGAACAAATGTGAGTAGGCAATCCTTGAGCCTACTGAAGCATTTGGTAAGGTTATGGCAAATCATTGAGTTGTTATGATTCAGAAGTAGGCCGTTCAACCCAACGTGTCTGCACGGGTTTGTTTTTAGATTAGATTAGATTCCCTACAGTGTGGAAACAGGCCCTTCAACCCAACAAGTCCACACCGACCCTCCGAAGAGCAACCCACCCAGACCCACCTCCCTCCGACCAAAGTACCTAACACTACGGGCAATTTAGCATGGCCAATTCACCAAACCTGCACATCTTTGGACTGTGGGAGGAAACCGGAGCAACCAGAGGAAACCCATGCAGAAACTGGGAGAACGTGCAAACTCCACACAGACAGTCGCCCAAGGCTGGAATCGAACCTGGGACCCTGGTGCTGTGAGGCAGCAGTGCTAACCCGTCTCAAAGCATTTTGTCTTGTTGCCAATTTCTTGCATTTTTCCCCAAAATATTTCTATTTACGTTCATCATATTATGCCTCTTGAATGCCCCAGCTGAATTTGTCTCCATCACACTTCCAGGCAGTGCATTCCAGGCTCAAACTACCTGCTGTGTGGAAAAGATTTTTCTTGTCTCTCATTTGCTTCCTATACATTGAATCATAGGGTCATATAGTCCTACAGCACAGCAACAGACCCTCTGGCCCAAATTAGTCTATGCCAACCAAAATGTCCATCTACGCCAACTCCATTTGCCTGCACCTGGCCCATATCCTTCTAAACCTTTTCTGTTCATGTGTTTATCCAAATGCCTTTTAAATGTTGTTAATGCACCTGCCTCAACCACTTCCACTGCTAGCTCATTCCATAGGTGTACCACCCTCTATGTAAAAAAAAGTTACACCTCAGGTAGCTTTTATTCTTTGCCCTCTAACCTTGAACTGATGCCCTGTAGTCCTTGATTTCCCAACTGTGGGAAAAAGATTGAGTGCATTCACCCTATCTGTTAGGTTCTTTTCCTGAGGTTTCACACACGAGATACAATTCGCAAACACTAACTTATGCAAACAGTTAGTTTATTAAAGCTGATACAAGCTAGGTGACCACTTTGACCCACTTCGCAGGTGTGCAAAGAGGAGTCAACGAAACCCTGAATAAAATAAACACATCCCCTTTATAGAGGTCAGTTGGCAATGCTCAGATACTCTGGCCACTCCCTCTCAGTCACATGCCACTCAACCCCCAGCCACTCCCCCATAGTCACATGCCACTCAAGACAACCCCAGCCACTCCCTCACAGTCACATATTACCCAAGGTACAATGGTAGAATGAGATCATCCTCTGAGATAATGTAAATGTAAAATGCCCTAATCCTGTGGAATCGTTACGCAAATGATTTCCTGATTTGGTGATTCCCCAAGACAATGTAGGTGTGATATACCTAGCTTTGGGGAAATGACTGTGAAAGCATTTCTGAATGGAAGAGGTTGAATGAAAGTTTAATTTGACAATGGTAGAGGGAGTAGTAGCAAATGACTGTCTAAGTGGGATGGGAGTTGTCCGCATTCTTGCATGAATGTCGTCCCCACTCACTTCCAGAATGTTCAGTCAGTGCAGTTTAATCCTTAAATTACAGTAATGTCCAGAGAGATATTCCAATTTAATCTTTTAACATTACATATCCGTGCCCCTCATGATTTTATACACTTCTGTAAGATCCCCCCCCCCCCCCCCCCAGTCTCCTATGCTCCCAATAAAAAGGTCCTAGCTTGTACAACCTCTCCTGTTCCAAAATTCTTCAAAATTGGGCTGTCTGGTTCTCAACCTTCCATCAACAGAATCAGTTTCTGCCTATCTATTCTGTCCAGACCACTCTTGATTTTGAAAACTTCCAGGAAATATCCCCTGTACTTTCCATGCAAGAAGGAAAACAATCCCAGTATCTCAATCTAACCTTATAACTTAGGTTTCCTATCCCTGAAACTAAGCTTGTAAACCTTTTCTGTGGTCTCTTCAATACAATCCGAATTAGTTAATGTACGATCCCCAATGTCCCATTCAAATGCAGCATAATCTCGCTACTGTTGTACTCTTTTAGTATCATGTACTCATTTAGTATCTGATATAACATCAGCCCCTCAAAAAAAAGTGTGGTAGTGGGGTTTCAGCAAAGGTAATTTCGTTGAACATCAAGGAAGCGTGGTTAAATTCTTTCTTAGAGTCATAGAGATGTACAGCATAGAAACAGACCCTTCGCTCCAACCTGTCCACACCGACCAGATATCCCAACCCAATCTAGTCCACTTGCCAGCACCCGGCCCATAACCCTCCAAACCCTTCCTATTCATATACCCATCAAAATGCCTCTTAAATGTTGCAATTGTACCAGCCTCCACCACATCCTCTGGCAGCTCATTCCATACACGGGCTACCCTCTGCGTGGTCCCTTTTATATCTTTCTCCTCTCACCCTAAACCTATGCCCTCTAGTTCTGGACTCCCTGATCCCAGGGAAAAGACTTTGTCTATTTATCCTATCCATGCCCCTCATAATTTTGTAAAGCTCTATAAGGTCACCCCTCAGCCTCCAACGCTCCAGGGAAAACAGCCCCAGTCTGTTCAGCATCTCCCTATAGCTCAAATCCTCCAACCCTGGCAACATGCTTGTAAATCTTTTCGGAGCCCTTTCAAGTTTTGCAACATCTTTCCGATAGGAAGGAGACCACAATTGCACGCAATATTCCAACACTGAGATGATTGGTAAACAAGAACTATAAGCATCTTCCTTTGTGCTTAATATATGTCCAAACAGTTTTCCCAGTAAATAGAGTCATAGAGTTAAACAGTACGGAAATTGACCCTTTAGTCCATCTCATCTACATTGACCGTTGAGTAATAGAGATGTACAGCATGGAAACAGACCCTTCGGTCCAACCCGTCAATGCCAACCAGATATCCCAACCCAATCGAGACCCACCTGCCAGCACCTGGCTAATATCCCTCCAAACCCTTCCTGTTCATATACCCATGCAAGTACCTCTTAAATGTTGCAATTGTAACAACCTCTACCACTTCCTCTGGCAGCTCATTCCATACACGTACCACCCTCTGTGTGAAAACGTTGCCCCTTAGGTCCCTTTTATATCTTTCCCCTTTCACCCTAAACCTATGCCCTCTATTCTGGGCTTCCTGACCCCAGGGAAAAGACTTTGCCTATGTACCATATCCATGCCCCTCATAATTTTGTAAACCTCTATAAGGTCACCCCTCAGCCTCCGACGCTCCAGGGAAAACAGCCCCAGCCTGTTCAGCCTCTCCTTATAGTTCAAATCCTCCAACCCTGGCAACATCCTTGTAAACTCTTTCATGTTTCATAATGTCCTTCTGAAGATCAGATTTGCCCACAATATTCCAACAGTGGCCAAACCAATGTCCTGTACAGCCGCAACATGACCTCCCAACTCCTGTACTCAATACTCTGACCAATAAAGGAAAGCATACCAAATGCCGCCTTCACTATCCTATCTACCTGCGACTCCACTTTCAAGGAGCTATGAACCTGCATTCCAAGGTCTCTTTGTTCAGCAACACTCCCTGAGACCTTACCATTAAGTGTATAAGTCCTGCTAAGATTTGCTTTCCCAAAATGCAGCACCTTGCATTTATCTCAATTAAACTCCATCTGCCACTTCTCTGCACATTGGCCCATCTGATCAAGATCCTGTTGTAATCTAAGGTAACTCTCTTTGCTGTCCACAACACCTCCAATTTTGGTGTCAGCTGCAAAGTTACTAACTGTATCTCTTATGCTCGCATCCAAATCATTTATGTAAATGACAAAAAGTAGAGGACCCAGCACCATCCCTTGTGGCACTCCACTGGTTACAGATTTCCAGTCTGAAAAACAACCCTCCATAACCACCCTCTGTCTTCTATCTTTGAGCCAGTTCTGTATCCAAATGGCTATATTCTGAAAGATCTAACCTTGCTAATCAGTCTCCCATGGAGAACCTTGTTGAACGCCTTACTGAAGTCCATATAGATCACATCTACTGCTCTGTCCTCATCAATCCTCTTTGTTACTTCAAAAAACTCAATCAAGTTTGTGAGACATGATTTCCCACGCACAAAGCCATGTTGACTATCCCTAATCAGTCCTTGCCTTTCCAAATACATGTACATCCTGTCCCTCAGGATTCCCTCCAAAACTTCCCACCACCGACGTCAGGCTCACTGGTCTATAGTTCCCTGGCTTGTTCTTACTACCCTTGTTAAAGAGTGGCACCACGTTAGCCACCCTCCAGTCTTCCGGCACCTCACCTGTGACTATCGAGAATGCAAATACCTCAGCAATCACTTCTCTCACTTCCCGCAGAGTTCTCGGGTCCACCTGATCAGGTCCTGGGGATTTATTCACCTTTATGCATTTCAAGACATCCAGCACTTCCTCCTCTGTAATATGGACATTTTGCAAGGTGTCACCATCTATTTTGCTACTTTCTATATCTTCCGTATTCTTTTCCACAATAAATACCGATGCAAAATACTCATTTAGTATCTCCCCCATTTTCAGTGGCTCCACACAAAGGCCGCCTTTCTGATCTTTGAGGAGCCCTATTCTCTCCATAATTATCCTTTTGTCCTTAATGTATTTGTAAAAACCCTTTGGATTCTCCTTAACTGTATTTGCTAAAGCTATCTCATGTCCCCTTTTTGCCCTCCTGATTTCCTTCTTAAGTATACTCCTACTTCCTTTCTACTCTTAAGGATTCACTTGATCTATCTTGTCTATACCTTACATATGCTTCCTTTTTCTTAACCAAACCCTCAATTTCTTTAGTCATCCAGCATTCCCTATACCGACCAGCCTTTCCTTTCACCCCGACGGGAATATACTTTCTTTGGACTCTCGTTATCTCATTTCTGAAGGCTTCCCATTTTCCAGCCGTCCCTTTACCTGTGAACATCTGCCCCAATCAGCTTTCGAAAGTTCTTGTCTAATACCATCAAAATTGGCCTTTCTCCAATTTAGAACTTCAATTTTAAGGTCTGGTTTATCCTTTCCCTTTATTATTTTAAATCTATTAGAATTATGGTTGCTGGCCTCAAAGGGCTCCCCCACCGACACCTCAGTCACCTGCCATGCCTTATTTCCCAAGAGTAGGTCAAGTTTTGCACCTTCTCTAGTACATCCACATACTGAATTAGAAAATTTTCTTGTACACACTTAACAAATTCCTTTCCATCTAAACTCTTAACAGTGTGGCAGTTCCAGTCGATGTTTGGAGAGTTAAAATCCCCTATCATAACCATCCTATTATTCTGACAGATTGATGAGATCTCCTTACAAGTTTATTTCTCAATTTCCCTCTGACTATTAAGGGGTTTATAATACAGTCCCAATAAGGTGATCATCCCTTTCTTATTTCTCAGTTCCACCCAAATAACTTCCCTGTATGGCTATTGAGGGAGTGCAGCGTAGGTTCACGAGGTCAATTCCTGGAATGGCGGGACTACCCTACACTGAAAGACTGGAGCGACTGGGCTTGTATACTCTTGAGTTTAGAAGACTGAGAGGGGATCTGATTGAGACATATAAGATTATTAAAGGATTGGGCACTCTGGAGGCAGGAAACATGTTTCCGCTGATGGGTGAGTGTCGAACCAGAGGACACAGCTTAAAAATATGGCGTAGACCATTTAGGACAGAGATGAGGAGAAACATCTTCACCCAGAGAGTGTTGGCTGTATGGAATGCTCTGCCCCAGAGGGCAGTGGAGGCCCAGTCTCTGGATTCATTTAAGAAAGAGTTGGATAGAGCTCTCAAGGATAGTGGAATCAAGGGTTATGGAGATAAGGCAGGAACAGGATACTGATTAAGGATGATCAGCCATGATCATATTGAATGGTGGTGCAGGCTTGAAGGGCAGAATGGCCTACTCCTGCACCTATTGTCTATTGTATTTCTGGGAATATCCTCCCTCAGCGCAGCTGTATTGCTATCCCTTATAAAAAAATGCCACTCCCCCTCTTCTCTTGCCTCCCTGTCTGTCCTTCCTGTAGCATTTGTATCCTGGGACATTAAGCTGCCAGCCCTGCCCATCCTTGAGCCATGTTTCTGTAATGGCTATGATATCCCAGTCCCATGTTCCTAACCATGCCCTGAGTTCATCTGCCTTCCCTGTTAGGATCCTTGCATTGAAATAAATGCAGTTTAATTAATTAGTCCTACCTTGTCTCTACCTGCCCTGACTGTTTGACTCCTTTCTGTTCTCAACCTTTTCCCTTCCTATGTTGTTGGTTCCAATGTGGACAATGACCTCTTGCTGGCCCCTCTCCCCCGTGAGAACATTCTGCACCCTCTCTGAGACATCCTTGATCTTGGCGCCAGGGAAGCAACACACCATTCTGATTTTTCGCTGCTGGCCACAGAAACGTCTGTCTGTATCTTGGACTAGAGAGTCCCCTAACACAATTGACCTCTTGGAACCCGACATACCCCTCACTGTATTAGAGCCAGTCTCAATACTAGAAACTTAGATATTTGTGCTACATTCCCCTGAGAATCCTTCACCCCCTACATTTTCCAAAACAGCATACTTGTTTGAAATGGGTATAGCCACAATAGGCTCCTGCACTAGCTGCCTATCTCTCTTAACTTTCCTGGAGTTAACCCATCAATGTGACTATCTGAGACTTTTCTCCCTTTCCTGTAACTGCCATCCATCTCATACTGTTGTTGTTGCACATTCCTCATTGCTTCTTACTGTCTCTCCAACAGATCCATTCCATATGATAAGATTTGCAACCAACAGCGTTTATTGCAGATATAATCCGCAGTAACCCTTCAACTCTCTTTAAACTCCCACATCTAACAAGAAGCACATATCACTCTACTAAAGGCCATTTTTGCTCCTTCACAATCTTCAGACCCAGAAAATAACACTCTCTTATTCCTCGACAAAATACTGCCCCAGGTTAAATTAATAGTTATGCCTTATATTTTAAGTTTATGTTGCAAACGTTTCGTCCCCTGGCTAGGCGACATCATCAGTGCTTGGGAGCCTCCTGCAAAGCGCTTCTTTGATGTTTCCTCTGGTGTTTATCGTGGTCTGTCCCTGCCGCTTCCTGTTGTCAGTTTTTGGCGAATACCTTTTTGCAGTTCATTACAAGGGTATACAGGAAAGCCACACACACAGACCAAGTCCTAAACTATGAAAGTAACCACCCCAACACACACAAACGAAGCTGCATCAGGACACTATTCAGAAGGGCCACAACACACTGCAGTACACCAGAACTGCAAAAAGAAGAAGAGGAACACCTATACAAGGTATTCGCCAAAAACGGATACCCGCGCAACTTCATCAACAGATGCCTAAGAGAAAGACCACAGAACGAGGACATACCACAACCAAAAGGACTAGCCACACTACCATACATCAGGAGCATCTCGGAATTGACAGCCAGACTACTCCGACCCCTAGGACTCATAACGGCACACAAACCAACAGCCACGCTCAGACAACAACTCACCAGAACGAAGGACCCGATACCCAACATGAGCAAAACGAATGTAGTGTACAAAAATGTGGACTTCCCTACCTGGGAATAAAGACCTTGGCTATTCACCCTATCTATGCCCCTCATGATTTTATAAACCTCTGTAAGGTCACCCCTCAGTCTCTAAAACTCCAGGTGAAAAAAGCCCAAACTAATTCAGCCTGCCACGCTATCTCAGACCCTGTAATCCTGGCAATATCCTTGTAAATCTTTTCTGAACCCTTTCAAAGTTTAACAACATCTTTCCTATAGTAGGGAGACCAGAATTGAGACAGTATTCTAAAAGTGCCTCACCAATGTCCTTTACAGCTGCAATATGACATTCCAACTCCTATACTCAGTGCACTGACCAGCGAAGATGAGCATGCCAAACACCACCTTCATCACCCTGTCTACCTGTGACTCCACTTTCAAAAAAACTATGCACCTGCACCCCTGGGTCATTTTGTTCGATGCAACCACTATCAGTCCTACCCTGTTCACCTTACCATCATGCAACACCTCACATTTATTTGAATTAAACTCCATCTGCCATTCCTTGGCCCATTGGCCCATCTGATCAAGCGTACTGCAGACTTCAATTTTAATAAGGCTTCTTGCTACCATATAAAGTCAAATTATGCGTTGATCTCCCCTCACCTCTTCACTTCAGCTCTTTGTTTTTGGACCAAGACTGTTTACTGAAGTTTGAAACTAAGTGAACCTGGGAGGGACTCAAACTGAGTACTGGAAAGCCAGGGTTGCCGGATAGCATCATCAATGAAATCTTCCATCACTTGGCTGATCATTGAGGGTAGATTGTGAATATAGATGTGGGTGGATTGGACTGATCCCACCTTTTTGTGCACTGGATATAGCTGGGAAATTTCCCACATGGTTGAATAACTATCTATATTTTGTTGCTGTAGTGGAACAACTTGACTCAGCTTGAAGAGATTGACAAGTGTTTAGTGTTTGAGCTGAAATTTTGTCAGAATAGTCTTCGCTGTATCTAGTCCATTTAACAATATCTGATATAAAATTGAATTGAATTGACTGAAGACTGGCATCTGTGATGACACTGAGAATCTTGGTGTAAGGCGAGGATTGGTCACTTGACACTTCATGGTAAAGATATTTTTAAATATTGTGAGTTTTTTTGCACTGACATATTGGGCTGTAACATCAATGAAGATTGGGGTCTGTGAAGCCTTCTCTTCTAGTTGATTGTTTGTGTGTCCATAATTCATGACCGCAAAATGGACTTCACAGCTTTCATATAATCTGTTGGTTGTGATGTTCCTCTAAGCCTGTATTGTAACACTTCTGCTGTCCAGCATGTAATCTTATAGCTTCGCTAGATCGTCACCTCAGTTCTTAACTAAGCTTGATGCCGTTTCTGGCATGTTCTCCTGCACTACCTTTTAGTGTTGATCACATGGCTTGATGGTGATGGTAGAGGGAGAGCTAAAGCAGATTATGAAATCTGTGTGTTTGAATACGACTACACCTCTGATTAATAACATGTCTTGGAAGCGTGTGAAGTGATGAATTATCTAGTCTATTATCTGTTGTAATTGGAATGATTCAAATTAAGTAATATTCTTAGTGCAAAATATTTCAAAGGAAACTGTCATGCTTTTAGAATTAATTTAGCTTTAACTTGCCATAATATTTTTACACTTATTTGTCTCACTTTACTTTTTGCTTTGATTCTTCCTTTGTTTAATTAAGATGCAAGTTGTAACAAACGAGTGAAAAGGCTGATTTAATGGATCATTAAATATTATAATTCATTTCTCGATTTCTGTTCTTCTCATCCGACCTCTCCCTCAAATTTTCATAGATTCTGCTAAAGCTGGAAGAGTCGTTGTGGACCTTTTAATAATTGCTGACAATGCAAAATTCTTAACCATTCTAAGTGAGGTTCCAGCATTCTTCTTCATTGCTCCCCTACTCCTCCTATAACATTTCACTTCAGCGAAGGCTTCCATATTTTTTGATACACTGAAGTTATTCAAAAACATGATAATACTTTTGGTAGGTGTGTACAACTATATTTTTCTTAACTCTATTTGCACAATGCATCCAAATTTATTGATGAGGGAAAATTGTGGAAGAGAAAACCGTGCTTTTTGTCCATATTTCATTAATTTATCCAAAATAGAGTTGATAAATCAGTTGCAAATTATTTCAGTAGCTTGGCTTTGAAGATGTAGATCCCATTCATTTGTATAGATATTGTATAGATCTCAGAGCATGATTGGAGCATCTTATAGGACATGGGGCTTTGGTGGGAAATGTGGTAGAATTGTGCTCGACCTCCGGTGAGGTCTATCTCCATGTCAGGAGCAACTTGCTGCATCTTTTAACGAATACCAAACCTTGAGGTGAAATTCTTTCTAGGCAGTGACAAATTGTCTATCAAGGAGTATTGTTGCTTGTTAACAACTTCATTAACTGCATATTTCACTTCATTAATATGCAGCTTACTCTCCTACAATCTGCTGCAAGCCACCTTGATGCCAATAATTCTTGACACAGAAGTCAGATTAGGCAACTGGTGTCTTCAGTTTATCACTAGCTCCAAAGGGCCTGCAGGTTGGACATAAGACACCAACATTTCAGGGCATGGTTCAGTGGCATTGACCACGGACACTCCATATACTTGGCATGAAACACTTATACACTTAAGGGTAAGGTCCGAGGGAGTGTTTCTGAACAGAGACATTGGAGTGCAGGTTCATAGCTCCTTGAAAGTAGAGTTGCAGGTAGATAAGATAGTGAAGAAGATATTTGGCATGCTTTCCTTTACTGGTCAGAGCATTGAGTATAGGAGTTGGGAGGTCATGTTGCAGCTATACAGGATGTTGGTTAGGCCATTGTTGGAATATTGCGTGCAATTCTGGTCTCCTTCATATCGGAAGGATGTTGTGAAACTTGAAAGGGTTCAAAAAGATTTACAAGAATGTTGCCCTGGTTGGAGGATTTGAGCTGTAGGGAGAGACTGAATAGGCGGGGTCTGTTTTCCCTGGAATGTCGAAGGCTGAGGGGTGACTTTATAGAGGTTTATAAAATCATGAAGAGCATGGATAGGATAAATAGACAAAGTCTTTTCCGTGGGGTCAGGGAGTCCAGAATTAGAAGGCATAGGTTTAGGGTGAAAGGGGAAAGATATAAAAGGGACATAAGGGGCAGCTTTTTCACGCAGAGGGTGGTGCTTGTATGGAATGAGATGCCAGAGGAAGTGGTGGAAGCTGGTACAATTGCAACATTTAAATTGCATCTGGATAGGTGTATGAATAGGAAAGGTTTTGAGGGATATGGGCCAGGTGAGACTAGATTGGGTTGGGATATCTGCTCGGCATGGACGAGTTGGACCAAAGGGTCTGTTTCCATGCTGTACATCTCTATGACTCTGTGTGCCAGCCTCTAAGAATCTTCCTGGTAGATTTCCAATCCATTTCCAGTCCATGTCTGCAATTCAGTGTTGCACCTTATATCATTGTATAGTGGTGCATATCATTGTAACTCGCACCCTAGCTCTTGGACTGGATCAGGCTGCATTTCTGATCTGTTTGCTTACTTTGAGCCTTCCTGGATGCTCACAGCATCCCTCCATAGCATCATGGTGCCTTGCCTTTTTGCAACTTGATCCTTAACCAGAGATACCAGGCTGTCAGTATTCCTGTGTGCGCTAGCTGTTTAGTACAGGCACAAAGTAAGGAGGCTTGTCGTCATTGTCAGCAGTCCTTAGTCTAGTCAAGGGAAATGGCCTTTGGTCAGGCGTTCCACAGCAATAAGTCAAGCGTAGCCTCTGATACCACCGGAGGAGCTTATATATGGTCACTCAGCCACTCTGGATGGCCACAGCCAGAATACTCTGCACATAATGTTGGGAAGCTGAATATTGAGCAGGTCACCACCTGCCTTGACTCTTTGGCCCCTCTTGTGGCAATATTCCTCCTGGAATGGGAAAGCTGCCAGTATTAAGTGAGATGAAAGCAGGAGGCACAACTGTTAATTTTGGTGCATGTGGAGAGGTGTTTGAGTCAGTGGGTATGTACGCAGTTTGCAGACAATTTGTGTCGAGGTAAGGGTGAGTGAGGGAAGACATTGCAGACAACAGTGAAAGTAGTAGAGTTTGAGCCACAGTCGCAGAAATGGTTAAGCATTGGAGTGATGGTGACACTTACATTGGTGCAGGAGAGTAATTAGCCTCCTTCCTACATTGCCAGACATTCCTCCAGGTAACTAATACTGTACTGACCCAGGTGGCAACTTCTGACTAGGCTGACATTGACTGCTATTGTTTGTGCTGTGGGAAGAAGATGCCCCACCTCTGCACCACCCCATCCACCAGGTCCTCAGGTTCCTGCCTACAAAATTGGACATCAATTTTTCCTTCACTGCCATGTCTCAGACAAATGTCAAAAACCTTGCAGAGAAACTTTGAGCTAGCAGTGCTTCATTGGGCGCTTGATGATTTTTAAAGATGGCACCAGTATCAGGGATGCCAGTCCATTCTGGGATAACCTGGTCTAGGCATTGTTGTTTCAGGAATGGTGAGAGGTAGAATAGGGCGAGAATCTAAGAGTGCCATAGGCATAGGGTGGTTAATTTGGTAAGGTATCACAAGAGTGATCTCATGCAACCTTGCAGCAGGAAACCCTCTGTAAAATTGACACTTGACACATAGCCCAAATAAAGGTAATATTCAGCCTGTCATGTTTGTGTCTCAAGTAGTGTTGAGATGGCTTGGAGCCCTTTGGGTAATAAATTAATCTAGTTGATGAATTTCAGAAGAATTTTCACTCGTGTAAAATATGCAAAGGTCTAGTTTATTTCGTGTTTATTTTTAACAACTGTATAGCTAAATATCTAGCTAAACATTTGGTACCATTTCAAGCTTTGAACAGTACATTTTTTAAAGAATGAAGTGGGCCTATTTTATGTGTGCCTACACATATACTAAGGAAATCTAGTTAAATGTTATTTGGATAGCAATAGATATTAAAATTTAATCTACCATGTAATTACTTCACCTTTTCAAAAAAAAGGCAGACTTCTACATCATTGACATTCTTTTTACTTTGAATGCAGTTGTTTAAGATGAAGAAGAAAAATATATAGTGACAAAGTGTTGTGTTTTATATTTGTTTGGTAAAGATCTCTAGAAACCTCTCCAGGCAGCTGGCTGAAATCGCAATCTGCTTAACATATTTTCACATGTATTAGAGCCTGACTACTTATTGGAAATACATTCCGTGTTCCAGTAAGGCAGCCAGAAAATAGGACGTGGTTGGAGAAACAGCAAGGGATCGTTTTCTATTTATAGCTGTCCTGGTACAGAGTAGGCTGTGTGCTTTCACTATACCCCATTTACAGTTTCAGGACTGCTGCAGCAATGGCATCACAAGAGAAAAAAGACCGACCAGTGAGCATGGTGAGTGAAGTTTCAACCTACACAATGGCATCGGAAATGGCATTGCTTCCAGTGAGTCCTGCAGGCAGGGTAAGTATTGTCTCTTTTCAATGTAACTATAACAGAAATCTAATACCCATTAATTTGTGACATTTCTAATTTGGTTTTCAAATAGAAAGCAGTAATTGTACAAAACGTGTAGCACTGTTGTCATTATTATTTCTTTAACATCAAGTAGAATATACATAATGTTTTCTAAACCTGTTTTTGTTAATTAATGGTGAAAGTAACATCTATTTTCAAACAGCAGGCTTTGTAAACCTTTTAATTCAGTTTCAAACAGATGCATTATTGTGTATTTAATCTGAAGAGTTCAACATTTTGATTCAGCTGTTGGTAGTGTAACATTTCAATAAACCAACCAGCTGTCTTTTGTGAAAGTGGATCGCAGTTAGCCATTCTAAAGAGAAAATTTCATTGTGGATGTACGTTGCAATGGCTCTATTTAAGCTGTGAAGTAATATTTATGATTATTTTAATTTTTGAAGGTTGGGAATATAACTCCCACAATTGAACAAGGTAAAGTTGTAATTGATGAACAGAGCTTTTGAAAGGCATGCAACAAAACACAAGCAGAACATAGATAATATAATAGATCCAATACAAAATTGTGTTGTTATTATCCTTGTCATTATCTGTCATACATGGCCTTGGATGGTGAAGGGAACAAATTCGTTAGTTGGTCTCAAGAGAAAATTAGAAGAAAATCTGAAAGGGGGAAAAATGCAAGGCTAAGAGAAAAGAGCAGGGGAATGGAGCTAATTAAGTCGTTACTTCAAACGGTCTACACAGGCTCGATGGGCAGTATGCGTTGGGCAGTATGCGTTGTATAATTATGTATTTTGCTGTCCATGCTCATAGCAATAAACTATGAAATTCAGTTCTAAGTTTAAAAGTTAGATTGAATGCACTGTAGGGAATTGCAGTAGTCAAGTTAAAGTGGTAACCTTATAATCCTTAAAATGTAGAGGTTATGGAGTCATGGAGTTAATCAGCACGGAAACACACGCTTTGGTCCAACCAGTCCATGCCAACCAAAGTCCCAAGTCACACTAGTCCCACCTGCTTGTGCTTGACACATCCCTCCAAACTTTTTCTATTAATGTACTTGTATAAATGCATTTTAAATGTTGTTACTGTATTCGCATCCACCACTTCCTCTGGATGTTCATTCTGCACATGCACCACCATCTGTGTAAAAAAAAAAAAAGTCCCTCATGTCTTTTTAAAGTTTTTCTCCTCTTACCTTTAAAAATATGCTCCCAGTCTAAATCCCCCACCTATGGGAGAAGACACTTGCCACTCACTTATCTACACCCCTCATGATTTTATATATTTCTATAAGTTCACTCCTCAACCTTCTGTGCTGCAGTAAAAAATGTGTCCTGGCCTATCCAGCCTATTGTTGTTATAACTGAAACTCCATTCTTGGCAACATTCTGGTAAATCTCTTCTGAACTTACTCCAGCTTAATAATATCCTTCCTATAACAGGGTGACCAGAACTGCACATAATGTTTCAGAAGAGGCCTCATCAATGTCCTATACAACTTCAACGTAATGTCCCAATTCCTGTACTCAAAGGTCTGAGCAATGAAGGCAAGCATGCTAAATGCTTTCCTGACCACCCTATTGAGATGTGATGCAAACTTCAAAGAATGGCGTGCTTGAATTCCTAGGTCTGTCTGTTCTACAGCATTACCGAAGGCTCTACCATTAATTGTATAAATCCTGTCCCTGTTTGTTTTACTAAAATGTAAGACCTCACAATTATCCAAATTAAACTCCACCTGCCACTCTTCAGTCCATTGACCCAATTAATCAGATCTCTTTGTAATCTTAGATAACCCTTTTCACTGTCCACTATCATCAATCATGTTGTCGTCTGCAAACTTACAAACCATGCCTTCTATGTTAATTAATTGAAGCAATGCATGTTGCTCTGGCATTAAGTAAGATGAATTTTCATTGAAACACAAAGTCTTCCTTGCGAAGTGAATTTCTCATCTTGGCAGTGCTACTGAGAAGTAGTCAGTTCAAACAAATTTTCCTGCAAAAAGTAGTTGAGAACACATTTTGGCCAGTTTTACTTTGGTAGCGACTGATGTTGACCTGGTGATCCAAATACCATATTATTTTCTAATAATATCACTGTAACAAGATTATAAAATCTGTGGTATAGCGAATTAAATTAGTGTGCTTTTCAAATCAGTTTTGAATATTTTTGAATATACCTAGTCTTGTTAAAAAATTACTGTGATGAATTAAACTCTAAACTGTTCCTAAAAGTCAGTAACAAAATAATACTTATCTCAGCAGATTCATTATGACACATTCTTAAGAATTTTCTTAATCTTTGCCAGAAAAGTAAATTGGTGGTCTGAAACTGGGATATTGAGCAGAATGGTTTTCGTAGCACTTTCAACTCTAAAATTTCATTTTGTTACCTATTATGTTTAATTATTTTTAAAAAACTATACATTTTGTGGTAAAATCTCAAAAAAAATCTGCATCATTTGAAACTTTTGAGCAGTAAAACTAATGCTGCTATGCTATCAAATTAAAGTTGTGTTTAGTGCATGTGCATTACTGAAGAATGTAAATATAATAAAAACTAATAAAAAAAACTAATAGTTGTGTGACAACTATGGCTTTAGCTGACTATTCAATTTCGAATGTTAATGTGGCACTTTCAGCCTGCCTCCTTCCTTCAGAAAGGAGTAGAAGCTGCTAGGAAGGTGGCCGTTCACCCACTTGAATATGTATATCCTCATTATGACTGACACATCCACCTGTTTTTTTTATGTTCTTTGTTTTTAGAATTTGATTAGGTATTAGTATTAGTCAGTGTCAGGCTTAGAAGTTTTATTTTACTTTTTTATTCTTGATTGTCTGTATCTAGCATGTTGAGTGTGTTAATTGTTTTAATCATTTTGATTAGGTCACTCAACTAACCTTCTAAATTCAACCCAGGTTAATGCAATATGTCCACATATGTTTTACATCTTTTAATTTGTTCCAGACTCCGGTATAGTGGTAGTGCCCCTGCTTTAGGGCCATGTGGCCCAAGTTCAAGTCCCATCAGCTCTGGAGGTGTGTAACAACACACTGAACAGATTGATTAAAAATTGCAGGGCTGTTATGGTGCTGTGGTAGTGTCCCTACTTCTGAGCTAGAAAACCTGGGTTAAAGTTCCACTGGCTCCAGAGGAGCATAATGACATATCCGGAAAGGGTAATTGTTAGAGAGCTTGTGGTGCAGGATATAGACACTACCTCTAGACCAGGAGGCCCACATTCAACTACCACCTGCTTCAGAGGTGACTTATAATTTTGCTGAACAGGTTGATTAGAAAATACCTACTCCTCTGGTTCTGAGACTGTTTATCCATCTCACTGTCAGACATTCAATTCTCGCTTACTTCATAGGTGTGTCATAACATCTCTGAACATGTCCAATGTTTTAGCCTTAGTTCATGAGGAAGTTTTATTTTATCGACCAATGTCTTTTCTCACATGAAACTTATGTTCCAATGCATGACATTTGAAGAGTAGCAATACAAAGAACAATTGTTGTCTTTTACTTATGTATGTAGTTTACCAGAGATTGTACTGAACAAGCATTAATGTCTCCTTTCAAAGACAGTAAGACTGTCATGTCAAAAGAATGACATTTACAGTCTAGAGCTGTCAGTCAGATGTCTTCATAAATTGAATGATGCACAGAAACAGCAACATGCAGCAAGATACGAAGAAAGCAATATCAGCTTTGCACAGTAGATGACCTGTTTTGAAACAAGAACAGAAATAATCTAAAATGAGCTGTTATTATTTTATGCTTCTGATTAGTTCTTTTTCCAAGGTGGATGCTTGTGAAGGCTACATGTTGCAATTCTCACAAAAGCTGCAATTGAGTTTTCATTTGCAAAGTCTATTTTAGCTTTATTCATCTGGTAGTTGATTAATTCGATCGACATATGTCACCCTGTTAATTGCATATCATAATCTCAACCATTATTGTTTGTCTATGAAAGTTCACTTATGTATGCTCTTCACTCAATGCATTAGTTGCATCTATGAGCATTCTATGGTTCACATGCATTTCTTTGAACCGTTTCTCCCTTCTATTTCTTCAGTCTCACTTCAAACTCCTCCACTCTTTTGAAAGTCGAACAAAAGCTGACCTTTGCTTGCGCTGTCCTATTTTTCTTTTATGTCATAATTTGTGGATTTGACAATCTAGTTTCTCCTTATTCTCTACTCATTTGAACTAAGTATTCCTTGAATTATAATGCTTTAATGCCATTCCTAAATGTCATCCAAAGTACTCTGTACATTCTCCAGCTACCAATAATAACTGGAGGGTTATAATTAAATGGCTTGAGAGGTTTTTCACTGGAGTTGAGAAAAGATTAAGGAATGACCTGCCACAGGGCTTCAAAGTTATGAAGGGTTAGTGGGGTTAATTATAATGGATCGTTTCAACATGAGCAAAATCATGACAAAAGGGCACAATGTAAAATAATCACCAAGATGTTATGGAAAAGGTTTTTTTTAATGCTTACTAGAAACCATTATTGAAGCTGGTCAAAATGTTTATTAAAAGAGAATTAGGCAGTTGTCTAAAAAAGTGGAAGAGTTAGGAGAATTAAGAAAGAACTCAAAAGTATAAAGAAGCCACTTTAGTCTAGATTTTAAATAAGATCATCCACCGTCCCTTTTAAGTTTACTTGGTCCTGCTTGTTCCAATTTTGCATCAGTATTCTTCTATAAAAAAAATCTATAATTTAACTTTACACAGCAGTCACAACCTAACCTTTTGTCTTCTAATTTTCCTTTTTGGTGCAATTGTTGGAATACATACGTTGAGGCCCAGATTTGGGGGCATTAGTGGCAAATGAATTGCGAGTAGGAAAAGGTGCAATGTTTTAACATGTTCTTCCTGTCTGCAGTGAACAAAACCCTGTGCAACAAAGCGTAGTGTGCACGTGTGCAATACACTTCAGCTTGCTTGACAATCTTAAGTTGGTTAAATTCCACTTCAAGTCACCAAAGTAGTGATAACTGTTTTCTGGTCTATTTTTCAGAGCCATGCTATGGTTTAAAATGTAAATAAAGCTATCAGTTCATAGTCAGTCCCCGTTTAATTGATGCTTTCTCCGTGGTACCACGTTGATCAACCAGCACTGTCCTCCCCTACAGTAACAATGTTTTTTGTTTTTACATTGATATTTTTGCAAATTATCCTGATGAGCATGAGAAGAAAAGCTTTGACGAAATTTCACTTTTTTTTCCATCCAGCCGGACTCAAGTTCTGTACTGCCAAACTATTGTTAAAGTCTCACTTGTATCTTTCCTTCACCTCCTTCCTTTTTGATCCATGTTTTATAGAAGTAATGGTGACCATTACTAAGGCATAAGTTTGACAGCAATTTCTGGCATCCACCTATGGACAGTTAAACTTGGAACATAAGAATTTGTTTTCATGTTTGCCTTGCTAAATGCCTGCATAAGGTAACAAAACTATTAGCTGAGTGGACAGTGTGGTCATCCCAATTGCTGATACTCACATACTAACAATAATAAACCATTTGTTACATCCAAGAATCTAAAATTCTACCTAACAAATCTGAACACTCCAAAATGGAATTTTAAATTATTCAAAGTACACATTTACTAGAACATACAAAAATAGGTTATGTACTATGCAGTTAAAATATAGTTCATAGTTATGAAGCTGGTGTCCTTTCTAACGAGTGTAATGCATTCAGTTGGATTTTTAAAAAGTTTTTACTTTGTTTATTTTCTTCATTTTAAAATGTTCCATTGTTGAATTCCCATTGCTGTTTATTCTCCATGTTCTTGACATTTCTTTGTTCTTTACTCACTTTTCTGTATAGATCAGGCAATAATTAGAAAATTAAGTGAGAGAAAGATCTGTGCAATTTAAAGAGAAGATAGATTAGGATGTCATTAAGGTTTAAATGAAACAAATAAAGAATTTGCCCAAACTAAAGTACGAATATCCAGTCACAGAAAATAAATGGCCGAGATTTAAATTAAAGCATGAGCTGTTCGTTTAACATTAGAGAACAAAATGTCTTTGTTTCAAGTATACAACAACTGTAAGTAACTTGCTCCAAGTCGTTTGCTCCAGACTCTGGTAAAGCTGAGAGTCCTGACCTAATTTCAGGGCCTATATCCCATTTGCATTTCCCACCTGCTCCCAACCATTATTATCAGCGGCCTAGGGTTACCATGGTCCAGAAACTGAACTGGACTCATCATATAAACACCATGATTCCAAAAGCAGGTCAACATCTAGGAATCCTGCAGCAAATAACTCACCTCCTGACTTCCCAAACCCTGTCAACCATCTTCAAGTCACGAGTGTGATAGAATTGTCCTTACTTGCCTGGATGGGCGCAACTCCAACAACACTCTGGAAACTTGGCACTATCCAGGTTGATTGGCACCATATCAACTCCCTTCAACACCAGTGCTAAGTTGCAGCAGTTCTATTTACAAGATGTACTACGAGATACAGAAATTCGCTAGATAGCATATACCAAACCTATTACTGTACACTGTCTAGAAGGACAAAGGAAGCAGATATATGGAAACACTGCCACCTACAAGTTTCTCTCTGAGCCACTCACTATCCTGACTTGGAAATATTTTGCTGTTCCTTTACTGAACTGGGTCAGGATCCTAGATTTCCCTCCCTATACCACTGTGAGTCTGCCCATAGCACATGACTGCAGCAGTTCAAGAAAGCAGCTAATCACATCTTAACGGCAACTAGGGGCAAATGATAAATGCTGTGTCCCATGAGTGAATTAAAAAAAAAATTGAGACAAAGAGCATGAGTTATACATAGTGTTGTTAGGTGTGAATTGCACTCCTGCAATTAGTGATTGAAGTGGTATGGAGGATAAACAATAAATGATCTGGTGGAACTAAAAGCCAGTTTTCAAATTGTAATTTCTGTGTATAAACTGTGTCAGAGTCTAAGTTAATCGTATGAAAACATTATACCTGTGAGGCCTGTATTTCAGTATTTTTAGCAGCAGAATATTATTAGTCCTTGTCTGTCTTGTGACATATTACTTCGCTAAATTTATTATATCACTACAATGAGGAGCATGATATTGCATTTAAGCTGTCGAAAGATCTTAGTATGTGAGAAAATACGCTTCAGGCACAAAGCTTGAGGTGGGATATCAATCTTATATCATTAACTTAGTTATTCAAATCTGTAAAACTGCTGTGCACAGTTGGAAAAAGAAGAATAGATTTTGATTGAGTCCTCTTTGATGGCAAAAATATTATGAAGTATTCACCAAATGTAAATGTGAAATTAAAATTGTGGTTAAGTATGTAAGATCACATAGAATATAAGACACATAAACAGATTCAACCTGGTCCAACCAATCCCATATTAGTGTTTAAACTTCACAAGCCTCATCTACATTTATCATTGTAACCATCTATTCCCCTCCTTGTAGGAAAACTTCTCTTTTGCTTATGTGTCACATTGAGCTGGACCACATGCAGATTTACAAATGATCTTCCATTGTGAATGAATGTGTCTAATTAATGGCAAATCTCTACCTTCACTTAATGGAGTTTCATCTCTGATCACTACTCACTGTATTACTAGCCTCCATATAATGATAAAAGAATTAAAATAAAATGGTCTATAGTTGTCCATCTTTTTTAAGGTATATTCTTTAATAGAATAGCTGTACTTTGTCAGGTATAGTTTGATCCTTTAATTCAGTGTACATTTCATGAAATAACTACTGGAAGTCAATTTGTCAACAGGAAATCAGAATTATGTGTGGGTATTCATCGACGTAAAAGTTAAATCCAAAGGCGGTCACTTTGATTTTGAAGTAGCATCAAAATTTGAGCTGGTATATTTTGTAAATTCCAAGCTGTAGCTTGTCCTGAAGACTTGCAATTAAATCTATAATTTTCAATTGTATTTCCTGCTGTGAGGAGATTCTAGTTTTGGCACCGGTACTATTTGACACTTCTCATGAATCATTTGTCCATGTTATGTAATTATTCCTTTGCACACCAGTTTCTAAAAAATATTAAATTATATAGTAATGCATAAATATTTATTCACACTTCCATGGAAGCTACAAACATGTGGTTTCTGTTTGGTGATGGAAACGATTAATGGAAAATGATTTTTCTTAACCTACTCAAACCTGACCATAGTTTTTTTTTTAGCCAATCAATACTATAGTTTTGTTTTCATTTGCCACTGTAGTGCTTTCCAAAGTTATATTTAAAATTTATACTTTTTCCCAATGTTCAAGTAGAGATTTAATCTGTCCAATACAACCCTTCGCACCAGAGAACATGCCAGTGGGCATGGGGTATGATTATGATGTTTCTTCAGTGTAACATGTTTCTTTTAATTGTGTATCACTTTGAACCCATCTAAACTGAAATTTCATGCACTTCTGTTGCAGTGACAGTATAATGTTGACTCAACATAATAACTGTTCCAGTCTACATTGCATATAATCCAGGCCCATACATTGTATATCCTCCCTCCCTTCATCCATGCGTATATAGATATATGCAAATGTATACTGTGTTTATCCATAATATACTGTTATGTTGTGCCAGTTTTTCAGTATAATTGGCCCATCAAATGCCATTCCAATGTGCAATCAGAGCAAGTTGATATCAGTGTAAACATAATTTGAATTGATAAAGGAGCATTAGTTTATATCGGGGTTTGAATAATTTTAGAAACGTGAATGTGGTGTGAAAATCCTGATAGTCTGAAGATATTGATGTGTGTTTAGACTGATACTGAGATTTATGATTTCATGCAACTCGATAGAGGGAGGATTATCAGTCTGAAGGCAGGAAATATTGAAAGGTATAGTCTATAGTAGCATCAATGTTCCAAACCTTGGATTATACCTTCCTAATCCTGATTGAGGTAAAGAGTAAAGTGGTGAAGCAGATGATGCAATGGTAAGTCAGTCATTCCTTTGGAGTTCATATTATATTTCAGTGTATTTTGGCATGGTTTTTGTACACGGTACAGATGTTGATTTCAACTTTTGACTGCTCAATAATTAGCATAACCTCATTTGCATGACAATACTATTAATTTTACATTTTAACCCATTTCTTGACTTACCCCATTGTTTTACTTTATTTTGCATTAATTTAGCATTCCAGAGATTTGCTGCTATAGCTTAGAAAGCTGCCCTTTTAAAAAAAATTATAAGCTATCCGCCTAAATACAATGTAAAGAAGTGACTTTATTGATCAGAATGTCAGAATTACACAGACAATATGCACCTTTCTTTTCTGACTTTGCAAAGAGCTTTTGAAGACTTGAGCTGGCTTTGGATGTGTTCCGAATACTGTTTCAGCAATCCTGTGCAAAGACTTCCTTGGAATGATAAGACACAGTTCTAATTGCTGGACAGCATTTGAGCAAAATATACTTTAGCATAGTTATTGTAATAAGTCAATTTAGAGAGTGGAGGAGAACATGAAGTGGAAAACAATCAAGTAAAAGCTGAACTTGTGGGAAAGGCTTCAGCTATGACATAGAAATAAAAAGGGAAGGTGCAGTAATATTTGTAAATGGCTTTTAAATTTGAACAAATCTTTGCAAAATAATTTGAATCTTGTTTCAATTTCATCCTTTTTAAAAAAAAATTGAAAACTCTGCCCAGATGTATCTGATTGTGTGA
The DNA here is from genome assembly GCF_037043375.1 of Chiloscyllium plagiosum. Lineage (NCBI taxonomy): Eukaryota > Metazoa > Chordata > Chondrichthyes > Orectolobiformes > Hemiscylliidae > Chiloscyllium > Chiloscyllium plagiosum. The sequence goes on from NW_028270161.1 coordinate 51,239,489, forward strand.
AATTAGGATATTTTTGTTCAATGTCTAGAATCCTTTGCTGGATCTTGCTGTGTTGCAACACAGCCAGTAACGTGTTTGGGGAATACTTAATACCATGTGCACCTTTTGAACAGCTAGTCATTTCGTGCTGTCTTAAATTTCTTTCCTTCCTACTGTATAACAGAAACTGGATTTGTTAGGTCATTTAAAATTATATTTCACTGGTTCATTATGTGTCTTCTAAATTTATTTCAGTCATCAAGACCTTCAAAGAAAGTTCACAATTTTGGCAAAAGATCCAACTCTATTAAGAGGAATGCAAATGCACCAGTTATAAAACGTGGCTGGCTTTATAAACAGGTACTATTTGAATTTAATGGCATTTTGTGTTCTTGAGGAGGAATGTAGTTACAGATCTCATGTGAAACAAATCAGTTTGTTTCTCCATATGGGCGGAGAATGGTCAATGGTCAAACATCAAAAATATGCTGATATACAGCGTAAAAAATATTTATTTTCCTCTGTATGTTTCAGCCATGATATTTTAGATTTATAAACACATCTACATTTTGTTAAAATAACCGAGGAAGCAACTGTTTTCTCGAATGCCAACCGAGAGACGAAACACACATTTTTCTTCAGGACAGCTTGCTGTTAAATTGTACAAGTTTGTCTTGAATATCCAGATGAAATCCAGTGAAAACGCATGTTTTGAGACAAATCTTACTTTATCTTTATATTTAAATATAGTATAAAAATAATAGAATTTCAACCTCTCCCAACTCTTAATAGTCCCAAATTATACTACCTGGTTGTTTTAGCATCAGGCCATTGACACTCATAATCAGCAGTTATCTGTTAAAATATACGAGACCTAATCATCTAATAGATCAGTCCTGGGTTGCCTGGATGTCTGTCCCCCTCTGTTACTTTCTTATCAAAATGAAGATATGTCTTGTTAGAGTCACAAATGTACAGAGGTATCCTCCCACAATCCAAGATGTGCAGGTCAGGTGAATTGTCTATGCTAAATTGCCCATACTCTTAGGTGTAATAGTCAGACGGAGATGGGTCTGGGTGGGTTACTCTTTGGAGGGTCAGTGTGGACTTGTTGGGCTGAAGGGCCTGTTTCCACACTGTAGGGAATCTAATCTAATCTAATCAAGTGAGCCCTGAAATATGGAAAATATAAAGCAGTTCACTTTGTCTTCAGTAGTGCTTCTTCTAAATTTGCATCCATCTGAACTGTTTACAAAAGCAATCTTAAATTATTTCTTGCCAACTCAAGTGCTACTTGCCACTGTTTAAAATAACATTTTAAGATGTTAAAATTTATTTTTCTGAATTTGAGACCATGTGATCTTGTAATCTTTGTTACTGTATAAAACCTGTACTGGGTTTCTATTTGCTTAATCTGTTTGGAATCTTGAATATTTGTTATCTCTGTCACAGCATAAGTACTTCCATTTTCTGCATCCTCAAAGTCAAGCTGTATCAACTGTAGTATTAAATGATAATTGGTTTAGCTACCTACAAGTTTTGTACACGATCATCCATTTGATTCTATACTACTTCCACAGAGGAGAACTCTATCCCTCTCATTGTACACCGAAGTCATTGTTTGGGGTTTTGCTGCAGCCGGACACTATATTTCAGTATTCTATTCACTATTATTTCCAGTTTGTACTCCTGTAAACGGTTATTCTAAAGCTTGTAATAACATTGTTCATTGTCCTTCCTCATCTAACTGAATAAAGATCTCCTCGAAAGCTGACATTCATTTCTGGATACACAATCAGCCACAATTGTTAATTGTATCTCAAATTACACAACCATAAATAGTTGTACCAAAGGACATTTTGTCTGAGTTTTTTGAGACATTTCTTCTACTGGCCAACTGCTGCATAGCAATGTAGTAAAAGTTCTTTAAACATATGTAGTTACAGAAAAGGACTGGTGGCTTGATAAAGTAAATACTAACCAACTGTTTTTGACATGAATAACAACATTCTATATTGGACTTGCAGCAATTTGAGCCGTAACTACTGGGGTAGTTTGGGGTGAAACATGCAATTAACTGGATGACTCTGATTTTGTATGTAACATTGATTTGAGGCTGGAGTTTTCCACCAAGCTGGGTGATATCTGCTGTTAATGTGTGCTACTTACAGGTCTGCAATAGCAAAAGTACAAATAGTTAAACGATTGAAGATGCCTGATAAGATATTTATAATTGTTTTGTAGGATAGTACAGGAATGAAATTGTGGAAGAAGCGCTGGTTTGTGCTTGCCGATCTGTGCCTGTTCTATTATAGAGGTAAGGTGGTTGTGAAATAATTAACCTGCAGTGATGCAGATCATTTGTAAAATCATCTTACATAAAACCTGATCATTTGACTTGAATTTTAAATGAGAGAATCTGCAATTTTATGGACTTCATAAATATTGCTCCATTTTCCTAAGAATTGCTGAATTTAATTAGTTTTTTTAGACTGTTTATGTATGTTTACCCTTGTAAAAACTTTTAGCCACATATCTACATTATGAACAGTGACCAAGCAACACATCAATTTTGCAACACTTTCTTTTAGATGTAAGGGAAGCAAGGACTTGAGTTTTTACATTTGGTTTTCAGTTACTCTAGAACATAGAAAAGTACAGAACAGAACAGGCCTTTTGGCCCACTATGTTGTGCCTAGGTTTAATCCTAATGTAAAATATATTAACTTAACCTTCAACTCACTGCTATCCATGTGCATGTCCAGCAGTCACTTAAATATCCCCAATGATTCTGCTTCCACCATCACAGCTGGCAACGCATTCCATGCATTCACAACTCTCTGCGTAAAGAACCTACCTCTGATGTCTCCTTTATACCTTCCTCCTAATATCTTCAAACTATGACTCCTCGTACCAGTCAATCCTGCCCTGGGAAAGGTCTCTGGCTATTGACTCTATTTATTCCACTCATTACCTGGTATACCTCGAACAGGTCTCCTCTCTTCCTCCTCCTCTCCAGAGAGAAAAGTCTAAGCTTATTCAGCCTTTCTTCATTAGGCAAGCCCTCCAGTCCAGTCAGCGTCCTGGTACACATTCTTTGCACCCTCTCCAAAGCCTCTGTATCTTTCCTATAGTAGGGCGACCAGAACTGGACACAATGTTCCAAGTGTGGTCTCACCAGGGACTTGTAGAGCTGTAGCAAAACCTCATGGCTCTTAAACCCGAACCCCCTGTTAATGAAAGCCAAAACACCCTATGCTTTCTTAACAACCCTATCCACTTGGGTAGCAACTTTGAGGGATCTATGTACTTGCACACCAGATCCCTCAGTTCCTCCACACTGCCAAGAATCCTGTCTTTAATCCTATATTCAGCATTCAAGTTCAACCTTCCAAAATGCATCACTTCGCATTTATCCAGGTTGAACTCCATCTGCCATTTCTCAGCCCAGCTCTGCATCCTGTCCATGTCATGCTGCAGCCTGCAATAGTCCTCTATACTATCAACGACACCTCCAACCTTTGTGTCATCTGCAAATTTACTAACCCACCCCTCAACCTCCTCATCCAAGTTATTTATAAAATCTACAAAGAGCAGAGGCCCAAGAACAGAGCCCAGCTGGATCCCACTCAACACTGATCTCCAGGCAGAATACTTTCCATCTACAACCACTCTTTGCTTTCTGTCAGCTAGCCAATTCTGAATCCAGATAGCCAAATCTCCCTGTATCCCATACTTCCTGACTTTATGAATGAGCCTACCATGGGGAACCTTATCAAATGCCTTGAAGTCCAAATACACCACATCCACTGCTCGACCTTCGTCGACCTGTCTTGACACCTCCTCAAAGTACTCAATAAGATTTGTGAGGCATGACCTGCCCCTCACAAAGCCATGTTATGCTTTGCCAAATAGTCATAAATCCTTACCCTCAGAATTCTTTCCAAAGCTTTGCTGACCACAGACGTAAGACTTACTGGTCTGTAATTGCCAGGGATTTCCCTACTACCCTTCTTGAAAAGAAGAACAGCATCGCCTCCTTCCAATCCTGCGGTACGACTCCCATGGAGAGTGAGGAGGTAAATATCCTCGCCAGCGGCTTAGCAACCTCCTTTCTCACTTCCCGGAGCAGCCTAGGATAAATCTGGTCTGGCCTTGGGGACTTATCAATCTTGAAACTTTATTGCTGGAACAGCACAGCAGGTCAGGCAGCATCTAGGGAACAGAAGATTCGACGTTTCGGGCACATGCCCTTCTTCAGGAGAAGAAGGGCATGTGCCCGAAACGTCGAATCTTCTGTTCCCTAGATGCTGCCTGACCTGCTGTGCTGTTCCAGCAATAAAGTTTCAGCTTTGATCTCCAGCGTCTGCAGACCTCACTTTCTCCTCGACTTATCAATCTTAATGTTTTCCAAAATTTCTAGCACATCAACTTCATCAATCTTGATCTGGTCAAGACTGGCTCCTCAAAGTTTTCATTCGCAACAAGGTCCCTTTCCTTGGTGAAAACCAAAGCAAAAAACTCATTTAGGGCTTCCCCAACTGTTCAGACTCCACGCACAAGTTCCCTCCGCTATCCCTGATGGGCCCTACCTTCTCTCTGATCATTCTCTTATTCCTCTATTGTTAAGATGTTTAAAAAAAATTGAAAAGCAATCACTTTCTCAAAAAGCTAATTTTCACAGAGAATTCTGCTCTCCTAGCGATTAATAAAACTGAGTTAAAAATGATTTTTGCATCTAATATGCCTTTGCAGTGAGCATCATTCAAACAGTTATTTTCACTTCACTCTTAGCAGTTATGTAATTGGAAGATAGAAAGTAGGATCATGAGAAAGGCATTAGGCCCTTCTAGCCTGCCCTGTCATTCAATATGATCATGGCTGATCATCCAACTCAGTATCTTGTTTCTCCTTTTTCCATATTGTCTTGATCCTTTTGTCCTAAGAACTATATCTAACTCCTTCTTGAAAATATTCAATGTTTTGGCATAACTTGCTTTCTGTGACAGAGAATTCCACAGAAACGGGACTCAGGGTGAAGAAATTTATCTTTATCTCAGTCCAAAGTGGCCTAATTCGTACCCTTAGACTACTGCTACCCCTGGTTCTGGACTCCCTGCTCATCAGGAACATCCTTCCTCAGCAGTGCTAACTGTATGGTGATAGAAATTACTTTTGACCAGTGAACTTTCTACTCTAGTTTACATTGCAATTAGTTAAGTCTAAAATCAATTTATGCTATTAGTTTGCTCATTTAAAGCATAATTTGACTTTGTGTTAGAACCTGAGTCAAATGTTTGAATTCAATCTGAACTATGGATTAGATAATAGATTATCTAAACCTATTACTTCAGTGCATAACAATTGGAACTCTGCTTTAATAGCACTATTATGTTTTGGTAAGATGTTAAATTGAGTAGAAGAAAATAATTCACTAATATTATTTAAAGAGCAGGAGGGGTAGTCTTTCAGTGTCCTGGCCAATTTTTCTTCATCCATTTATCAACACAATCAAAACAGATTAATTTGTCACTGGTCTGATTTGCTGGTTTGTGGGATTTTGACAGGTGCAGATTTGTCCTGTTTTGCTTAAATATAGTGACTTCACTTCAGAAATATTCTATCGACATTGAACCATTTTTAAATATCTATGGATAAGAAAGTATTGCATATATGCAGAAATTTGCATCCAAGGAACCAGGATTCAAAGTCAGGCCAAAGATTAACATGAAAATTAAAACAATAAGACATAGAAGCAGAACTAGGTCATTCAGCCCAATGAGCGTACTCTGCCATTCAATGGTCTCCAGTTTCCTGCCTCTTCCCCATAACCATGATTCTCCTACTGATTACAATTCTGTGTACCTCTGCCTTGAACGAGATGATTCCAAAAAAAAGTCATACTGGACTCAACATTAACTTTGTTTTACATTCCACAGATGCTGCCAGATCTGCTGAGTTTCTCTGACACATTTTATGTTCAAAAAACAGATGATGTGGGAAGTCAAAAAATTTCCATTTATGTGGAATTTGCTGTGCTTGCTGCAGAGCAGGGCTGTCAGAAGTGCCATGGATGAGCTTGTACTGAGTAAGTGGCAGAAATAATAGCAGACAGAAACTGTGACCAGGATTAAACTCGAGAATGAAATTAGTGAGACTAAATTGAGGGCCAGGAATGTCAGCTTGAAACCCACCAAGACATGGACTGAGAAAATATAAGTTTGAATATCTAAATAAATGCAAGGAGAAGGAAAACAACTTATAACCCCAAAGAAAAAGGCTGTAGCAAAGTTTTAAAATAACAATTTTAGTCCATTTATTTTGCTAATTTTAAATGATGCATATATAAGCATTACCTGTGGTGCAAGCCTGCATTTAGACTCCACAACATGATAGAACAGGGAGACGGTGAGGTCTGCAGATCTGAAGATCAGAGTTGAGAGTGCGTTGCTGGAAAAGCACAGCAAGTCAAGCAGCATCCGAGGAGCAGGAAAATCGATGTGTCGGGCTGGAGCCCTTTCATCAGGAAGGGAGAGGGCTTGGGGAGTACAATGAGAGAAGGTCTCACTGAGATCTTTGTAGAGAGAGTAGGAGAACTTCTTCATGGGAGACATCCTTGGAAGAGGCTTCGCAGGAGGGCATTGCTGATGCATTCCCGATGAAGGGCTCTGGCCCGAAGCGTCTATTTTCCTGCTCCTCGGATGCTGCCTGACCGGCTGTGCTTTTCCAGCAACACACTCTCAACTCTGATCTCCAACATCTGCAGACCTCACTGTCTCCTAGTTGATTTCAACCTTACTGTGAAGCCTCTTCCAGGATATCTACGTTAAAGAAGTTCTCCTCCCCTCTCTACAAAGATCTCACTGTACTCCCCAAGTCCTCTCCTGATGAAGGGCTCCAGCCCGAAATGTCGATTTTCCTGCTCCTCAGATGCTGCCTGACCTGCTGTGCTTTTCCAGCAACACACTCTCAAACATGATAGAACACATAACAGTTGATTCTATGCATACAAGAAAAGGCCATCTTTGATCATGCAGCAAAACCAACAAGTACCAGCTAGTACTCCAGCAGGATTCAAATGTCTATTGAACAGGATAAAATTTGGAGCTGTATAATATCGTTGCAACTCTGGAGTAGTGATAGAATTAGCATATTAGTTCTTTATAGGTCTTCCAAAATGCTAATGTAGGAGCTGTCTTACAGTTCGGATTATGTGACATTTGGCACTAATGTGACCCCTACTCAGAGGAAAAAAAAGACCGCTGTTCTATTAAAATGGACATTAGTCTTTCAAAACAAGTGATAAAAGCATAGGAAATAGCAACAGAAGTAGGCCCTTTGACCCACCATTCGAAAATATAATGACCAAACTTTACTGCCTGACCTCCCTAACTGTTAACTCCCTTGTCTATATATATGTATTATAAATATATATAATATATACTTTCTTCTTCCAAAGTTATTGCCATTGTTGATGTACCAATATGTCGGTATTTCATTCTCTTTTCTCAAAATCAGATTTCCCAGTCCTCTGAGTAGGTTACCAAAGATTTTCTGTACCTATTAATTAGTAAGAGACATTACAAGAATTGTGGGATCTAGGGAGATTCCGATTTAGGATACGTTCGAGACACCACCCACGCCCTCCATCTACTCCAAGACTTCAGTTTCCCTGGCCCCCAATGCCTCATCTTCACAATGGATATCCAATCCCTCTATACTTCCATCCGCCATAACCAGAGCCTCCAAGCCCTCTGTTTCTTCCTCTCCCAACATCCCTTCCACTGACACTCTCATTCGTTTGGCTGAACTGGTCCTCACCCTTAACAATTTCTCCTTTAAATCCTCCCACTTCCTCCAGACCAAAGAGGTAACCATGGGCACCCATATGAGCCCCAGCTATTCCTGTTTCTTTGTCAGCTATGTAGAACAGTCCATCTTCCGTAGTTACACCAGCACCATTCCCCACCTCTTCCTCCGCTACATTGATGACTGCATCGGCACCACCTTGTGCTCCCGCAAGGAGGTTGAGCAGTTCATCACCTTCACCAACACATTCCACCCGACCTTAAATTCACCTGGACCAACTCTGACACCTCCATCCCCTTCCTGGACCGCTCCATCTCCATTAATGATGACCGACTTGACACTGACATTTTTTACAAACCCACTGACTCCCACAGCTACCTGGATTACATCTCTTCCCACCCTACCTCCTGCAAAAAGACCGCAATTTCCCTTCCCACGTGGTTGAAGATGCCCTCCAATGCATCTCATCCACATCCCGCACCTCTGCCCTCAAACCCCACCCCTCTAACCGTTACAAGGACAGAACCCCCCGGTGCTCACCTTCCACCCTACTAACCTTCACATAAACCGCATCATCCACCGACATTTCCGTTGCCTCCAAACGAACCCCACCACCAGAGATATATTTCCCTCCCCACCCCTTTCCGCTTTCCGCAAAGACCGCTCCCTCCATGACTACCTGGTCAGGTCCATGCCCCCTAACAGCCCACCGTCCCGTCCTGGAACCTTCCCCTGCCACCGCAGGATTTGCAAAACCTGTGTCCATATCTCCATCCAAGGCCCCAAAGGAGCCTTCCACATCCATCAAAGTTTCACCTGCACATCCACCAATGTCATTTATTGTATCCGTTGCTCCCGATGCAGTCTCCTCTACATTGGGGAGACTGGACGCCGCCTCTCAGAGCGCTTTAGGGAACATCTCCGGGACACCCGCACCAATCAATCCCACCGCTCCATGGCACAATATTTTAACTCCCTCTCCCACTCTGCAGAGGACATACAGGTCCTGGGCTTCTTCCACCGCCACTCCCTCACCACCCGACGCCTGGAGGAAGAATGCCTCATCTTCCGCCTCCGAACCCTTCAACCCCAGGGGATCAATGTGGACTTCACCAGTTTTTTCATTTCCCCTCCCCCCAGTTCCAAACTTTCAGCTCAGCACCATCCTCATGACCTGTCCTACCTGCCAATCTCCCTTCCCACCTGTCCGCTCCACCCTCCTCTCTGACCTATCACTTCCATCCCCACCCCGATTCACCTATTGTACTCTTCTCCCCAGCCCCACCCCCCCGCCCTCCATTTATCTCTCCACCCTGGAAGCTCTCTGCCTCCATTCCTGATGAAGGGCTTTTGCCCGAAAAATGGATTTTCCTGCTCCTCGGATGCTGCCTGACCTGCTGTGCTTTTCCAGCATCACTCTAATCTAGACTCTGGTTTCCAGAATCTGCAGTCCTCACTTTTGCCTAGATTCACATTTGGATTTTGTGATGACCTTGTTGCTCAAAGAACTCCTATTATGTATTCCTTTCACTCAATCCTTCAACTTAAACCCGTCAATCAGGATTTTGTCCCATGCACATCTGAATGGCAATAAAAGTCATGTCAGATATGTTAAAGATAAAGATTTCTGAAAAAGACTCATCAGATTTGAAATGTTACCTCTGTTTTTCTCACTACAGATGTTGTCAGACCTCCTGAGTTACTCCAGCATTTTCTGTTTGTTTCAGATTTAGAATCTGCAGTGTTTTGTTTTTATTAAAGATATTCTTTTTGAATATTGCAAACCATTCTAATCTTTTAAATTTCTCCTGGGCTTCATCTCTCCATGTATTCAATAAGATTCCTGAAGGTGATTGGGCAGGTAGGTTAGCCTATCAGCGGAAACAAAGTGTTTTCCTTTATTAGCTGAAAAATGGATTATAAATGTAGATACATTATGTTAGAACTAATAAAACATTAGGTATACACTTTAATGTATCTTCAAGAATGTTCACCAAAAACTGAGAAGTGAATTTAGTCTGGATAGTTCATTTTTCGCTGATGCAGATATGATGGGTTGAATGACCTCTTTTATTTTCTGTGTACTAGATCTGTGTGACTGGTTTTGCACATTAGCATTGGTCGAGAAATTGTATTTGTCACTTAAACTGCCACATTGAAGCAAGTGATATGGACAGATGTCTATTTGGACAGCTGTCTATCAGTCAAGTGTCAGCACTTAATGTGTTTTGTAATTGAACACATCCTGAGAGCATTTGCCCTCTGAATGTTTCACTCGTTTGCAATACACACCTTCTTTGTAGATGTATTTTGTGAGAAAAAAAATCCAAGATGCTTCTTTGAAAACTTTTCAGCCTGCTAATTTGCATCAATCACGTTTTTTTAGCTTAAACCATTGACTATGAATCATAAATGCTAATTATTATTATCAGTTTCTTTGTTGGCATTTGAGACAACCTGCAGCTCCTTTTTGACGAGAGTTTTGATCAGACAAAATGGTTAAAGGAGCTATACGTTGAGAATTTATTTTAACAATTGTGTTAAACTGTTTTGTAGAAACAATGAATGTATATCATTTTCAGATAGCTTTTATTTATTATGTTGAAATCTGGCATCTCATGTTTGACAAAAGTCATTTTTGGCAAATAGGATTTTATTAATAAATTGTAAAATGATATTTTTAAGTTCAAGTTTTAACTGTAAGAAGTAAACTGTAGAACAAAATAAAATTAATAAAACAATATTGGAAGGTGATGGTTTAATGGTAATGTCATTGGACTAGTAATCCAGAACCCCAGGTTAATGTCCTGAGAACATGAGTCCAAATTCCACCATGGTAGATGGTAAAATTTGAATTAAAATTTTAAAAATTTGCACTAAAAAGTCAGCCTAATGGTGACCTTGTAACCATTGTCAATTGTTATAAACACCAATCTAGGTCACTAATGTTCTTCAGTGAGGGAAATCTGTCCTGACCTAGTCAGGCCTACATGTGACTCCACAACCACAATAATGAGATTGATTCTTAACTGCCTCTGGACAATTAGGGATGGGTAATAAATGCTGGCTTAGCCAATGATGCCCACACCCCATGAATGAATAAAAGAAAAGTGCAGCAAATTTTGAAAAAAAAACTGTAGTGAACAGTTGTGAAAATAGATTTAGATGTGGTAGTATAGCATTTGGTTATATCAACATAAGAACAGAAACGGAACATAGAAACAGGAGTAGACCTTTCAGCCTATTTAGCTTTCTCTGCCCTTCAACACAATCATGGCTGATGAAACACTTTAATGTTTTTCACTGACTGCATCTCCATAACCTTGTGCACCATTGGTAATTAGAAATGTATTAATCTCTACCTTAAATAAACTCAAATGTTGTGCTTCCGATGCCTTATGTAGTCGAGACTTCCAAAAGTTCACAAGATTCTGAGTAAAATAATTTCTCTTCATTTCTCAAACCTAAGTAGCATCCCCCTTAACTTTAAATTGCATTTCTCAATTCCCCAACCGGGGGAACATCTTAATCTGCATTTACCCTATCTATCCCTTAATGTTTTTTGTAAGTTTCAATGAGATCACCTCTGATTCTTTGGCACTATAGAAAGTGTAATATATTCAACCTTTTAGGCCTGTTTCACTATTCAGTATTTCAGCTCTCTCACCTACCTTGCCCCTTCATATTTTCAAGATTTCATTAAACCATCATTTTGAGAGGGTGAACAAACCTTACTTTCACTAACTGTTTTGTGAGTAAAGTGCTGCTTGTTCCATGTGCAAATGGCTAAGTTCTAATTTTCTTATTGTTCTGCCTTGTCCATATTACTCCAGCAGAAGAAATAACTTCTCTGTACTGACTCAATCGTTTCCTTTTTAATTATTGTAAAGCCTTCAGTTACACCATTCCTTAATCTTCTGATCTCAAGGGAATGCAGATCAAGTTAACACGCTTGTCCACACAATTTAACCTTTAAACCTGGTTTTGCTTTCAAGGAGTGTTGAATTTCGTTCCGAAACCAGTGTATTGTTTCTGTGTTTTGGGTACCCAGAACTGAATGTTGTAGGTAAGGTTTGATCACAACACCCTGCAACTGAATTATAATTTTCACCCCTTTATATTCCAAGGAGTGAAAACCTGAACATTGTTGAACCTGCTGCTTCATCATGCTCACCTCCTTTAAAGATTATTTTTGCAGCCTACCTCTTCAATAAAACTTTGGTTTGCATCATCTGACCTCCTCTCCAATTGTTTGGCATCCATTTTAGATTAGATTAGATTGCAGAAACAGTCCCTTCGGCCCAACAAGTCCACACCGACCCTTTGAAGAGTAACCCACCCAGATCCATTCACCTACTCCCTACTAATGCATCTATCACTATGGGCAATTTAGCATGGCCAATTCACCTGACCCACATATCTTTGGACTGTGGGAGGAAACCAGAGCGCCCGGAGGAAACCCACGCAGACACAGGGAGAATGTGCAAATTCCACAGTTGCCCAAGGCTGGAATCGAACCCGGGTCCCACCGCTGTGAGGCAGTATGCTAACCACTGAGCCACTGTGCTGCCTCCCACTGAAATTTGTCCAGTAGCATCTCTGTGAAGCACTTTGGGATTTATTTCTAAGTAGTAGTTGCTTTATAAATGCAAGCTGGTTTACGACATGAGGAATAAAAGAGATTTGATTTTGCTTGTTTCCTGGCAGATGAAAAGGAAGAAGGCATTCTGGGAAGCATTCTTCTGCCTAGTTTTAAGATAGCTCCAGTTAGCCCAGAGGATCATATAAACCGCAAATATGCATTCAAGGTCAGTGTTTGTATAACGTAACGTGGTCTTTCTGTATTTTGTTTTCTTGAGCTTAAAGTTGGGGTGACCTACATATTTCAGTAGCAAATACCCAACTCATTTTTCAAGAGTGAACAATGCTTTTTTAAACATACCCTTTACAATAACATTTTTTAAATATTGCATTTTTAAATACTATATGTTATATAGTAAACAGAAAAGATGTATTTTATCCTGTTCTATTGTTAATGTGTCATGCAATGGACAAATACTGAACATGAATTTTAAAATCTCATCTTGTTAATTTTTTATATTTTAACATAGTCCCAGATTCAATTCTTAGTGTGTCTGTACATGGGAAAAGTAATAACACTGCAACTTTGTTACTAAGATAAATTGTTAAATTCTATCCTTTGATAATTCAGTTTAACTATGAACCAACTGATGTCACCAAAATCATTACTGTGATTATCAATATCATTGTGATATATATTAATATGTATATATCTTTATTTTCAACCTGCCTTGTACTTTTGAGCAACTGATGAACTTTGGATGTTTCACAGCTGTTGGGAATTCACTTAAAATAGCCCAGTAAGTATGAGCAGCATTTAAAAATGTTCTAATTAAATTGCTCAGAGCTGTTACTGCACACTTCTGAATTAGGTGGAGCTTGATCCCATGACTCCTGCCTCAAAGATTGGGGCACAACCACTGTGCAACAAGAGCATTAGTGTTCAACATTTAGATTACAGGTACGTAGGTTTTGCACCTGGCTTGAATTGTTGGAGTGCAAAGTATGTTCATTGACACATGTCTTACAAGATGCTGGCAGATGGGACGAGATTGGGTTGGGATATCTGGTCGACGTGGACGGGTTGGACCGAAGGGTCTGTTTCCATGCTGTACATCTCTATGACTCTATGAACAAAACTATCATAATCCAATATCTATTGTTAAAGAAACAATTAAGCGACCAATAGAAAAGCCCAATTAGTAGTCAATATTATAATTCCGCTCTGTCCCAACTATATTTTTGTTCACACCAAACTAGAGTTTTATTTTCTCTTAAAGATTCCCTACTGTGTGAAACAGGCTCTTCGGCCCAACAAGTCCACACCCACCCAGTCCCATTTCCCTCTGGCTAATGCACCTAACACTGTGGGCAATTTGTATGGCCAATTCACCTGACCTGCACATCTTTGGACTTGTGGGAGGAAACCCACGCAGACACGGGGAGAATGTGCAAACTCCACACAGACAGTCACCCAAGGCTGGAATCGAACCTGAGACCCTGCTGCTGTGAGGCAGCAGTGCTAACCACTGAGCCACCGTGCCGCCCTACATATATAGTCAATTGCCCTTCTCTGATTGTAAATGAACACTTGGGCTTTGAAGGGAACAGGCATGTTGCAACAACTAGCCATTTTAGTGAAAGGATTCAAACTAGGATTTGCAGGGGCTACATACTGTACACTCTTCTGTGATAGGCAGAAAAGCACCAAGCCAGCAGATCATTATTCTTCAGATTAAATATTCAACTCAAGTTATTCTGGAGAATTGGTAAGCCACAAAAGAAATTAAAAATTTGGATATAACTACTTGGGAAACAATGGAGATTTAGCCAACCTGTAAGAATTTAGAAATTATCTTTTTCTGATGAAGGCAAAGGAATTGTGGTGACCACTTGATTTCTCAGACCTCCTGATCTGAATGTTCCTGAGATGAATATCTTCCCTTTCACCATAGAATTCTTACATTGCCCAAGATGTAGTCAGAATTGCTAATGGTGAAAACTTGCTGAGTATTTCCTGAATCTTAAGGGTGATAAACCATCAAGTACAATTAGGTAGGTAAAAACAATAACTGCAGATGCTGGAAACCAGATTCTGGATTAGTGGTGCTGGAAGAGCACAGCAGTTCAGGCAGCATCCAAGGAGCTTCGAAATCATCCTTGGATGCTGCCTGAACTGCTGTGCTCTTCCAGCATCAAGTACAATTAGACAATTAAAGAACATGAGCATTGAGTCATTTGATGGATGAATTTCATACCCCCTCCAGGTGTATCTATTCATTGTCATTGTACCTCGAACTTTGTGTCCAGGAAGGCAAAGCAAGTTTCACCTGAATGCAAGTTGTACTCAAAAAGTAGAAAAAATGTTTGTAAGTTAAATAAGCAACTTCTCATATTAAAAAAGAAAGAACTTATTTCTGGTGTGTTAACCTGTTTCTAACGTCCCAATTCTACTAAATAAAAGCAAAATACCATGGATGTTGGAAATCTGAAATAAAATACTGGAGAAACTCGGCAAGTCGTAGCATCTGTAGAGAGGAGAACATGAATTAACGTTTCGAGTTCAGTGTGATTTTTTTCAAGCCAATTTGACAATACACTGTTTAATTTTATTTTAAATTTGTATACTAGAAAAACTTTGACAAAAGAGGCATCCTATGGTAAGCATTCCAGAACACGGCCATCTAAAATAAGGCAAAAAAAACCCGAGTATATTCATAGCAATTGGTGTGAAAAGCATTAAAAGGCTTTGAGTAATAGAGAAAAGTGGAAAATGTGATGGAAAAAAGACTGCACATAAATCAGGCAAAGATAGAAACTAAAGAAGTATAATATGCTATAAGCATGCAGTGGAATAAGGTATACAAACTGACAGGAAAGTGTGAAGAATTTGGGACAATTTCTTTGAAATCTAACCTATTGAAAATTATTTTAACATAGTATCGGATTATTATTTCTATTGTGTAGCTTGACTTAATGTAATAATTATAGTAATTGTGCTGCAATATGTTCAATAGAGTTGGAAATTTATGATTTCTACTTGCATTTGTTTCAAGTAGTGGTGATTTGTCTTATCTATATATTGATTTGCTCTTCTTTTTTTAACAGGAGCCATTTAACTTAGTAATCACTATAATTTCTGGTCAGGCTTCTCATCCAAATATGCGGACCTATTATTTCTATACTGAAACAGCCAAGGAAATGGAATCCTGGATGAAGGCTATGATAGAAGCTGCCCTTGTTCAAACAGAACCCGTGAAAAGGTATTTTTGATTTTGAAATTTTCCCTGACCATTCCCCTCCCCCTTCAACAAACAAATTATTCAACCAATTATGAATTAAATGGCATATTTCCAAAACCAGACAAGATCCTAACCTCTGAAAATGGTTTAAATTTTAATTGAATTATAGATTTTGCATTTAGGCATTGTTAAAATCTTAAATGATTATTATAATCTCCTGAAAGGACAAAATCAATCAAGTCTTCATGTAATGGAGGAGGGTTAGGAAAAGAAGAACATAATTTTGAGATAGCTGCTCTTTGTGTATATTATCCTGATTCACTAACATAACACTGATGAAAACTTGGATTCCCTTAACCACCAATCCAAGGACATGGTGATAGTTATATAATCAATCATACAGTCACAGATCAACAAATGCATTGCCATTGATACAGATCTTTCACTCTTTGTGAGTAAGTGTTATACAAAAAATTTAAAGTAATTTGATTTCTAATTAAAATGAGTTCTAGTGATAAAATATAGTGATCAGAAGGCCATACCTTTTGAGTATGTTACAAGTTGAAACAGTAGAATAATTTATAGCAATAATTGAAAAAACAGTTTTAATATCTCATACCATTTCTGAACCTTGTTGCTTTTGAAGTCCGAGACAATTGTGATATGATTTGAAAATATATTTTAAATTTAAAAATGAAAGAGATAAATGAAAATTTGGATGAGCAAAATAATTGAGAGTCAAATTATTACTGAGTATAAAAGTTCAGTAGCTTGAAATATGTGCTTATAATTCTGGCAGAATCTTTTATACATGGAATATTGCTTATTTTTCTACTTCTGCGAAACCTTATTAGTTTCAGTCTTTTTCCAGTAAATTCTACGCATATTTATAGTTTGTTGTGACTGACACATTGTCCCATAACTAACAACATGGGTAATTACAGAATCTAAAGCCAAGTAAACTATCGAGGGCAGGACACAAGCTATGGGATGGCTAATATGTCAATTAGTGTAGTCTTTCATTGCAGTAGCATCAGCCAACTTTGAAAGCAATCTCTCCTGTTCTCTCCCTTCAGTATTCAACAAACTACGACATGGCTCTAATATGTAATTAATTCATCACTAATTTATAAATATGTGTTTAGAATAATAAGGAATGGATGTGTGCCATTGGAAGCTTATTTTCATTGAAATTCAAAAATGTATATTTTGTAATTTAATTCCATTTCCCAGACCTAAAGAATTGTTAAATACTAAACAAGCAACGGAAAAAACTGAGGATGCTGAAAATTAGAAACGAAAACAGAAATGCTGGGAAAAGCTCAGCAGGCCTAGCAGCATCTGTGGAGGGAAAACAGATTTAATGTTTCAGCTCCAATGACCCTTCCTCAGACCTGATAGAAGCTGGGAAAATATTTGGTATTTATGCAGAATATGGGTTTGGGAGTTGTGGGAGGGGGGAAGGAATAAACGATAAGTGGAGATAGAACCCAAAGAAAAAGAAAAACAATTGGGCAGAGAAATGAGTGGGTAAAGGTCAGCCTTGGCGAATGAATAGCTGCTAAAGGGAACTATTAGTCACTGACAATGGGTTGTTTGTGGTAGCAGCCCATTTGATCACAAGGCCTGGTGTGTGGAGATTGGGTTATGACATGGGAGAAGATGCTCAAACTGTAAAATTGTTGAACTCGTTATTGAGCCCAGAAGGTTACAGAGTTCACAAGCGGAAAATGGGATGCTGTTCTTCCAGCTTGTGTTGAGCTTCGCTGGAGCACTGCAGTAGAGATATTGGCCAGTAAGGTGCTGTGCAGGAGTTGGATCAGATCTGGCTGAGGGCCCTACGGCCATCACAAGCACTTCGGCCCTCACTCCCCCTTTTGCCTCCCAAAGCAGCGATACAGTTCCCCTTGTCCTTACCAACTATCCCACCAGCATCCACATCCTCAGGATCATAAGCCGCCATATCCGTTACCTTCAATGGAATGCCACCTCCAGACACATAATCCTGTCCCCTTCTTGTCAGCCTTCTGCATGGGCAATTCCCTCTGGGATGCTCTGGTCCACTGCTCCTTCACTTACAATAATCCCCAAGCCGAACAGCACCTTCCCCTGCACACACAAATGGTCTAATACCTGTCCGTTTACCTCCTTCCTTCTCAGTATCCAAGATTCCAGACACCTTCCAGATGAAGCAATCATGCCTACTGTATTTGCTGCTTACAGTATGGTCTCCTGTAGTTGGGTGACAGCTTTGCAGAACATCTACATTCTGTCTGCAAAAATGATCCTGATCTTCCAGTTGCCTGCTATTTCAACACATCACCATGTTTCCTCGCCAACACACCTCTCCAACACTCAGTGAAGCTCAACACAATCTGGAATAACAGCATCTCATTTTCCACTTGGGAAGTCTGAAACCTTCTGGGTTGAATATTGTGTTCAACAATTTTAAGGCTTGAGCATGTTTTCTTATGTCCCGACCTCAAACTCCACACATGAGGCCTTGTCATCACATGGGCTGCTGCTACACACAACCCATTGTCAACTGCTATTCACCCCCCATTAGCAGCTATTAATTCTCTCAAGCTGACCTTTACTCACTCCTCCTATCCACGGCTGCCTCCACCATAAAATCCAAGCCAGCCAACGACTGGAGGAAAGTCGCCTCATCATCTGCCTTGAGACCCTTCAACCACACGGCATCAATGTTGATTTCACCAGTTTCCTTATCTCTTCTCCCCCCACCTCATCCAACTCTCCAACTCAGCACTGTCCTCTTGAACTGTCCTACCTGTCCCACCTATCTGCTCCACCTCCCCTCAACCTATCACTATCACTCCCCACCTGCACATACCTTTTGCTTTCCAGCAACTTTCCCCCGCCCCCACATTCCTGATGACGGGCTTATACCGAAATGTCGACTCTTCTGCTCCTCGGATGCTGCCTGACCTGCTGTGCTTTTCTAGCGCCACACTTTTCGATCCCACTCCTTTCTCTGTCCAACTGTTTTTCTCTCTCTTTAGTGTCTATCTCCAACTATCACTTATTCCGTTTCCCTTTCCACACCCCATACTCTGCATAAATACCAACCTTTTCCTAGCTTCCATTAGTTCTGAAGCAGGGTCAGTGGACCTGAAACATTAACGTTGTTTTCTCTCCACAGATACTACCAGATCTGCTTTTTTTCTAGCAATCTCTGTTTGTGTTGCTAAAGAATTGTTACCTTTCTGCATGCATGCATGCCTTTTTAGGATTTGCTTTGGCTGCAGCAACATAAATGATTCCTTTTTTTTCTTTATCTTATAACCACTCACTATTGTATTTTCCTCAGTAATTTAATGGTTTAATGCCCTGAGGATATAATGCAGCTGAAATTCGTTCTAGTTGCAGTTTCAAGATGGTGTAAGTTCAGGTAAACAAGCAACATAACTAAATGTTCGCAGAAATTCTTGAAAAAATGTGCAGAATATTTCTAGCTCAAGGGCAGTTACTTGTGCAGTAAGCTAGTTGTAATTTCACTACTGCATTAATCATTTTTACTATAATGTTTAAATGGGGAAAGGCAGTTGCTGCTGAGGTCATGAAGGTGTTGTGCAGACAAAGTAAAGCAATAAAGTCTGACTTAGTTCAGATCAAAGGTTACAAAACAATGTTGCATGATATGGATGACAAACATGCTTTAACTCTCTCCCCCACAGGACTGAAAAGCTAACATCTGAAATTGTACCTCCTAAAGAGGTCAACCATGTTCCAAACCACAAAATGCTAGTCAAGCCTGAAAATCAGAACAACCAGAAAAATATGGATACCACTCTGGGTGTCCAACAAAAAGAAAATCTGAACATCACTCATACTGACAAATATCAGGTTGAGATAGAAGGACTGGACCAGCACAAACGTTTGACTAAAATCAATAGTATAAAATTGCAACCTGCAAAATCAGAGAGCGACAATGTCACGTCAAATACTAACAGCGTTCAATCTCAACAGTACAAATCTCTGCATGCAAGTGCATCCAATGAACAAAGTTCAATTTGTCCAGTCAGTACTCCTGTAGAAAATGTGGACACAGGAAGAGAAAGACTGGTTAGTTTAAATGAAAGTGGAAGGGGCATTCAACGGACTAATTCAATGGTGCAGTTGGAGCAGTGGGTGAGAACACAAAAAGGAAAGGGCCAAGAGGAAGAACCTAGAAGGTATGGAGACTTCTTTTAAACAGTTCCTTGTAATACATATAAGCATAATTCGAAACTTATTTTTAAGAGTACGTGGTAAGTAGATAGACAACTCTGCAACTCTTAGATTTTCCTCTTGTAAATGTACAATGATATTCATCAATTAAATTACATGTTTCTATTCTGTATTTGAAAAACTAGGATTTACATTGACTAAAAGCTTAATGGTTTAACATAGATGGGAGACATATCAATATCAACTTTAATCACAGTTCATGATACTAACTGTCACAACTGAGCAACAGTAATTGCAAGTGGAATGTGACAACATCCAATCTGGGTTTTTTGGAACTATGGTCACTAAGTGTCCTTTAAACATGATGTGATATAGAGAAACATTTGATTGTAAATCATGCTATGATGCTTCCCACAGGAAGCACGACTGACTGTGTGGAGTTTGCACATTCTCCCCGTGTCTGCGTGGGTTTCCTCCGGGTGCTCTGGTTTCCTCCCACATTCCAAAAATGTGCAGGTTAGGTGAATTGGCCAGGCTAAATTGCCCCTAGTGTTAGGTAAGGGGTAAATGTAGGGGTATGGGTGGGTTGCGCTTCGGCAGGTCGGTGTGGACTTGTTGGGCCGAAGGGCCTGTTTCCACACTGTAACGTAATATATAATATAGGAAGCTGGAAGATAATTTGCTGTTGACTGTCGATTTATAACTTTTATCAGCTAGTACAGGAATTAGTGTCTGAATGAATTTGTTTCACTGTTTGTACCAAAAATCATAGCAATGCTTCTGAGTGTTGCATATTCAATTTTCCTGCAATTTTCATCTGGATTCTCTACGACTTGAAAACTGCTTAGTTCACATGCCATACTTGAGTAAATTTCAAGTATTCTCGTTAATTGTTAGAAAAAAAGTTAGCTTGGGGTCATGTTGACCTTCATGCCCTTTAGGTTATTATGAAGTGTAGTGAGGAAGTAGCATGCATAAATGTTTGTCTGGTTATTTTTGTCTCTGTTTACTGAGATGTGGTAACATTCAAGTACTGTTTGAAAATGCTTGTGTGTGTTGTTTGTCCTTACTTTGCAAGTGCCATAATTTTCAAAATAGTATATCCATGCTCATTTTCAGGTGTCATTAGTCAAAATTCCTCCTCATCATGTATCATGCATTTAGACGCTTCCAATACTGCAGTCGAGAGTGTGGTGCTGGAAAAGCACAGCAGGTCAGGCAGCATCCAAGGAGCAGGAGAGTCCACGTTTCGGGTAAAAGCTTGTCCAGCACCACACTCTCGATTCTGATCTCTAGCATCTTCAGTCCTCACTTTCTCCTAGTTTCCAATACTGCAGTCAAAGTGACTCTTTATTGACAGAAGTTTTGAATAAAGCCAAAGATTCCACCATGATCCTATTTCACTGAGCAACTGGTTCCTGTGGACTTGCAAAATTTGAGGTAGTGAAGTGGACAGAATGAGTTGACAGCATTTATTGATCAATCAAATGTAGTATCTAGCATGCATATGCGAGGTATTTGTCACTCTGTGTGAGTAAGTTTGGAACTGGAGCAAATTTGTTTCTTTCCAGAAGCAAAGATCTTCTAATTTAACCAGAGGCATTGACAGGCCATTTGTAAGTGATGGATATCAGCTGCAAATAACAGCAGATGTGCCACAAGTTGAACAAGTGCCTCTACTTTGGAACACGTGTATTTATACTCTCATGCAATATGAAGCAAAACAAAGAATTTAAAAGAGATTCCATTGAAATGTAACATTTCTAATACATATGCATATAATTCATAATTGTTTGGAATAGAAATGAACTACAAAAATACACATTTTCAGATTTATTTTTAGGGAAAGCTGTATTTGGAAATCTATAGCATTTTGAAAATTTGATGAATGTATACAGGTTGCAAATCCCTCTGATGGTTCTATTGGAACAATATTTGAACTTTGCTCCCAGTTTTTCTTTACAGATTTGTAGGCAACTGATCTATCTTAAATAGTTTCTGTACGTAGGCATTGAAATAGATCAGGGGAGTTTTTATATGTTCTTAGAAAATTGTAATGCTTAAGATATAATTCATTTGGTTTAGGATTAGAGGAAATAATTTTCACAACAGAAATGGTCACTGGAGGATAGAAATAGTAAAGGATCCTGGTGCCAAGAGACACACATTAAACTTAGAACAAAGAGACAAACTTAACATCAGTAAATGTATGTGTCCTGTGGACAATTAAGGTTGGTAGTTGCATTATTCAGTTTAGTTTACTTTTTATCTGATGAAAGAATTTCATGTGAGGTTTCATGTGATGGTATTTGTAGCATTAAATTGATGGGGCAGACTTTGCTGTAAATGTGTAAATCATTGAGCCATGTAGCATTTTTTTAAGACATCATCCTGTTTGAACATGTAATGACCCACCTTTGAGGAATGTGATCTTCTTGCCCAAAGGTAGCGACACCAAGACTAGGCCACAAGATCCTTACACCACTTTGTTGTTAACTTCATGAAAGTGACATCCTGTTCTCATGCCGTCTTAATTTTCATAAAGTTGTACATTAATGTACAATGCAAATAATGTCTCTTAAAATCACAACAGAAATCCAAGTCCAAAAATCAACAACTTAAGTACTTGTTCGTTGGTGTATTTTTAAATAAATGACTGTATTAAGTTCCCTGACCCAGACCTGAACTCTTAAGAGATTTTAAGAATATCAAACCTTTTATTTTACTTTTATGTTTGTTTTCTTTCTCAATCTAATCAAGGATAAGCTATTTATGTAGAGCCTTTAATTGAATGATGTGTCCCACGGGTCTACACCATAGCATTATAAAGAAATTCTCCAGACACAGAATGGTGTTAGACCAGGTGGCTAAAAGCTTTTTCAAATGTGTAGATTTCAAGTGTCCTAGAAGAAGGAAAGTTGTAGTGATTCATGAGGAAATTCCAGAGCTTGGACAGTTGAAGGCAAAATCACCACTGGCAAAGCATTTAAAATCAGGGATGCTCAAAAGGCATACATTTGATTAGAGTACGTAAATTGAAGGGTTGTGAGGTTGAAGGAGATTACAAATTGGAAGAGTCAAGGATATGGAGGGATGTGAAAACAAGATGAACATTTCAAAATCAGGGCATTATTTGAATAATGTAGATCAGTGATCACAGGGATAATAGGTGAGCAGAATTTGGTTTGCGTAAGAACGTGGACAGCAGTTTGGATGACCTCAAATTTATGGAAGGTATAATGTGAAGCTATAGGAAGTGTATCAGAATAATTAATTCTGTTTGTAGAACATTAGAATGAGTGTTGTAGTAGCAGATTATTTGAGGCAAGGGCAGATGAGCAACGTGGGTGTGGAAATATGCTGTGGAGATGCCGGTTATTGGACTGGGGTGGACAAAGTTAAAAATCATACAACTCCAAGTTATAGACCAAACCTGACACCTCCACATCATGGCTACCATCAACACCACCAACTGCTGGTTCAAAGTGGAGAGGATCGCCAAACCTGTTGGACTATAACCTGGTGTTGTGTGATTTTTAACAAGATGGAAATAGGCAATCTGTGTTATGGAGTAGATATATAGTTGAAAGCTCATCTTGGGATCAGGTATAATATCATTCACCAGGGAGACGAGAGAGATAAAATTTAATGAAGAGCTTACGAATCTTCATTTTAGCAACACTGAAGGAGTTGAAAAAGGCAGCAGTGAAATCGAGCTTGGTATTGTCAGTGCACATGTGAAAATGAATTCTGAGTTTTCAGAGAGTGTCACTGATTGGCAGCATGTCAATGAGAGGTAGGAGGGAACCAAAAGTAAATCCTTGATTACCAGAGGTGATGATGTGGAAATGGAAAGTGAAGCATTGTTAGGTTATGCCCTTGATATAATTAGCAAAGAATTGAAGCCAGAAGACTACAGCCCCCACCCAATTGGACAACAGTGGAGAGGTGCACAAGGAGGAGAAGAATGCAGTCACCTATTTCAAAAAGCTCCCGAATAGTTAAAAAGGATGAGATAGATAGTTTACTCATACAGCAGAGAAACAGACCCTTTGGTCCAACCACTCCATGATGAACATAATCCAAAACTAAACTAGTCCTACCTGCCTGCTTCTGGCCTGTATCCCTCCAAACCTTTCCTATTCATGTACCTGTTCAAATATCTTCTAAAAGAAGTAATTTTACAGTCGGTTCTGCTATAATGTGCGTTTCTTCAACATGAATTGACTATAATGCGACTGAAGAATTTAGACCATTATTTGTAGAACATGAACTTCCCTACCTGTATTGGCTGTAATGCAATTATGGTCCCATCATTTTCAATGGTGCTGCTATTACACGATTTTCTTATAACATGGAATCACATGGGGATGGAGTTATCACGTTATAAGAAAATCGTGTGCCCTCTTCCGCACGTCGACCACTCTCTGTGTAAAATAATTGCCCCTCATGTCTTTTTAAAATCTCCCTCCTTTCACCTTAAAAATGTGCCTGTACTCTTGAAATTCCCCCACCCCAGGGAAAAGACAATTACCATTAATTCGATCTATACCTCCCATTATTTTATAAACATCTATCAGGTTGCCATCAACTTCCTACACTCCAGTGAAAGATGTCCCAGCCTGTCCAGCCTTTCTTTATAACTCAAACCTTCCATACGTAGCAACATCCTGGTAAACTGTTCTGAATCCTCTCCGGCTTATATCCTTCCTATAACAAGTCATAGTATTCCGGAAGCGACCTCACCATATCCTGTACAACCTCAAAATGACTTCTCAACTCCTATACTTGAAAGGACCAGGCAATGAAGGCAAGTGTGCCAAACACCTTTTTAACCACCCCGTCTACATGTGACACAAAATTCAAAGAATTATGTACCTGCACCCCTAGGTCCCCTGTTCTACAACACTGCCCAAGGGCTACCATTAATTCAAGTAAATCCCACCCTAGGAAGTCATCTTACCACCCTTTTTATTCCTTTTCTGTGCCTGATTTAACATTAACACACAAATTCACTCTCCTCATCAGACATTTCTGTGCATTTTTCCTAATTCTCAGTGCATTATTTAAACCAAAATAATTCTCATTGGTCACTACCATGCCAGGTACCGTCATTGCATCATTATCAATTTGCACTATTCCAGCAAATTTATGGGCAGAAAAACATTAAACCCAATTATGCTTAAGTCTAACTAATGGGGCATATCATGAGGTGGCAAGCTCAGCAAAATCTGATCCAAAGAATTTCACAGGAATACTTGGCAGAACTTTTTATTTAATACCATGCCTTCATGCGTAATGTTTGTCATTTGCCACTAAATCTTACAGACCAGGTAAGATCTATTTTTGCTTGGCTGAATAAGTTAATCTCACTGCAGCAATTTGCTGTCTATGGATTACTATTAGAAAGTGTATCTGTCAAACTAGGTTGAAGGCAGGCTCAGCTGTGATCCCCTGGTTTGAAAGGTCTGTCAGTACCCACTGTCTGGGCTCACATGTACAAAATGTCACTTGATAATGATGCTGGAGGCAGCTGGCATTATATCTGTATCCTCTCATATGTCACTGCTGTCCGGGCTAAATGGGAACTGGAAGAAAAAAGCAATTTATTAACTACCATGGTTTCTTTTATTAGGTAGAATTACTGTCACAAAAGGTAAATCAGCACAGCGGTTCTTTTACTGGCCTAGTTAGTAATACAGAGGCCTAGATTATTGATCTATAGGCATGAGTTCAAATCCCACCAAGCAGCTGGGAAATTTAACAATCAAATGAATCTGATTAAAACTGTTGCCATTAGCAGAATGGTTGAGAATCACAGAATACTGGTGAGTAGAAAAAGAACCAGTATCAGCACACAAAAAATCTTTCTTGCACAGCGAGAGATCAGGATATGGATTACACTACCTCAGAATGAAGAGGTGACTGATTTAATTGTGGTTTTGAAGAGGATATTGGATAAATACCTGAAGATCAAAAAATTTACAGGATTATGGGCAATGGCACAACTCTTTTGAAGAGTTGACATAGTATTGCAGGGTCAAAGAGCCTCCTTTACTGTAGCCATTCTAACATACAATTATTAGTATTGGTGGCCTTGAAGCTAGGGAATTATCTTGTGTGACATTCTCTATTTTTGAAGGTGGGTTACTCATGGAGCATCTTCCCTGATTATGGTTGTTTAACTCTCCTGCATTATTTATGAATGGAAGTACTAGGATTGCAGAGCTTTGAGTGTCTAAAGCCAGAAGTGCTGAATTTGTGATCTATCTCATTTTCTCCTGAGGTTTCTAGCATTACAGACTGATTCCCTCCATGTGATAGGAGTGGCTAAAGGAACTAAATATTGCAAAGGCAATGGGATCTGATAACATTCTAGTAATAGTACTGAAAAATTGTGCTCCTGAGTTTGCTGTAACCCCTAGCCAAACTGTTCCACTATAGCAACATCACTAAATCTATTTAGCAAATTAGAAAATTGCCCAGATGTGTTTTATCTACAAAAACAGGACAAATGCAACCAAACTAATTGCTACCCCATCAGCCTAACTCTGTCATCAGTATAACAATGGAAGGGTTTGTCAATAGTGCAGTCAGCTTGCTCAGCAATAACCTGCTCAGTTCGGGTTCTGTCAGGGCCATTCAGCTCTTGCCCTCAATAAAACCTTAGTCCAAAGATGGACAACAGAGCTGAATTCCAAAGGTAAAATGAGAGTTATCACCAAGGCAGCATTTGATGAAGAATGGCCTCAAGAAACCCAAGCAAATCTGAAGTCAGAGAATCAGTAGAAAGCCCATGCCTACTTGGAGGTATCCCGAGCACAACAAAGATTGTTGTACTTTGTTAGCCAATGATCTCAGCCCTGGGACATCACAGCAAGAATTCCTCAGGGTAACACCCTAGGTCCAGCCAACTTTAGCTGCATTATTGATGAGCTTCCTTCCATCATAAGGTCAGAAATCAAGATGTTACTGATTATTGCACAATGATCAGTACTTGTCATAAATCTTCAGATATGGGGGCGGTGTGCATCAAGACATGTCAACATCCAGAAATGAGCTGATAGTTGACAGATAACATTCATGCCACATAAGTACCAGGCAAAAACTATCTCCAAGAAACTCCCCATGACATTCAATGGCATTACCATCACTTAAAATTACTATTTTGGTGATTACCGTGGATCAGTAACTGAACTGGACCAGTTAAATGCTATGACTATAAGAACAGATCAGAGGATAGAAATTCTGAGGCAAATGGATTTGCCTCCTGATATCTAAAGCCTGACCTTATCTGCAAGACATAGGTCAGGAATACTTTCCATTTAACTGCTCCAATAATGCTCATGAAGCTCAGTGGCACAACCCAACAACTTAAACATTCATTCTGTGCTCCAATGTCCAGTGGCATCAATGTGACTATCACAACATGTCAAGGATCCTGCAACAGCACCTTCCAAACTCACGACCTCAACACCTAGAAAGATCAGAGCTTCAGATGCATGCAAAAAACACCAACAACAAGGTTCTTTCTCAGCCATGAGCTATCCTGATTTGGAGTTATATTGTTGCTTCTGCACTGTTATTCAATCAATATCCTAGAGCTCCCTTTGTAGTAGCACATAGATGTGCCTACAACTCCACCCAGTCGCAGCTGTCAGTGGCAATTAGGTGAGGACTATAAGTGCTGCTGTAACCAATAACACCCACATCCCATGACCAAATTTTAAAAAGTTGAATAAGGGATAAATTTGATGCATTCACTGAATGAAATACTCTGTTTCTGATCAACATTCTAAATATAGGCATTTTGTTTCTTAATGTATATAATATTTACTATTAGTTCATACATTTGATATTTGTTAGTTTGTACATCCTTAATTCTTCATTTAGCATTGTGGCACATCATGCCCTTTGCCTGACTAAACTCCAGGAGCTTCAAATAAACAAAACCACTATAGAACAGAAAGCGCATGTAATTGTTAATTGAACATAGTAGCACCACTGTGTAATTGAGCTACCTGTTGCAGCACAGTCCAAGTACTAAACAAATAGCCTATAATGGCCACTTCTTCCTCTGGACAGTCATAGTTTGCTTGTTATATTTGTTCTGTTACTGTGATCTGCTGTGCATGTGAAAGTTATAATGTACCTGTTGCTTGGATGATTTGGGCTCCATTGTTAGATGTCACCTAAAGGGAATATATCAGGGCATGTGCCATGATCCATTAAGAATAGGTGAAGACAAAGCAATAGAAGGAAACATGGAGAAATTCTCAGCTTGACTATTATCTAAAGTCTCTTGTAGATTTCAGTTTCATTTGTGAGAGAGTGACAAGTGACCTCCACAGGGTACCTGTTTTAAAATCAGACCTGGGTGCTGAAAGACCATGTTTTACGTGTTGCTCTCTCCAGACGTTGGAAGCATGCTGCAGTCTTGAAAACTACTTTTAATGTAGTTCATTTAAAATCTTTGACATGTTGCAAGTCACAGATCCAGCATGAAAGTGGCTTTCCCATTTAATGGTTGCACAGATGATGGATCATTTCTGTGACGCTATATCGCAGATTGACAAAGAAAGAACTTGCCCTCTGCAATCAACCATGATTCGTAAAATTATCCTTAAGTTAGGGTGTTATTTTCAAACATCACTTAGATTACAAAACTAATGTTTATCTAAGCCAAAAAAAAGTTGCTTGAATTTTTGATTGCTATTTTCAACTATCATCAACATTTTGTTGCAGTATGTTTCCCAAAGTATGTGCTCCCAACTTAATTTTCATTTTGAATATGTTGGCCTTAATTCAATGAGAAACATTTTCCATTACAGCAGCTTTTCTGGTTGTGATATTTGGTACACATGTAAGTTGAATTGTAATGCTTTTCCATGTGTCAGCTTGTACTTCAGTAAAAAATGAAATGTTTATGAATCACTTATGGGTGCACTGAAGATGCATTTTGTTCCAGGTAGAAGCAAAGTCAGAGTAAAATTGTTGTTTATGACCTTATCTGTCCTAATGCTGTTGTACAGATTTGTTCTTGAGATTGGTGTGCTGCATTAGCCCACCAGGTACTGAAATACATATAGTAAGAATTGAAAGAGCTCAGCAGGTCAGACCTATTGTGTTGAGAGGAAAAGAGGTAATTTTTTGGGGCCGATTATATTTTATCAGAACTGTTGTTGATTTATTTTTGAGCTTAGATTTCTTTCTTCTTTCCATTCTCTTTTCCCAAAGTATTACCTCTGATAATCCACAATTTCCTAATTAACTCTACTCTGTTCATTTTCTATTTCACAAGTGATGCTGTGTCAAATTCAAAACATGAAGAAATTGAGGAAAGAAAACTTTGTGATGGAATTGAAAGATTTATGTTTCAAAATCAATGTGTCAACTTTTCTAAGAAATGTTCTGTTAATTTACAGCATCGCCTGTTATCAAACATTACCAAGGAACCTGCCAAGCTATCGGACTCAGGTCATGCCATGTTACAGAACATTGCCCCATCACAGTCGTACAAGACCTGACAGCATCTGTTCAGTGTCACCTTCTGCATACGATAGGGTCCTTCGACCACCGTCATTAGAAGAAAAACGGAAATCGATGCGGGATGATACCATGTGGCAACTATATGAATGGCAACAGCGTCAGGTCTACCATAAGCATGGGACACTAAGCAGGCATGGTACTTTAAGTACTCCTGTCACCATGATGAATATTGTTGAACAGTCACGCTCTATTCCTCCATCACCTTCTCACGGTTCACTGGCCCCCTACCAGGTATACTCCCCCCTCAGGTCCTACAACATTGAATCAAGATCAGAAGTATTGTCACCTGTTTTAAGAGGAGACATGACCACTGATTCCATGAAATCTCGGCGACACAGGACACCTGTCAACAGGGTAAAAACACCTTCCTTGGTTTTGCCATTCAACCTGAGTCTCTATTCTTAAAAGCTAGATTCAGCTAATTTACAAGGCTTAATGCTTGTGGATTTTTAAAGTACAATAGTATATTTTTATACCAGAATAGTGGTGTTACAATATTCTGTTATCTTTTGTGCCAAGTGAAAAATCTGCTATGGAAATCAAAACTTATCTGGCTGTTGATTTTTATTGGGGAGATGGTGACACCCATTTTAAAGTGGGAGTGATATTTTCTAATCTATTAGAATCATTAATGAATCATTAAAATATAAAATCACAGTGAATCATTAAAATATAGTACTATAGCAAATGATTCATGATTCTTCAACAATCACATGTCCTGTCCTTGCTAGGCTCTGAGGAATCTTCATCCAACATATTGAAGTGAGAATTTTTTGTCCCACTTTATTCAACAGATAGAAATCATTTGTAGAATAACTTTGGTGATGTTTTGGGGACTGGTCTTCTGCTGGAATACAGTGAACTCCCAAAGATTATCAATGAAAAAAAGGAGGATGGGAGAAACATCACTGATGTAGAATTGTTTTCATTTCTTCTTAGTTTATCTATCCACCAGACAGAAGATCGATGCCTGCTAATGTACCTGTACAAACTATTACACCTGAGAGCTTGCAAGGCAAAACGGTGAGTCATTTGAGTTTGATACATTTTTGAAATTTGTTCATCTGAAGAAAATTTTCATGAAATTGATCATTTAGGCCTGCCTTCTGTTTTAGCAGATTTAATTCTGTGAATGAATTAACCCACCAGCATTTATAAATGTTGTCAAGAACCTAATAAGGGAAATGGGGAAAACTTCAGCAATATTATGGTTTGTTTAGAGGTGCAAATTTTGTTCTGACTAAGTATTAAAGCTGCCATAATTGGTCATATCTAACCTCTAGGTCTGTCTGTGTTCATTAACACATTGCAGCTTCAAATCTTTTATCTAAAATCTTGTATCTGTAATAAGGCTCCCAAGCTGTGGGTTGAGATCCCTAATAGTGTCATCTAGATGGTTTTCAGATCATGAGCTCCCCCCTCTTCGAAGGCAGTAATGGTGACTGCAGACAAGAAGTTTTGGCAGAGCAGCCCTGAACTTACTGAATGCTTGTCTTCAAACAAAGGGACAAATAGTGAGTCCAAAGCATGCTGTAACCTCTCCAGTTGTGATTGCCAAGTGGGCTTGGGATACTTATATGCCAATGTGTACGAGCAGAAAGAAGCAAGTGGTGTACTCACTGAGTACAGGAAATCTGGGAGTCATAGAGATGTACAGCATGGATCTAGAGGAAATAAAAGTCATAACAAAAAGGGAGGCTATGCAGCTAACCAGAAAAGTGAGTGGCTGCTTTAAACTTACGTGTGTTTCTGCTTCAGTCTGCCTGTTGTACAGCAAAGGCTGGTTATAATATAAACTGTATTATTCCAAGTAGCTATTGATATTTAAAAAGAATGTAGATAAATATCTAATGACTGTCGAAAGGAATGAGAATGAAGTGTCCCAAGACAGTGGAGTCAAGGGATTTGTGGTTTCTGTAGCTGATGGTTCCTCTGTTCTTTTTTAGTATATCAGCATTGCACCATTTCTATTGTCACAGGTCCTATTCCTGTTTGTTCCAATCTTGTGTTTGAAATCTTTGCCATATTTAAATATTTTAAATAACTATTGTGGTTCTGTTCGCCGAGCTGGGAATTTGTGTTGCAGACGTTTCGTCCCCTGTCTCGGTAAGATCCTCAGTGCTTGAGAACCTTCTGTGAAGCGCTTCTGTGATGTTTCCTCCGGCATTTATAAATGCCGGAGGAAACATCACAGAAGCGCTTCACAGGAGGCTCCCAAGCACTGAGGATGTCACCTAGACAGGGGACGAAACGTCTGCAACACAAATTCCCAGCTCGGTGAACAGAACCACAACAACGAGCACCGAGCTACAAATCTTCTCACAAACTTTGAATTTTAAATAACTCATTAAAGAACGTTAAATGATTCTCGTTGTTGGTTTTAAACTGATCAAGAGTAAAATGCTCAGAGCACCAGAATAACTATTGTCCTTCATCTGAATTCCACCTCTAGCCTCCCTTTAATTTCCTTCAGACCCAGTTATCTCCTCTGGGGGATGTGGGGCAGTGGGGAGATAGTGAGTTTATGATGGTGTGGTGTAATTGGAACAGAGCAGTTCAGTCCAATGTAATACTTACACAGGCGTCGCCTTAACCACTGTAATTATGATATTTAGTGTCCTTTTTCTGGCTCTCAAGCAACATCTGTGACCATTTAACTCTCTTCGTTGCTACTTGTGAAGCTGCAAAATCAACTAAAATCATTACACTTTCACTTAATATGTAGCCTGTACTGATAAATTTGTTTGTGATCCGTATATCCAATGTGTCAGAAACAAAAATCTGTTCAGAAAGAAATGATGAGAACTGAGTTTAAATTTAGGGTGCAGAGCTTATATGTTTGCATGTGAATAAATTGCACATTAGACTATTCTGGGACAAGGTAGAATCGTCCCAGACTATTTGAACATACATAATAGTTTACACATGTTTGGGTGCTTGTTTAGAAATCTGAGACTTGAGCTTTGGTCTTGTTCCTGGGTGGGGAACATGTGGAGGTAGTGATGACAGAGTGACTGGTTTCTCTCTGTGTGTAGTGAGTCTTATGGACCAAATCATGCCCTCTCAAAATGTATTAAGAAGATAACCTAAACCCCAAATTTTTCTTATTTTAAAAGGACATGTAAGGCATTGTGTTCCGGATACAATTCACTTGGTCAAACTTTATTGAAATATTAAACAAGGTAATATATATGTTAATTACCACTGATTAGCGGTTCCAAGATAGTAACATTCTATAAACTGAGGCAATTTCAGTAGTGTCTCACATGCAATGTTTCTCCGGTCCAGGAGGAAAGAATGTCAATAGAAAACGCAGAGAAAGAGAGAGAACTGTTTTTCTGTGGCAGGGAAAGATATATAGCATCTTCCAAACCGAACAGCTACAGAAAGTTAAACTAAAATCCTAGTTCTGTGGGAGCTTGACTCACCCATTCAGGCTGCTTCTATTGTTACAACTTTAAAAAAAAAACCCAAGGAGGCACAAACTTTATTGGCTTGGAACAGACAACTTGTGACCTCTGTCTAAACCTTTCTTCATAAAAAAATAACAAAATACACCTCTTAAAGCCTAGTACTATCTAATGAGGGAGAGGGGCTGATCACTGTGCATGTATTGGGACTGAAGAAGGGCAGGGAGATGCTGCTTATATTTTGTGTGGATGTGGCATAGAGGGGGGTTTCACTGAGACTTTTTGTCACTGGGGAATATGAAAGCATTGGCCGAAAACTACATGAGTATATAAAATACTAACAGACTTTAAATAATGTATTATTATTTAATTTATTATCAAGAAACATCATCATAAATTACTGTGACCATGGTGTGCAGCTTTAGTTATATAATCATACAGCATGGAAACTGACCCATCAAGGCATGCTGACCATAATCTCCACCTAAACTAGTCCCACCTTCCTGCGCTTGGACCATATCCCTCCAAGCATTTCTTATTGATGTACTTATTCAAATGTCTTATAAATATTATAACTGCATCTGCATCCATAATTTCCTCTGGAAGTTTATGCCACATGTGAAGAACACTGTGTAAAATAATTGCCCCTCATGTCTTTTTAAATCCTTCTCTCACCTTAAAAATATAGTCTTGAAATCCCCCACTCTAGGGAAAAGACATCTGACATTCAACTTTAATTGATTGGAGCATTCTCCTTGTATATCTGCACTTGTTCCATTCTTATCTATCCAGTCATGGCCAAAAGAATTATCTGCAATGGCTTCTCCTCATTCCTCACCTGTATCTAATTCCCCCGAGGATCTATTATTGACTCGCTCCTATTTCATATCTCCAAATTTCCATTCAGTAAAAACATTCAAAAACACAATGCCAAGTTTGCACGTATGCTGATAACACATCAGTTCGTCCTCACTAGCACCTTGATCAATATCCCCACTGCCGTAGTTGTGGATATGTTTAATGAGCTAGGAAGTTGATTTGCAGACGTTTCTTCCCCTGTCGAGGTGACATCTTCAGTGCTTTGGGGCCTCCTATGAAGCGCTGTTGTGCTATGTCTTCTGGAATTTATTTGGTTCCATTCCTGCTGCTTCTGGTTGTTCGATTCAGTGGTTGGTATATTAGGTATAGGTCAATATGTTTATTGATGGAGCCCGTGGATGAGTGCCATGCTTCCAGAAATTCTCTGGCTGTCCTTTTGTTTAGCTTGTCCTATTATCATAGTTTTGTCCCAGTTGAATTTGTGGTACTTGCCATCTGGTCATGGCATTTAGTAGCTAGTTGGTGTTCATGGATGTGAATGGCTAGTTGTCTGCCTCAATGAACACCATAAATAAACACATTGACCTAGACCCAATATACTGACCACTGCACCAAACAACTGGAAGCAGCAACAACGGAGCCAAATAAATTCCAGAAGACACAGCACAACAGCGCTTCACAGGAGGCTCCAAAGCACTGAAGATATCACCGAGACAGGGAATGAAATGTCTGCAATACAACTTCGCAGCTTGGCGAACATACCCACAACTACCTCAACTGGCATCTAAGCTGCAAACTTTCACGTAAACCTTGAACAATATCTCCACTGTTTAATATTTATAAATTTTTCATCTGACCTCTTGTACTGGATGAGCACCAATTTCCTCAAGTTAAATATTAAGATTAAATCCTCATCTTTGGTCCCGTGCTAAAAAAATCCATATCTTTGCCACTCACTGTATACCTCTCTCTTGTAATGCCAAATCAGACTATTTGCAGATTTGAGATGATTAACAACTGCAGAGACTGTCACTTTTGATCATCAGAAGTTTACTCTGTCTTAGCTTATGAACTGCAGTAATCCTTAACAATTGCTTTGTCACCTTTAGAGTAACTATTCCAATCCATTATATTAAACTCATCCAAAATTCTTAAACTTGTATCCTACCTTATAACATGTCACTTTCACCCATCATCTCTGTGCTTTGTGAGCTACTATGTGTCTCTCTCTCGAGTTATGTCAGGATTTTAAAATTCTTATCCTCCTTTTCATAGCCTCACCTTTCCCAATTTCTGTAACATACCTCCCCAATTCGGTTCTCTTCACTATTCCATGATTTTAATTGTTCCATCTTTAAAATCCATACCTTCAGCTGCCAAGGGCTTAAACTCTGGAATTCCCTCCCTAAACCTCTTTATCAGCCTACATATCTTTTCACTTCATCAAGAAAACATTTTCCTTTGTGGCTTGTGTCAAATAATGGTCCCTGTGAAGTACTTTGGGAGGTTTTGACACATTAACTGAGCTGTATAAATCTCATTGGATATTGTTGTGACACTCACAGAGACTTTTCAAAAAAGGGGAGAAAGGAAACAATAGATAGAGAAAGACACAATGATAGAGACAAAAAATGGCTCCATTTGTAGGGGAAAGAAGTGACAAGTTTTACTGTTGTCTATTGTGTATTGCAGTCAGAATACCGTAGTGTTTTAAAAATGGACTGGTATGAGTCCTGTCATGCCATCTCTTCTCAGTAATCTACAGAATTATATGCACACAGCTGTCAGCTGGTGCAGTGGATGATGCACTGACTGGACTATGTCTATTCTGTAACCTTGTGTGCTGTTTAATTACCTGATAATAGTCCTTCGAATTGCAGACCAATTCTATCTCCTCCTGAAATTATGTGGCAGTATTTGGCAGCCATTACATCATAATAGCCTCATTGTTTGCAGTCAATCTAATCACAATTCTGCTTTTAACTATTATTAGGGCTGCTTTCATTTTATTGAGAAATAGTACATGTTATAAAAGTAGAAGCTGTCAAAAAGCCTGTTATTTTTTTCTCTTGGATCAGATGACTCAAGTCTTTTCCTCTGACTAAACTACAGCATTTGTTTCCAAGCATCCATAATTGAATGTTACAATGTGTTGTTCATGACAATGCTGTTTTTGCTTGGCTCCTATGACCAGAAGACAAACTAACTGAAGTAGCCATTTAGTGCGTGGAGTCTGCTCTGCCATTCAGAGAGATCATGGCTGATCTGATAAACATCCTCAACTCCATTTCTTGGCTTTTCTCATATCCCTTGATTCCTTTACTAATTAAAAAATCAGTATATCTCAGCATTGAATATACTTAGCAACTCAGCCTCTACAGCCTTCTGCAGTAAAGGATTCCGCAGATTCACGACCCTAAGGGAAGAAATTCCTCATCATCTCTATCTTAAATGGGCAGCCCCTTATTCTGATGTTATACTTTGTGGTCCTAGATACTACAACCCTTCCACAGCCCCAACCTCTCAGCACCTGCATATACTTCAACCTTAGACCAGGTTGGCAGGGCCTCGTGACTTGGGCTCCTCTGCTGGCCCTAAGGGAAGATGACATCCTCTTTTGCATCACCAATCCATCAGGGATTCCAGGACTCTGTCTGCACAGTGACATGCAAACATCTGCTTATCTGCCATGTCCTGAGAAAATGTCAAGCATCGTGTAGGGCAGCTGGTGCTTGACCGGGTGCACGGCAGCCTTTTAAATTTGGTGCCAACATGAGGAATCCTAGGATATCCTAACAGTACTGAGTATTTTTCCCTATGGTGAGCAGGAGAATCAAGCCAGGATCAGACAAGTGTGTGCCCAAAGAATATGGTGCATGGTTAATAAGAAGGGTATTTGGATGATAGCATGCGGAAGATCACTCAGTTTCAGAGAGTGAAATCATTTAAATTATATAAATTGATCAGGCGTGACCAAAATTAATTTTTCACCTATAATTTGTGAAGGTTTATTAAAAGAACTATAAGCCCTAAAAACTGGACTTTGGCAGAAGACTAGAATAGAAATGGAAATTTAACTATATTGATGATAAAAGCACGAGAAAAATTGCAGAAATGCACCAGAACAATTTATTTTTCATTACTATGGAGACGCTATAGCTTAACAATATCAACATAGGAAAAAAAAAGTTAGATTTTATTTTGACTTACATGCAATATTTATTCTTCAGAGAACAGCAAATGTGTAAGGCACCCCTTGACGGTGCCTAATTCTCAGCCTAATAATTTCCTATTCAAAATCAATGTGAAATTGTTCAGAGTATAAGCCTTTAGACCTGAATTTTCGAGTCTGAGTTCCTATCATATAAAGATCTACAATGGAAATACAAATATTTAGGTCAGGCATCTCTTTGTGTTTTCAACTTTAGCTCAGCAGGAGCACTGTTGTGTCTAAATCAGAAAGTTGATGGACTTAAGAGACTTGAGTGCATATTCTGGCTTGTTATTTCATTGCAGTACTGAATCAGTGCTGGGCTTCAAACAAGATAATGATCAAATACGCAGACTGCGCTTTCTGGATATCATTAAAAATCCTTTGGCACTACTTGCAGTAGTGGGAGGGGTCCCTGTATGTCCTGTAATGGGAATATGTTGTCTGGTTCATTTATTCTCTCCTCTTTCCATGTGTTTTTTACCTGTGCATATACATCATCTCACTCCTTTATATTAGTTGCAGTTCAAGAAACTTCATTATTGTACCATGTTTTGGGATGCTGTAAAGCCGTGACATAAATGTAAGTTTTTTCAACTCAAAAAAAATTGAAAATTAATAAGTGGATCTGTTCATATACTTTTGATTTCTTTTTCGCTAAACCTGCAAATATAACCTCTGACTTTAAAAGAATGGAATTTCAGGAAGAAATCCTTTAAGATCTTTAGTTAAATCGGAAAGAAAATGCACTTTCATCCACAATTTATAATATTCCATTTAAATTCTTCATGATTGGGGCTCAAAATATGAAACATTTTGAAGACAATTTAATTTTCATGAAAAGGGTAATTTGAGTTTGGAGGTAAGAAATTAATCAGTTAGTATCTTTCACTGGGAGAAAGTGAGGATTGCAGATGCTGGAGACCAGAGTTGAAAAGTGTGGTGCTGGAAAAGCCCTTCAGGAAGAAGGGCTTATGCCCAAAACGTTGATTCTCCTGTTCCTCGGATGCTGGCTGGTCTGCTGTGTTTTTCCAGCACCACACTTTTCAACTCTAGTATCTTTCACTGGTCATCTCAGACAGGGACAGTCGAGTAAAAATGATATCTTTGACTCTTTCAGTCAAGCATCCAGAAAAGGATCCAACAACTGCAAATATTGTTACAAAAATGTGTAAAAATATTCACCTGCGCAATTAAAATTTAAATTAAAATTTAACTCAATCTGGAGCAGTCAAGTCTTGAATAAAATTCCCCTGAAGGAATTATACTTGAAAGGTTTTCAATGGGCTGTATGTGACATGCTCTGCCATGTGTCCACAGAATTTATGAACTTTCATGTGTTTTGAAAGAGCTTATTAATGTGTTTAAATATGATTCTACTTTTTTCCTTTTTGTGCATGTTAAGAAGAAAATCAATTCACTATGTATTGTATCCAGATACTGCTTTGTCCACATGCAGCTACCTGACAAAACAAAATTAGCCATCATGTGAAAATTTAATCTGTAATGCTCTTCATCCCAACAGTGATGCCTTGTGTTTGTATGTAGCAGTGCCTGTAAATTTAGATTAGTGTTTCCAGAGAACTGCACTTACAGATAATCCAATTGTATAGTTAACAAATTAACATGTTTTCCCCATTTTTTTGGCTCCCTAAACTGCATTCCTGCAGCCAGAGGAGTTGACACTGCTGCTAATCAAGCTGAGGCGGCAGCAAGCTGAAGTAAACGGCATCCGGGAGCACACAGCAGCACAACTCATGCAGTTGAACCTCAGTGATGCAAATCCCAAGGTCAGCTGTAAAATAATATATTGTCCTCCACCACCATTGTCTTATGGTCTGTTCATCCATTACTGATTTGTGTGCTGGTGCTCATCAACTTTATTTTAATAATTGGAATATTCTTGTGCAGTAGTCCCTTAATGCAGCGCCTCAGTAAGATTAAATTTCTAGTCTATATTGAATCTAATGGCAAAACTGCTCCATCCTATATTGATTTCATCAATCTTTATAAAAACAGTTGGTTGCTTTTGCAGAATTTATTTTCATGTAATGTACTAGTAAGATTGAGTGATGATTTCCATACATCCCTTGACTGTGTACGGTTACCATTGTTCTATTTTGTAAAAAAAAAGTTTACTTACTGGTACAAATATGTGTAATATTTTGGATGGGAGATAAGAATCAAAATGCTGAACTTATCAATGTTGTGTTTGAAACTGTGAGCACTTAAAGTACTTGTTTAGTGAATTGTGTCTTTGAGGGATACGTCTAGTTTTTGTGACAGAACTATTTATTTTTAATTGCCTAGTTTGCCATTGCAGAAAATAGAAACCTCTAGCAAAGAGGGAGGCCTTTTGTTACATCTTGTGTTTGAAAGAACTAGCAATTGGTTCTAGTCTCCTTTTTCCCCACAGCCATGCAAGTTTTTCCAATTCAAGTTTTTCATGTTCCAGATTGATCCATGTATTTTTCAAACAAATGCTTAAATTTGCCTTTGGCTTTTCATTTATAACTGAGTTGGTGTTTCTTAACTTGACTGGTACCTTTACTGTTGCAACCTTGTGTCAGTGAATGTTTCATTAATTCCTGGAATCCTTTTAAAAATATTTATAGTCTGCTGTTCTTTGTCCTCTTTCTTATTTTAAATTATCTGTTCTTCTTTATTGCTGCCTGTTAGAATGATATCCTTATTCATCACCTTCAAAGAAATCTCATGTATTTGGATTATCAGGTGGGAGTACTAGAAATTAATTGTTTTGTAATGTTGAGTTTCCCAGTGCATGAGTTACTTTGTTGTGTCACCAAGAATTCCTCAACTAACCTGATAGCAAAAAGAGGGACCTATTCCAAATGTGCAGAATTTTTTAACCATGTATCTGCTAGTGTTTTCAGTCTTGGTTTTAAATGTTTTGTTACCTTGTTCCTCAGTACCCTACTCTCCATAAAATGAAGCAAATTAAAGCATTTTATAATTTGATGATGATCTTCTCAACAGGAGTGATTTCTCAGAATTCATAAATGTTCATTCTTTAGAGATCCACTGAGAACTTTCTATGGAAGCTTATTATTTGTAATGATTGTAACTGCCTATTTGTGTTAAATACAGTTCAGTCTTCGAAAAGGTATTGAAAAGTGAAGGAAATTTGAGAAGTGGCTTAACTGGCTGATGATAATTACTGCATAATTGTCTGGGAAATTGTCCAGGCCATTTGAGGTGGGTGGATGGGTGTTTAGGGAAAAATAGGAGGATGAGGCTGCCAGATGAGTATCCTGACTTCTTCCTGTAAACTTCCTTCCTTTCCTGGAATGGGTTGGAAATTGTGTCAGCAACCAGCTAGCACCACAGGAAGGCACTCACATAATTAAGGAGGCTGTTGAGAGAAGTTTTCTATTTTCACTGACTTTTCGTGAAGAATAGACAGGTCACACACACCGTATGTACTACGGCACCATACAGGATGCCAGTGTACAGCACAATACTGTACTGTGCTGTCAGCATTATAAAGTGACAAGTCTGAGATCAGCCATTGGCAGAGGCTTGCAGTGACAAGGCAAGTCTCTGAGGCTGATGTTACTGCTCATGATCTTGGTGAAGAAATTAGTGGCAATTTCTGCAAGAAACATTCACTACTAAGGGGTGCTATAGACCTTCCCAATCATTTTCTTCAGAGGTAGCACCTCCAAGGCACCACACTACAAATCTCTGTGTAGTCACTGCTAAGGCTGTCATTGGGCATTTTAAACCCTGTACACTTGTGTACAATCTTGCCTGCTATTCTTAATTGAACAGTTATCTTAGAGGTGGTTTCAATGCCTTCCAGAAATTCAACTAGTAATTCTGCTACTCGTGTGATCAGGTTGACCCAAAAATTACCCTGTCATTCATGCTAAAACTCAGATGATAAGATTCAGACCCAAGTCTTGAATGAGTTTGAGTTTGTTATATTGATCATTTCAAATAATATATATTAAGCAACATTATTTTGACAGTATACATGCAATTCATCTTTAAATGTTAATTCTGTAACTTCTATTCAATGCAAAGACATACTGCTCAATAAGTTATAAAGATTTGTATATACATGTTGGTGTATTACCGTCCTTAAGTATATTCATAGTTTCAACTTCCAGGGTCTGCTTGTGAATAGATATTCTACAAAGAGGCTTTGGCTAATTTTAAAAACAAAATGTGTTATCTCATCAGAGAATAGGAAATGTAAAATCTCCATTAGTAGGAAGGACTGAGATACACCAGTGTGTATGCATTCATCTTTTTTTAGTATTTAGGACTTTGTGATGATTCTCTTCGAAAAAAAGTCTTGTGTTTTTAAACTTCTGGCTGTTGTGGGAGGTAAGAGATGATATTATTGAATCAGTTATAGCTCCATTAAAAATCTTGGATTTTTGAGTACTTGGACATTAAAAAACATGGAAAACTAGCAAGCTCCATATTTTCAGTGATAAAAAATGTGAAATGGAAAATGAGTAAGCTCCATATTTTACCTCTTACTGCAGGAAAAAGAAGTATTTTGCCTGAGTTTCAAGCATTTCACCACAGTATCATACTGAAAATATTATAGTTTATTTTGAATAAAACTTAAACCTGTTGAAATAA
The DNA here is from genome assembly GCF_037043375.1 of Chiloscyllium plagiosum. Lineage (NCBI taxonomy): Eukaryota > Metazoa > Chordata > Chondrichthyes > Orectolobiformes > Hemiscylliidae > Chiloscyllium > Chiloscyllium plagiosum. Next base: position 51,280,897 of record NW_028270161.1, read on the forward strand.
TCAGATTTACCAAAGATGAACCCAAATGATTAAATTTTACCAATACGTTGTCAACAGAATTTTGCGATCAGACTTTGGAACTTTCCAATTTCTTTATATCTAGTACCCCGAGAACTTTTTTTTTCAGTTTGGTGTATAATGCTTGCAAAAGGCTTTGGTACCGATTCCAAAAAGCAGGAGCTATAATCACTGTTTCATCTTTTAAATCCAGCCATGCTGTAAACTGATGTTTACTGTATGCTCCTCCTGATTTGAAATAGATGAAAGAAAATGAACCTTTAATCGCCACGGTTCACACAATGATTGAGAACTCAGCACCAAGGCCACAAGTATACAAGCAAGTAAGGTCTTGGATATTGATCGCTTTGCTTAATCACAGAGCCCTGTGTATGGCAGCTTTCAGTTAAATCATACCCTAGAGTTCTTACTTACTTCAGTGACATTCATCCATGCATTTGAATAATGCTGAAATAATGTTTTAGCATGGCTTATTTTACCATTCAAAACATATGTTATGCTTTGCTGCAAACTCTGCTGAAGATATACTTACTCCCTTATGTTTTAGATCTCGTTTCGGAATTGTACAGGCAAGTCTAACAAGTCCCAGACTGAAATTAATTTCATATGGAACAAGTAATGTTGTAAAACATAAGAAAAAGAATCCACTGATTAGTTACAGTAACAAATCATATCAAAATGGATTTATGAAATGGTTTCATAATTTACAGAAGTATGGGTCAGTCTTAATCTCTGAGGTAGCTGAAGTTTGACTGGAATTTTGTTGCTGAAGATTTCTAATTTATTTCAAATTTTAAAATTTCAAAACAAAAGCATAATTATTTTGCAAAAATTTACTGAAGTATAAATATAGCGCTGTTGCTTATTCATACACTGACCTTCGCTCATACATCCTAAATGTGTACCCACAAAGTAGTCTGAAGTTGATTACAAACGTGATCCCCAACTGTGTTTTCAACATAGCTCAGTGTTTCTGCATGGCAGTTGTGACAGCATGCTTAAATGTACATAGTGTATGAAAGCAGAAGCAGCAGAAATGTTGTAGTTTGCAGTATGTGTCTTTACTGTCTTCAACCTATATGTGTTTTAAGTTCAGGTGCAAGGTACGTTTGGTGATCTTGTGGATAATACTCCATTTACTGACAAATGGGAATTCTAAATTAATTAAACTTGCATGTAAACTATTAAACTGTTGCCTTAACTGTTTCTTGCCTTTCTCACATAAGCCTGTAGTATTGCAGATTTGTAGTGCAAAATGTATAAAATGAACATTCTGATTTGCAGCTGCATTTTGAGGTAAGGTTGGTTTTACCCTTGAGAAGCATGTATGTTACCTGCCCAAGTGACACTGGCTTGGTGGTATGGACACCTCAGCTTTTCTTGGTAAAATAGGATTACGAAGTTGACCAGATAATATACATTCTTTGATGTTAAGCTGACAGGATAGATGTTAACTTGATGAATATATTCATAAACTGACTGATAATATAAGCTGTGATCAGATAATTTGTGCAAGTATTCTGTGTAAAACATGATTTGGAGGTGCCGATGTTGGTCTGGGGTGTACAAAGTTAAAAATCACACAATACCAGTTTATAGTCCAACAGGTTTATTTGGAAGCATTAGCTTTCGGAGCGCTGCTTCTTCAGGTGGTTATGGAATATAAGATCATAGGACACAGAATTTGTAGCAAAAGTTTACAGTATGAGGTAACTGAAATTACATATTGAAAAAGACCTGGATTGTTTGTTAAATCTCTCATCTTTTAGAATGGGCATGTTGGTTTCAGTTCTTTCATATGAAAATCCCAGAACTTTCTTAAAGTTACATTCTCAAGTGAAGTTTAACAATAGGTGCCATTTGGCCCAGATAATGCATTGAAGGTGTGAGGTGCCTTGTGTGAGGCTGTCTGTGCCCCAATGTTCAGACTAATTCTAATCTAAGATTCTGTAAATTCCTATTTTAGATTAGAATCAGTCTGAACATTGGGGCACAGACAGCCTCACAAAGGGCACCCCACACCTTCATTGCATTATCTGAGCCAGCGTGGTACCTATTGTTAAAGTTCACTTGAGATTCAAAGTTTGTGAGAAGATTTGTAGCTCGGATGCTCGGGTTGTCAACCGGAAGCGGCAGGGACAGGCCACTATAAATGCCGGAGGAAACACCACAGAAGCGCTTCACAGGAGGCTCCCAAGCACTGAGGATGTCACCTAAACAGGGGACGAAACGTTTGCAACAAAAACTTCCAGCTCGGCGAACAGTTCACTTGAGAATATAACTTTATATATAAAAAAGTTCTGTGATTTTCTTATGAAAAAAACTGAAACCAACATGCCCATTCTAAAAGATGAGAGACTTAACAAACAATCCCAGTCTTTTTCAAGATGTAATTTCAGTTATGTCACACAGTAAACTTTTGCAATAAATTCTGCATCCAATGATCTTATATTCCACAACCACCTGATGAAGTAGCAGCACTCCGAAAGCTAGTGCTTCCAAATAAACCTGTTGGACTATAACCAGGAGTTATGTGATTTTTTAAACTGTATTACTCTGGTAATTGTTCACAAGTGGTAAGATTAACGTGTTTCATTTAGACAAAATGCATCATGCAAGTTGACTGACTTCTGCAGCATCATTGCACCACCCCTCCCCATTTTCTTCAATGGAAAATCTAAAAAAGGGGAAAGCATAAGACAATGTGGTTTGTTACTAATGGCACAGAATAGTTTTATTCCCAGTTTATGTTGCCTGTTTTAAAAGGGAATTTCAAACACGACATTTGCTTCAATTTGTCACTTCTAGTACCTAAATTTCCAGACGATGGTTGCCTTACCAAAAAAAAAGTATTAATATATGTATTCAAATAATGCAGCTGGGAACATCCAAACTTCTGTCTCTTCTGCAAAATTGCCAACATTTTACAGTTGTGATATATGTGTTACAAATTTCACCAATATGATATCAACTCATATTAACTGTATTGTTAATTCATAGCTCTGGAACCTGCTAATAGCACTGAGCTTTGCTGGTTCATGTGCAGTATAGGATTTAGCTCACTGCTATTAAGTTTTGACTATAAAATCAGACTTCTGTTTAATATATTATAAGGCTGAGATCTTTACACTATCTATCTGCAGAAGAAGAAATAAATCATTTTTGAACCAGCTCAGCCAGGGTAGCCTTGAGGAGGAGCTCGTTGAGTGTATCTGAAATAGTTTTTTTGAACAGTATGTAATGGAACCAATGAGGGAGCAAGCTATTCTAGATTTGGTCCTGTGTAATGAGACAGGAATAATTAATGACCTCATAGTTAGGGATCCTCCTGGAAGGAGCGATTACAGTATGGTTGAATTTAAAATACAGATGAAAAGTGTGAAGATAAACTCCAATACCAGGGTCCCATGCTTAAATGAGGGAGACTACAATAGAATGAGGGAGGACTTGGCTAAAGTAGACTGGAAACAAAGATTTTATGGTGCGACAGTTGACAAGCAGTGGAGGATTGTCAAAGTAATTTTTCAAAGTGCTCAGCAAAAGTATATTCCAGTGAAAAGGAAAGACTGTAAGAAAAGGGGTAATCTGCCGTGGGTGTCTAACAAATTGAAAGAGAAGGCATACAAAGTGGGCAAGAACAGCAGGAAACTAGAAGATTGGGAAAACTTTAAAGGTCAACAGGAAGCCACAAAAGAGCTATAAAGAAAAGTAAGATGGAGTATGAGAAAAAACTAGCACAGAATATAAAGACAGATTGCAAAAGTTTCTATAAATATGTAAAATGAAAAAGAGTGATTAAAGTAAACATTGGTCCTTTAGAGGATGAGAAGGGGCATAAAGTTGTGGGATATGAGGAAATGGCCGAGGCATTAAACAAGTATTCTGTATCAATCTTCACAGTGGAGGATACTAATAACATGCCAGGTATTGACAAAGAGACTAAGGTAGATGAGGACCTGGAAATAATCATTATTACTGAAGAGGTAGTGTTGGATAAGGTAATGGAGCTAAGGATAGGCAAGTCTCCTGGCTCTGATGGAATGCATCCCAGTGTACTAAAAGAGATGGCGGGCGAAATAGCAAGTGCACTTGTGGTGGTTTTCCAAACTTTGCTGGACTCTGGGGCAGTCCCAGCAGATTGGAAAACAGCAAAGCTGACGCCACTGTTTAAAAAGGGACATAGACAAAAGATGGGGAATTATAAACCTGTGAGCTTAACCTCTGTAGTGGGGAAGATGCTTGAGTGTATTATCAAGGAAGAAATAGCAAGGCGTCTCGATAGAAATTATCCTGTTGGGCAGACGCAGCGTGGGTTCGTGAAGGGCAGGTAATGCTTAACTAATCTTTTGGAATGTTATGAAGACATTACGAGCAAGGTGGATAACAGAGACCAGTGGATGTGTGTACCTAGATTTTCAAAAGGCCTTCGAGAAGGTGCCACACAGCTGGCTGCTGCATAAGATAAAGATGCACTATAAAGATAAATATAAAGAGGCATTAGCATGGATAGAGAATTGGTTGATTAATAGGAAGCAAAGAGTGGGGATAAATGAGTGCTGTTCTGGTTGGCAATCAGTAACTAGTGGAGTGCCTCAGGGATCGGTGTTGGGACCTCAATTCTTCCCAATTCATCCAGATAATTTGGAGTGAGGGACCACGTGTAGGGTGTCCAAGTTTGCAGATGACACTAAGATGAATGGCAGTGCAGAGGGCTGTGTAAGTTTGCAGATGACACTAAGATGCTTTGAGTGAGTGGGCAAATGTCTGGCAGATGGAATACAATGTTAATAAATGTGAAGTCATTCATTTTGGTAGGAATAACAGTAAAAAGGATTATTACTTGAATGGTAAAAAGTTACAGCATGCTGCTATGCAGAGGGACCTGGGTGTTCTAGTGTATGAGTCACAGAAGGTTGGTCTGCAGGTACAGCAAGTAATTAGGAAGGCAAATGGAATTCTGTCCTTCATTGCTAAAGGGATTGAGTTTAAAGCAGAGAGGTTATGTTGCAGCTGTACAGGGTGCTGGTGAGGCCACACCTGGAGAACTGCATGCAGTTTTGGTCTCCTTACTTGAGAAAGGAGGCACTGGCACTGGAGGGGGTGCACAGGAGGTTCACTACGTTGGTTCCAGAGTTGAGCGGGTTAAGACGACAGACTGAGTAGACTGGGGTTATATTCATTGGAATTTAGAAAAATGAGGGGAGATCTTATGGAAACATATAAAATTCTGAAGGGAATAGATAAAATAGAAGTAGAGAGGATGTTTCCACTGGCAAGTGAAACACGGACAACAGGGCATAGCCTCAAAATTGGGGGGGGGGGGGGGGGGAAGAGAGCAGATTTAGGACTGAATTGAGAAGGAACTTCTTCACCCAGTGGGTTCTGAATCTATGGAATTCCCTGCCCAGTGAAGTTGTTGGTGCTACTTCAGAAAACCTTTTTAAAGCTAAGATAGATTTTTTTGAAAATAAAGGAATTAAGGGATACAGTGAGAGCGTGGGTAAGTGGAGCTGAGTCTATGAAAAGATCAGCCATTTTCTTATTGAATGGCAGAGCATTCTTGAAAGGCCAGGTGGCCTAATCCTGTTCCAACTACGTATGTTCTTATTATGGACCATGTTTCTGTTACATGGTTTGCATTAACTTTGAGTATTTGCAATATTACCTTATTAAGTTGAACAAACAAAATATTGCCTCATCACTTGGAATGTGGTGATAAAAGGTAGATTGTTGTGCTTCATACATTTTATCATACAGATACTTACCTCTAAAAATGTCATGCCTTGATGTAATTTTTGAAATAAAATCAATGCAATGTAAATGTGCAGCAAGTCTAGCAGCATTTATGGAGAGAGAGAAAGGGTTAGCATTTCAAGTCCAATATGACTTCTCTTAAAAAATGTTAACTTTGTTTCTTTGCTGAGTCCTTCCAGAAATTTTAATTTTAGGTTTCTTGAATCTGCAGCATTTTGCTTTAATGATTTTAAATATTAAATACCGTTAAACATTAATTGCTTTGTATGTAAGTTAGTAACACCATTCAAAATACAGGCAAAAGAAATGTCACAGTGCATTATGCATTGATACTTTATTTTTCAAGGGATCTAATTTAAATAGTAAATTCTTTATTTGGTGTAAATATAAATGTTCTGTTGTAAGAACACATTCTATAACCTGGGATCTCTATTTCTGAGAAAAAAAATTTTCCTATGGAATTTTTATCTTTCTTACCCAAAGATAACATTCATCTTTCATATTTCATGATAAAAATAAATCATGAACTATTCAACCCCAGGGCTAAATTCATCAATCCCAGTGGGAACCTTGTTTGAACTCTGGAGAGATTGAAGAATCAATGCTACATGTTGTTACCCTATCTTCAACACAAGCTCCCATCAATTTAGACTAACTCCTGGGGCACCACATTGCTGAACTGCTCTTTTTCAATTAATCCATTGAGATTTTAACTTCATTATATTTTTCTTACTCATGTTCTTGTAGCTGGCTCAGCAAGATGATTACAGAGAAACTTTATACAGCCACAGACGTGAAAATCTGGACATTGATGTATGTGAAAATGTTTTACAGTTTTTTGATCCCACAGTTTTGACTAATTATGTCTTAATTTATGGTGAGATGCAACTAAGTTTTTGTAAAGTATTCTAAGGAAATAGTATGTGCAATTTTTTAAGTTGGATTACGTCTTTTGATATATATCAATGATGTGGAGGTGTTGGTATTGGATTGGGGTAGACAAAGTTAAAAATTACATAACACCAGGTTATAGTCCGACAAGTTTGTTTGGAAGTACTAGCTTTTGGAGAGCTGCTCCTTCGTCAAATAGTTGTGGAACAGGATCATAATTCTGGATTAGTGGTGCTGGAAAAGCACAGCTGTTCAGGCAACAGGATCATAAGATAACGAATTTATAGCAAAACATTCGGCATGCATTTGAAATAATATATTGAACAAATATGGATTCCTGTTAAGTCTTTCATCTTTAAGAGTGGGTTGCAGCTTTCAGTTCATTAATATGTAAATCCCTGAACTTCTTTCAAGTCACATTCCCAAGATAACTTAAGGTTTTATTTTAAAAAGAACGGTGACATCTCAGCTCAGACAATGTATTAAAAGGTGTGAGGTTCGAGTCTATCTGTCTGCCTCAAATTTTCAGGTGACCATCCTCCAAGACGGACTTTGGGATACGCAACAACATAGAGTGGCTGACAGCCAACTTCGGTACCTATGAGGATGGCCTCAACCGCAACGTTGGGTTCAGGTCACACTACACCATACAGTCTCGTGCATACAGACACACACTCTTACATACACAGACACTCTCTCAGACACACCCACGTACAACCCCACTCTCACCCACGCGCACACATTTCACAGGCTTATATTCTGTCACACTCATGCACACTTCTATCAAGCAAGCACACATGCAAACACATTCTCTCACGCATACTCAAACTCACATGCACACACCTGCGTGCGTGCGCTCTTTCCCCGCCCCCCCCCCTTCACATGGGCGCGTGCGCATGCACACACACACACACACATATATGTCTATACAGTGAATTTGCATTTGCAGAATTGTATTTGCAGATAAATTCTATTTTGCTCAAAAAAGCAGACAACTCTCAGGTAGTCAATCCGTGCAATATTTTATAAACTCCTACTTTGGAAATAGAAACAGTCTGTCTCAAGATTGGCCTACAGACACTCTAACTTCACACCTTTAGTACATTGTCTGAGCTGAGATGACACCTTTTGTTTTAATAAAATCTGAAAAGTTATGTAGAGAATGTGACTTAAAGAAGTTCTGGCAATTACATATTAATGGCCAAAAGCTGCAACCCTCTCTACAGATGAAAGACTTTACAGCAATCTGGGTTTGTTCAATATATTGTTTCAATTGAATGCCACTGTGGTCTTTTGCTATAAATTTGGTGCCGTATGAACCTGCTCCACAACTACCTGAGGAAGGAGTGGTGCTCTGAAAGCTAGTACTTCCAAATAAACCTGTTGGACTATAGCCTGGTATTGTGTGATATATGTCAAAAATACATTTGCCTCCTTAATAAAAATTATGCAGTACCAAAATTGCTTATTGTTACCAAAAATGCTTTATTTCTGTCTTATGTTTAATTAATATTCTTGGTCAATTGATTACTCAATTATGAATCTTAGATTGCCAAGGAAATGATCATCCACTAATTCTATCCACTATTTTCTTTTTACTTCCCTTTCTCACCTAGAAAACTAAAAAGCTTGACTGAGAATGTTTTCTTTAGATTTAGAACCGTTTCATTTGAAACCAGAATCTAAAATAACCGGATTACCAAAACCTTAAAAATTTTCACAAGCAAAAACAGAAGTTGTCAGAAAAGCTCAGCAGCTCATGCAACTTCACTTTTTGTTTCTGATTCACAGCATCCGCAGTTCTTTCGGTTCTTAAAAAATTCCACCTGATCAAAGGGTTAGTGTGGATTTATAAAGAGTAGATGTACCTAATGAATATAGTAGAGTTTTTTAAAATTTGATTGATATGGTATGTCAGGGAACATCTATCCATGTTACATCTTGGGAAATAAAATAAAATACAAAAGGTCAGAAATCTACTTCAGCCGTAGGTTACACTGCACCTGGGGTACTGTAAGCACCACACATTAGGGAGTGAAGTGTGGATTTTCTGGAATGATAATTTATTCCCAAGGGTTAAATGATAGGAAGAGGTTAATAAATAAGGTTGTACTTCCTGAAATTTAAGAAGCTAAATTGGGATTTGAGTTTGATTTATTGTCACATTTACCAAGATGCAGAAAAAAGTATTGTTTTGTGTGCTGTACTGGCAGATCGTACAGAGCGCAGAATACAGTAAAAACCAAAAGGACAGCGAATGGTGGAAATCGGAAACAAAAACAGAAATTGCTGGAAAAGCTCAACAATGTAGCAGCTTCTATGCAGAGAAATCAGAGTTAACATTTCTGGTCCAATTCTTTGAAGAGTGAAAAATGACTTGATTAGATTCCCTACAATGTGCAAATAAGCCCTTCGGCCCAACAAGTCCACACTGCCCCTCCAAAGAGTAACCCACCCAGACCCATTCCCCTGCCCTATATATACCCCTGACTAATGTACCTAACACTATGGGCAATTTAGAATGGGCAATTCGCCTGATCTGCACATCTTTGGATTGTGGGAGGAAACTGGAGCACCTGGAGGAAACCCACGCAGACACTGGGCGAATGTGCAAACTCCACACAGTTGCTTGAGGCGGGAATCGAACCCAGACCCCTGGCACTGTGAGGCAGCAATGCTAACCTCTGAGCCACCGTACCACCCACTTGATTGAAGTATAACAGATATAACAATAATGTATGGTAATAATAACAGAGTAGATCCTGAAATGGTCTTGACAGTGTGGATGTAGAAAGCTTATTTCCTCTTGTGGATGGGTCCATTAATAGGGACAATGTTCAAAACTTTTTGTTCACCCTTTCAGGACAGAGATTCAGAGAGCTTATTTTTGAAGGATGATGCAACTTTGAAACTCTGCCTTCGAGATGGCGAAGGCATTGAATCAGAGAGTCTTATGTTTTTAAGGGCAAAGTCAATAGATTCTTAAACAAAAACAGAAATTGCTGGTGAAACTGGTCTGGCAGCATGTAGGAAGAAAGTAGAGTTAACATTTCAAGTCTGGTGATTCTTCATCAGAATTTTTTCATATTTCTACTCTTAACTCATACATTCAAATGTCCAGATTAAGGGGCTGGACTTCTTTAGGCTGGGAAGCCTGATGCTAGACAGCTGCAGCATGACTACAAAAAAGGAAGGACTTTAAGGCTGGAAAGAAGAAATTGATTGACCACTGAAGGGAAGATTGTGGTAGGTTTCTTGGGGATGTTGGTGGAAAAGATTACACTTCCTCCTATTCCACAAGCTGTGCTGGGGGGAAATAAACATCATTACTGAATCTGATAGTTCTGACACTTGTCTTGGCCACACTTTTCTGAGCCAGGGCAAACCCAAAACAGTGATTACATTGAAATAGATGATAAAATCAGTAGTATGCAGTTTGCTAACTGTACTCACATTTTTGACCCATCTCTTGATGAGAGGTTATTCGCCCAACCCATTTTCAACCAGAAGTAAGTCTATTTATCATTTTAGAATTCCACATTGTTTAAGAATTTAAATCTGTGTAGGGAGATTTTAATCTTCCAAAGTATTTATCAGCTAAAACATAAAAGCAATATTTTGCTCTTCCATTAGTTTGCAAATGCAGGTTATTTTTCAAATTATATTGTTCAATAAACCAGAAGAGATTATGAACCTGCTTATGATTTACCTTGTCTTTGTTCAAAATGTGAGATTACAGTGTTCTCAAGCAGGGAATGCTGGTTTGCTTTGACAGGAAGAGTTGTTCCAGAAATTTGTTAGAAAGAAACACTTAGGTTCACATTTTTCTTGATTTATGTTTTCAGCAATTGCTGAACTTGAAGAAATGTTTAAAGCCATGTGCTGCTCTGGTGGAGAGTTATTATTATTTTGTCAATCTTTGTGCTTTCTGTTGTAGGGTAAACTGAGCCAATTATGTGAGCAGGATAAGGTTGTTTGTGAGCAAGAAGAGAAATTGCAGCAGCTGCATAAGGAAAAAGTAAGAAATTATGATCAAATTACTTCATTTCAACATAATACATATCTCCAGTGAATATATTGAATTCAGACTAAATTATGCATACTGCTTTGTCTCTTGCAGCATACACTTGAACAAGCTTTACTGGCTGCAAGTCAGGAGATTGAAATGAATGCAGAAAATCCTACTGTCGTGCAAAGTGTGGCCTTACAAAGAGATGTTTTACAAAATGGATTGCTCAGCACTTGCCGGGAGATATCAAGAACCACCACAGTGAGTTGTAGTCCCTATGCCATTTGTTGTTTGTAGTAAAGTCTGAAGGCCAGGTCTGCTTTAGCTTGTAGTTCTTTTTCAAATGTTCTTTTCTTGTGTTAAACTCCCACATAAACTGTTGGTGAGCTTTTACTTTGCATAGGATATGTATTCAAAACACTTCAGGACTTTTCTGATTATATGTAACCTTTTGAGTATCACTTTAGCACACCATACTCTGCAGAGCTGATTAATACAAGATTATGCCAATGTAAACTTTTGCTGTATCATTAACAGGGAGGCAATGAGCATTTCACTTGATTCCCAAAATTGTGGAGGGAAGCTGGTCAGCACATAAACTGAAGAAGTTGCTATAGTCAGCCCTTGCACCCCACCTTGTGGCTAATCTGAGTGCCATAAATCGGAAGCCTTTTCCCAGATTCACATTTATGACCCATCTGTTGAGGAGAAGTTATTCACCCACCCATTTTAAACCAGAAATATGTCCATTTGTTCCTTTAGAATTTCACGTTTTTAGGAATTTAAATCTTTGAAAGATTAAAATCTCCTGCCAAAGTTTTTAATCAGCTAAAACATATGTACAATTTTTTGATATTCCATTCCTTTGTAAGTGCAGATTGTTTTTCAAATTGTTTTGTTCAGTAAATTTAAAGAAAGAGATTGTGAATTTGATTTTGATTTGCCTCATCTTAGTTCAAAATGTAAGATTACAACTTTCCCAATTAAGTTAATCCTGGTGTATAGCATATAGGATTGTTTTTAAGAATGGAACCGATTGTACATTTTTAAAAATGAAATAATTCTACTGTTTAAACTGTGTACTTTGTGATTTAGGAACTGGAAAGAACATGGAAAGAGTATGAAAAGTTAGAGTATGACGTAACTCTAGCAAGAACCCACTTACAACAACAACTAGACAGATGTGATGAAGTTCAGGTACTGGCTGTATTTGGACAGATGGATCTGATGTCTGAGCATGTTTATACTAACAATAACATAATCTCTTTTTCCAGCAAATACGTCTCCAGCATAGCACAATTGTCGGCACATTGTTCACCAGTTTCCTTATACTTAATCCAATTTATGACAACCGTATTGCATTACATCCTTGCATACAGCACGCCTAACCAAACACTGTTGTCAGAAACACTTTTGTTACCTCTTTAATGCATTTCATGCATGATAAAACATCTGTGTTCATGACTGCTGTATTTGTTGTCAGAAGGATCTTTACTTTTTTTCCCAAGGTGGAGTTAACTGCTCAGCAACGCCCTCAGATTCAAAAGGAGCTCTGGAGAATTGATGATGTTATGGAAGGACTCACCAAAAGTAAACAGCAAAGAAGGAACTCTAGCAACACTGGTAAGAAAAGCCAATCCTGTTCTAGGTCAGAATTTCAAGTAATTAAGTAGTAGCTGTTGTGGATTCCAGTAGAGGTAACGAATTGAAGTGTTGTTTTATTTTCTTTTTCGTTATTTCCCACCCTCCACTGTGAATATGTTTAAGTTTCAGTTTATCCACAAAGACTGAAATCAGCTTGTTAGTTACGCTATGAACTCTTGAACTGCTTTTTTGTTTGCTTTGAACTGATGAACCAAAATTGTAGTTTTCTCACTTAACAGGGCCTTTCTAGTTCTGTTGATGTCATGGGTTACAGTAATTAGCACAACTATCAATCTGTCCTTGTGTTGGATAGGATACGTGCAATGAGATGGTCTCCTGCCTCCCATTCTAAAGTTAAAAACACAGGTCAATATTTAAGTATTTCAGCACAGAAACAGGTCATTCAATCCAACAGATCCTTTGCAATATTTATGCTCAAGACCCTCCTCCCACTCACCTTCATCTACCATTATATTCCCTTCTGCCTTGTGGTTATGTAGCTTCCCCTTAAATGCATCTTTGCAACTTGACTAATCTATTCTGCGTGGGAGCAAGTTCCACTTTCCAATCGTACAGGTATAGAAGTTACTTCTCCATCACCTGTTAGATTTATTAGTGACTGTCTTGTATTTTTGGGCTGTAATTCTGGACTTCTCTCCTTCGCACACAAGCAGGAGCCTTTTCACTGTCTCTACCCTATAAAGGAAGACAGTAAAGTAGTGCGAATGTCATTGGACTAGTAATCCCGAGACCTCAGCTAACGTTCTGGGGATTAGAGTTCAAAACCCAGCACTGCAACAGGTAGAAATTCAAATTCATTACTTAAAAACAATGGAAGCAAAACTTAATGTCTCTATTGGTATCACTGAAGCTCTTGTGATTGTTATCTTCAGGGATACAAATCTGCCACCTTATCCTGTCTGTCTATATGTGACTCCAGGTCTGCAGCATTGATTCTTAACTGCCCTCAGTGAAATGCCTAAACAACCCACTCAGTTCAAGAAATTTAGGCATGGACAACAAATGCTGGCCTTGTCATCATTCCCAAAACTCACGAAAGGTTGAAAAGAAAGAAAAACTTTTAAGAACTTGAAGACTGGTAGGCTGTTGGAGAAAATGTGGAGGCATGGTATTGAGGGTGATTTAGTAATTTGGATTAGAAACTGGCTTTCTTTAAGAAAGCGGTGTTTGATGGAAAATATTCAGCCTGGAGTCCAGTTACTAGTGGTGTGCCACAAAAATCTGTTTTGGGATTACTGCTGTTTGTCATTTTTATAAATGACTTGGATGCAGGCATAAGTGGATGGACTAGTAAGTTTGCAGATGACACTAAAGTCTGTGGAGTGGTGGACTGTGTGGAAGAATGTTGCAGGTTGCAAGGAGACTTGGATAAACTGCAGAATTGGGCTGAGAGGTTGGCAAATCGAGTTCAATGCAGATAAATGTGAGGTGATTCACTTTGGGAAGAATAACAGGATGGCAGAATACTGGGTCAATGGAAAGATTCTTGGTAGTGTGGATGTGCAGAGGGATCTTCGTGTCCATGTACATAGATCCTTGAAAGTTGCCACCCAGGTTGATAGTGCTGTTAAGAAGGCATTTGGTGTGTTAGGTTTTATTGGTAGAGGGTTTGAGTTCTGGAACTGTGATGTCATACTGCAACTGTACAAAATGCTAGTGCAGCCGCACTTGGAGTATTGTATGCAGTCCTGGTCGCCCCATAACAGGAAGGATGTGGAAGCATTGGAAAAGGTGCAGAGGAGATTTACCAGGATGTTGCCTGGTCTGGTGTACAGGTCTTATGAGGAAAGGCTGAGGGACTTGGGTCTGTTCTCATTGGAGAGAAGAAGGCTAAGCGGGGATCTGATAGAGACATACAAGATGATTAGAGGATTAGATAGGGTGGACAGTGAGAGTCTTTTTCCGAGGATGATGACATCAGCTTGTATGAGGGAGCATAGCTGCAAATTGAGGAGTGATAGATTTAAGACAGATGTCAGAGGCATGTTCCTTACTCAGAGAGTGGTAAGGGTGTGGAATGCCCTGCCTGCCAATGTAGTTAACTCAGCCACATTAGGGGCATTTAAACAGTCCTTGAATGATGATGGGATAGTGTAGGGGGATGTGCTTAGATTTGTTCACAGGTTGGCGCAACATTAAGGGCCAAAGGGGCTGTTCTGCGCTGTATTGTTCTATGTTCTATGTACCTTAATATCGTTATCTCCAGTCATTTCTTCTTGAACCCTAAAGTCAATTCTGGTATTCTAGTTTATTTTCTTTGTAACTCCCGCAGTGATACTGTTCATTTTTAAACACACAATATAGCCTCTGTATAAATGTTTTCTTTTTCCGTTTTTATTCTGTGGATGTCAGAAACAACAATTCAAGCTCTTCAAATTATGTAAGTTTAACATAACCTCCCTGATTTTCAAATTTAGCCCTTCAGAAAGAAATACATATACTTCATTTGCTTTGGTTTTATGTCACCCTGTAATGTGTGTCATTATTTTCAGTGATTTGTGTCTATCAGGTTCTTGTGTTCCTCTGACCATTTAGACACTGACTTGCCAAGCTGTATATATATTGCAGTTCATATTCTAATTTCACACCTATTCTTCAAGTTTATGAGACACTTAACGTAGTCCTTCTCTGTATTACTTACATCCCAAAATGTCATCCACAAACCTGAAAATTTTCTCAATAATTGCCAAGTCCAAATTGTGCATGTACATAACATTGGCACCACTTCCCATCTTTGCCAATCTAAGTAACTATCTTTAACTGTTTACATACAACTTTGTAGCCAACTTAATTTCCATTCTGATACTTGTTCACTTACTCCATTTGTTTAAAATCTGCTATGCAGTAACATGATGTAGACTTTTTGGAAGTCTACCCATCCAATATTTTGGGCAAGAATCCATGAGTATGTATTTTTTCCTCAAGTTCGACCAGTACCTCCCAATCAGTTATTTCTTTGCTGTGCCAAAGTTGCAATATTTAAATTGCAGCTCTCCTGTAGATTTTCTAACTTTAGTCATGGCTGATTTGAGATTTTTTTTTTCTGTAACTATCCTGCTGAGCATTGCTTGTGAATTTATATCAGTTGCTGGAAGCCAAAGTCAATAGATGTGAAGCTGGAAAAGCACAGCAGGTTAGACAGCATCCAAGGAGCAGGAAAGTCAGCATTTCAGGCTAAAACCCTTCGTTAGGACTGGGGAGGGAGAGGGAGCCCAGAAGTATGTCGAGGGAGGGGGGTGGGGCTGAGGAAAGAATAGGTGGGATGGTGATAGGTAGAAGCAAGTGGGGGTTGTTGTGATTGGCGAATGGAAAGGGTGGAGTGGATAACTGAGCAGGTTAGGACTGGTCAGGCAGGTGAGGAGGAGGGGTGGGGCTAGACATGGGATAAGGCCGAGAGAGGAGGGATTTCAAGCTGAAGTCAGTGTTGAAGCCATTGGGCTGTGAGCTTCCTGGGAGAAATATAATGTGTAGTTCCTCAGTTTCCGTTTGGTCTCACTCTGACAGTGGAAGAGGCCAAGGATAAACTTGTTATTAGGGGAGTGGGAAGGGGAATTAAAATGGATAGCAACTGAAAGGTTGGTGCATGCAAAGCACAGATGCTCTGCGAACTGGTCCCCGAGTCTGTGTTTGGTCTCCCCAGTATATAGGAGACCACATCGCGAGCAACGGATATAATAGATGTGGTTGGATAATGTGCAAGTGGAGCATAAGTCTTCAGTTCACTTGCTAGAATGTTGTCTGGACCCAGTCTTTGCAGTATCCAGTGCCTCCAACTTTCTTGATGTCACATTGAGTGAATGGACTTGGCAAAAGACTCATGTCTGTGATGCCAGGGACCTCTGGAGATGGCAGAGAAGGATCATCCACTTGGCACTCCTGGCTGAAGATTGTTATGAATGCTTCAGTCTTATCTTTTGCACTGATGTGCTGAGCTCTCCAATCATTGAAGGTATGGATATTTATGGAGACCCTTCTCTAATGATTTGTTTAATTGTCCACCACTATTCACAACTGTATGTGACAGGACTGCAGAGCTTAGATCTGATCTGTTGATTGTGGATTCATTTAGCCCTGTCAGTGTCTTGCTTCTTATGCTGTTTGGCATGTGAGTAGTGCAGTTTCGTAGCATCATCAAGTTGAAAATTCATTTTTCGGAATGCTGGTGCTGCTCCTGGCAGGCCTTCCTGCACTTTTCATTTGTCCATATGTTATGTATTTACATTCACTCTTGTTGAATTGTGCTCACCCTACTGAATTTTGTATAAGCAGTTTTTCAGGCTTACTTTAATCTGTTGTTTAATACTTGTTATACTTAGTTAAATCCAGTGTTTATGCTCACAAAACTTAAGTTTCTCTAAGCCTTTTGGATGGATCACATCAGGAATCATTCTTCCTGTTATTCTGGATGGAAAATTAAGAGGAAAACTGCTTGCTTATCTCTGTGCTCTACTTAAACAGAAAGCAGGGCACTCTTTGGACAAGATCATTTAAGTAATTTTTTTGAAAACATTTTCCAGGATAGTAGTACATAACATAGAATTCAAAAATAAGATGAGTTTCCACAAGTAAATATTGCAAGAATTTTATTCAAAATTCTGTGGCTTCAAAACATCTAAATTTTTTTTTTCTCTTTTAGGTACTGCTGGCTCACAACCTGGAACTGCTTCTACTTTAAGGTGTAGGCAGGAGGTGAGCAATTTATTCTTAGTCACTGGTTGTTGTGGGAAGAAAAATCTTTGGTTAACTTTTGATTATAATCTGTAGATGAAGTTTAGACAGTCTCGAATTAATACCTGATATTTTAACACAAAGATAGAACTTTCATTTGGTAACAGTTCTACTTGTTGGAGAATATTTATTTTTCAAAAGTTAAAAGGTGGAGGAGTGTAAATAGAAAAAAGTACTCCTCATCCATTCTTATTTATAATGGACACCCTACTCTGGTTATTCAAAGTTACTTTGACACAATATTGAAATTTCAGCAGTTCAAATTAGCCAACATAATTAAAATGTCAATGCCAAAAAAGTCTCGTAATTATCTAATCATTTGAACGGGATGACTTTGAATTGAAGAATAGATTATAAAACATTGCAGTAAAAGTTTGTACTATCCAGAATGCACCTGGACTGTGTTGTGCTGGCAAACTAAAAAGGGTCACAAAAAGCACAATACATTCTGCTTTCTTATATTCACAAGTGACCATCGCTCCCAATTAATAATCAAAACATCTCTTCATGATGGGTTTTGAATATGACAGTCAGACATCAATGACACAGGCCCCCATCCATTGTTGTGCTGTGTGCCGCATATCCGTGATTTCTGCTTGCTATCTTTAGTTTCTCTGATGGCATGTTGAAATAAATCATTTAAGCCTCTTGTTCCACGATAAAGTGTGATACAAAACCAGAGAAAGGTATTCACCACTTAAGTAAAGGAAAATGCCTCAAACAGCCCTTCAAGCATTAAAACAGTCCAGCTTTCATGTCACAAGGTTACCCAACAGCAGCTGGATTCTTTCTTGCATCAGAACGTCTTCACAATGTTGTCCACCAATGGTCCATTGTCATTTAGCATCAGAAAATCTTTACCTGTTCGTTATCAAGGTGGGATCAGAGAAATCAATTGGTGGAGCTTTCTGGTTTGTGAAATGCCAGACCATATGAATTTTATTGTATTTGCTTTCTCATTTATTTGAACTTAAATGATGGTACATGGTCATGTTGATTTGCATACATCTTAAATTGAAAGAATATCTGGTATATCTCAAACTGTTAGTGCATTTATTATATGGACTCTTTAGGAAGATGAAACAGCCCCTCCTCGCCCTCCTCTTCCCCAGTTATATGACTTGACAGAGAGGGCTCCCACAGTTCCCCCTCATCCCAGTGAGAGCATCATTTGGCCCTGTTCTGCCAGAAACCTGGTACATCAACCAGATGAAATGAAGATCCACCTTGAACCAGAAGATCCAAAGCATGGAGCAGATTCTGTAAGTGGCTGATTATTGCCACTGTTTGCCTGTTAAACCTGCTCCTCCCACATTTCCCTTCTCATTGTTTTATGTCATGTGATTATTTTGCTGCTTCATTTTTTAGTTGGTCACTTTGTCATTGCTTCATTTATTGGATTATCATTCCTGAATGATGTAGTTACAAATGAACTGTCCTGCGTAATTGTAGCCCAATAACCCAAGTTTTTAAAATATAATCTTAAGTGGAATTGTATCTGCAAAATTTGTTCATAATATTTGCATTTTCAGGGCATCTTCAGTTAACTGTTTGGGATTCTTTCCCTTTAAGTAATCTGTCCCAAGATCAGCAATTGTTAAGAGATATTTTACCAAGTTTATTTCATTTTTGCAATACATGACTGAAGAATTAAAGTTTTGTTAAAGATTTCTGTATTGGTGCTAAATTAAATGGAATTAAATATTTTTAGGTTTTTAAATAAAGTAAAAAATTTGGGGTGGATTTTTGCCACTACCTAATTTCCATGCTTGATGGCTATCAGTTGTTTTGTAGCAGGACAGCTCATTTAGTGAATCTAACCTTAATATGTAACTTTAAAAATGGAATCCATCAGTGGATGGGTACAAAGGCTGCTGTTATACTGCAGTTATTAATGTCAAATTGTGTCTGGATTACCATGAGTTCTGACATTTTCTGCAATTGCTAGACCCAATTTAAACTATAGATTATGTATCTTCTTTAATTCAGTAACAAATAAGTTACGTCAATGCCTCGTTAACTGTACAAACACAGCTTCCCTAATAATGATCTGTGTTATTGGAGGGAGCAGCATGCTACATGTGAAAATAAAGTTCTCAGGATTTCAGCAGGCCATTTATTGGAAATATGGCTTTGATCAGTTTGAATGGCAGAGCCTAGTTTGTGATGCCATTAAAGGAGGGGTTCATGTATCTCTTGGATTTAGTGCTCTTGAAAGTCAGTATAAACTCATTCCAAGCACTTATAACACAATTGGCTAGATGCAATTTGGTGTTCATTAACACAAGAAACTGATTTGCAGTCACACCAAAACGGTAATATAATGGCAGCCCAACCATTTATGCTAACAGTCCAAGCAACTTGACTAGCTTTTGAACTCACTTTATTGTTGCTATACGATTCTTACTATCTTCCAAATGTCCTTTTTTAATACCAAAATCGAAAATGGATATCTTTGTCAGTATTCACAACCAAATAAGTTTTTTGCAGCAGGACTAAATTTTGAATAAGTATCTGCATAATTTTCAAACTTCACAAAATAACTCTTTGGAAAAAAATGCTAGTCTTGATTATACATATATCTATTTCTTAGTTTCTTGGAATGTGCCAAAGGTAATTTTGATGCTATAATATTCTTGTATATTAAACATTGCTCTCTAAACAAAATGTCTTGTCCATTAGTGGGCAATGATTCAAGCATTCTTTTCTAAAAATTGATCCTGATTAGAACTTAACTGAGTCTTGAAGACTTAATTGCTCAGCAAATTATCTACTTAATAGAAATCACTTTCCAACTACAGGGTTCTGATTATCGACAGTACAAGAGTGAACCAGAACTGACAACTGTCACTGAGGTTGATGAATCAAATGTGGATGAGAAGTCAGAAGTGGTACCTGACAAAGAAAGTGTCACATCTAAAGGTAGCAGTAGTAGTAATATACAGAAAATAAGATTTGTATATCTGGATTGCACTTTACCTGATTGTCTTCCTGTTCATACTTAAATGGTTTGAGGTCAGATTCAAATTGAGTGCAACCATTCCATGGCTAGGATTCTGAAGATGGTTTACTATGTTTGTTACGAACTGATCTTAAACTGGTTCAAGTCTGAGTTAATATTGTTAGGATTGATATCAAATGTAATTTTGTTTCTGGACAGCTGTTTAACTCAGTTTCACTGTAATCTTGTTCTATTATTGCATCCAAACAGATGTCAAGAGCACAGGAACAAGCATAAATCATTTAGTTCTTCAAACCACTCAGGCTACAGATTAGCTCTGATCTCTAACTCCATATTATCCACCTTTATCACATATCCTGCGATACCTTTGGAAAGCAAAGATCTATTAATCTGAGATTTAAAATTTACCATTGATCGTGCATCAACTACTGTTTCAGAAGATGGTTCCACCTACTGATCAGTCCTGGTGCATAGAATTGCTACCCAATCCTGAATGATCTGGCCCTAATTTTTAAAATATGGCCCAAGCCTTGGACTCCCCTATCAGCAGAAATTATATTTATGTCGCTTACATTTGGGCAGCTGGGAAATGTATAAGTCATGTGCAGCTTGAGCTTTGAAGAGGACATTCTTATTTTGCTGGAGAGCATTAACACAACATGAGAGAAAGCAATTAAGCTGAATGAAAGTGGCACACATAGTTGGAACTACTGGGCTGCCTCCAATAGTGGGAGAGACTATTGCATCCCATTAATAAGCTACTACTCACTGAAGTCAACCAGCGTCCAACAAGTAAGGTGCTAACTCACCACAATCCAACTATTTTAATATACATGGAATTTAGAGTCTTTGCTTAACAAATGAACCAAATCCATTGCATCAGGAAAACAGAAATACATGGGGATAACTCCTTGATTGGCAAGCTGAAAAGTCAGGATCAGGTGCACAGGGCTAACTGATGGTTTGCAACTGATTGCCAGTGTCTGCAAGCTGATGTGATTGGCATGAAGATTCAAAGGATGAAAGTTGCCTTTTTGCAAAACTCAAGACTCGCTAAAAGGATCATTGAAACAAAAGCACCACATGTTTGTCAAGGAGGGTAGAATTTTGAAGGACTCACTGTAAGGAACTTTCAGCTGTTAATGACAAAACCAAAATATGTTTCAGAACGTGTCCTATCTATCCACCTCTCAACTCAAACAGGGCCAGTAAACCTCATGAGTGCTTAAGCTCCCACTGTCATGCTGCACAATAGAATTGAAAGGCACTCAATGATTCTGTCGATAGCCGTACTGAGACAGCATGTCTTTACCTACTGAGGGGATTCCGTGTGATGACATTTTTGCCTCAGATAGCGTGGCATTGGAAAGATAAATGGAACTGTATAGAAACTACATATACTTTGCTACTAAACTAAACTTTGGGTAAATAACATTTTTTTTCTCAGTGATCCATGCTAAAGGGTGATTAGGGGCATCCATTGGCAGCTAGAGACCTGATTATCCCCAGTCATGACCTCAATTACCAAGGCAGAACCACCTTAGTACTAATTGTAATAAAGAGCCCTTTGTGGTGTGCACCAGGATCCAATGCAACTAGTGAAGCAGAAGGACCATCTTTATATCAATGTTAACTGTGCTGCCTATTCAAATAAAAGCCAGCAGTTCTTGGCTTAATTGAACAAACACACTTTAAAATTAGTCCACACTGGAATCCACAATTCTGCAGTCAGCACACTGGAAACAAGAAGAGAAAACTGTAGTTCAAAGCTAATATCGCTGTCTGGAACACAACATTGGGTTGTAGTCAAGGGAGAATATGATCACTAAGGCTTCTGTATGCAACAGAGAAACTATGCTTGCCAGTGAAGCACTTGATGTCAAACTAGTATTGAAGGAACCTAACCAAGCTATTGGTGTGCTGACTATTAATAAAGCTCCAGGTCATGTTGCAATGATGCCATACTATTTATACTCATTAAATATGAGAAATCAGCACTCTTGAAGCATCTGCGAGAACTTCTGACTTGCTGGAAAAGGATATGGTGCCCAGGATATGTGTGATGCAAAAACTTTTGCCCAAAACAGGAACAAGAATGATTCCAGTGATTGCAACAACTACCAAAGCATTTCATTCCTGAGCATTGTGGGTAGAGTATTGCCCATGCGGCCCTTGTAAGGCTGTGGATATCTGATTGACATGATCATCTCAATCTTGACAGCTGCAAGAGAAATGCCATGAAGAAAAAGGACGACTGTTATTCTCAACCAGACAAGACCATTATTATATGCGCATAAGTGGTCAATTTAAGCTGCTGAAGGAAAATGGCTACCTGCTGAAGCTAATAATTTTTATCTTCTCCTTTCATGATAACCTGAGGCTTAAGATTAGCCCTGATGGAGCAATGTCAGAGTTTGAGCTTCACAATGAGGTCAAATCAGGTTGTATTCTGATGCACATACTCCAGCATATTCATCACTGATGGAAAGCTGTTCAGCCTCACTTAAGACCCAAAACAAAATGCTGTCAATGTGACAGTGAAGGTTGCTGATATCTAAGTTCCACAATCACAGGCAATTTGTCATTTGATGCTGAAACCAATGTACACATTGCGAAAACTATTGCCCTAAGTGTATGTGGAACAAAAGCAACTTGACTGAGAGCCTCAAACTGCAGGTCTCCCAAAACTATATTTTCAGTATGGTAGGTAGACCTGGATAATTTAAGCCAAGCACAAGAAAAGACAACATAACTTTCAACTTTGCAAATATGTAGTCTCAGTATGCCTTGGTGGGGTAAAATCACCACCTCAAGATCCTGTAGCATACTAATTTTGTCAACATGTAATCATCATTTATCGAATGGCATTGGTACTTGCTTGGCCCATGTTCATTGGATGTATGATGACTATATTCCAAAAACCATTTGTACACTGAGTCACAACTTGCTGTGCACCCACCCCTTCCCACAAAAACACCTACATATAAGATTATGAAAATGGTAAACATGGACACATAATGGGAGACAACTGCCAATGGAAAGGGAGTCCAGATGCTCATTGTTTAGAGAGACATCAGAAGAGTTAAGGAGAAATGGAAAGCTCACCTGGCTGAGAAGAGGACCAAGAAAACATGATGAACAATTCAGCACAGCTTCTTGATGACTTCAACAAATGCAGCAAAAGCTGCTTGGCAAAGTGGAGCCCTTGAGCCTACCACATGCTGCTTACCACGTGAATTGTACCATAATGAAAAACTGCCAACTAATGTAATGAAAGGCTGTGTGTTGCTGTTCCTAAAATATTATCCTGGCCTTGCTATTGAATTGGGCTTGGCCCTGCCTTAATAGTAAATTGAGGAATATGCAAAATCAATAGACTACAGGTTGTCATTAAATAAAATTCTGCTGATGGTGGCCACGGTGCCTTATGAATGCCCAGCTTTTACTTGCTGGATTCATTCTTAATTTAAGCCATTTTATGATGCTGTCAAAATGATGCTGTCACACAACTCAATGGTAAGTAGCCTCTATGTGAAGACAGAACTTTGTCTCCACAAGGACGATGCAGTAGTCTCTCTTACCAATACTTTCAGCAAAATGATGAAGTCAAGTGGAATTATCCATCTTATTAGTGCTTCCAACATCTGCTGAATGCCTTGTACAGCATACATGTCCTTCAGGATTCAGCCAAATTGGTCAGTGATTGTGTTAAGTGGTCACTCTTCGTAATAGATTTGCATGTTGACACCAGAAGTCAATTCTCTGTACCTCCTTGATTTTTCAAATTTGGAGGAATATTGAAGTAGAACAGTAGATGGTAACCTGCATATTTCCTTGCCCATGTTGGCCTGATGCAATGGGACTTCATGGGTTCCCATGTCGACTTTGAGATCTCCCAGGCCAACACCTTTCTGAATGTATATTATTGAGCTGGCAACTCATGGGCAAGACATTCTCAACGATGGTGAGTGTGTCAGGCTGTTGTGCAATTAGTCAATGTGACAGCTTTGTAGATGATGAGGAGGACTTTAAAGGGGAAACTAGACAAAATTTAACTTTGCAACTTATTCTGGGATTCCTTTCCACTGTCTATTCATCCATTTTTAAAAAACATATTTCTTTATCATTTAGATAGAAACTGAGTGATTTCCAAGGCTACTTGAGAGAGCAGTTTAGAGTTAATCGTATTGTTGTGAACCTGGAGCACATACTGGCCAGACTGGACAAGAGTCCTCGGATGCTGACTGACCACCTGTGCTTTTCCAACACCATACTCTCGACTCTAATCTCCAGCAGTTGCAGTCCTCACTTTCACCTGTGGATTAATAGAAGAGTAATATTACGACTATGTTACCATTCCCATACAAGTTCTGTAACATGTTTCTCAACTTCAAAGGAATCAAGTAACGCTCAGGAATTTTTTTTGTCTCGGCTTAGCTCAGTAGATTGCACTGTTATCTCCAAGTCAGCTGATGATGGGTTGAAACACCTTTCCAAGACTCAAATACAAGATTTAACTTAAGTAATGTGCTGGGAAAGTGCTGTAACATTAGAGGTTTTGATTGTGGATAAGATGTTTAACTGGGTGCCATGTCTGCCTGCAACAAACACAAAGCTATGGAGAAACTCAGGTTTGGGAGCATCTGTAGAGGGTGAAACAGAGTTAACATTTCAAGTTTGAAGGAGAGTCATACTGGACACTCCACAGATTCTGGCAGAGCTTTGAGGTTTCTCCAACATTATCTGTGCTTGCTTCAGATTTCCAGCATCTGTGGTACTTTGCTTTGATCTGCCTGCTGAAGTAGGTTGAATAGATCCTCTGACTGTTATAATGATATCCATTTTCTCTTTTTATCCATTTGTACAATGTAAGCTAGTAATCTGTGAATATTGAACATGCAGGGAGCAGTACATACCATTACTGTCTGCTACTTATTGACTATTGGTTTTGCCTCTTGCTAAGTATGAGGTTTGTTGTGAGGTTTCTATTGCAACACTCAGAACATTTCAACAATGACTGAACAGTTAAAGTCAGAACTGAGAGGCACTAAAGCAAGGAAGCAGTTTCAGGCAGATAAGTGCTTTTAGCATATGCCTGGGGTTGCCGAGTTATATGTTGACTACATTTGCTATGTAGCATGTTAAACCAAAGCTGATATACTACACATGTTTGCTTTGTGTTGAATCTAGATATTAGAATCTAATTTTGGATTTTTATGACCTAAATCTTTTGTCAGTAATCATTGCATGTTTGTTGGAGTAAATTTTGTTTATAATAAAGGAAATATTATTTATTAACTGAAGAAACCATTGAGGATGTTATTAGACAAGTTGTTGAGGGTCGAGCGGTGGATGTTGTGTATTTGGACTTCAGTAAGACATTTGATAAGGTTCCCCATGGTAGGCTCGTTCAGAAGGTCAGGAGGAATGGGATACAGGGAAATTTAGCTGTCTGGATACAGAATTGGCTGGTCGACAGAAGACAGCGAGTGGTAGTGGAAGGAAAATATTCTGCATGGAAGTCAGTGGTGAGTGGTGTTCCACCGAGCTCTGTTCTTGGGCCTCTACTCTTTGTAATTTTTATTAATGACTTGGATGAGGGGATTGAAGGATGGGTTAGCAAGTTGCAGACAACACAAAGGTTGGAGATGTTGACAGTATAGAGGACTGTTGTAGGCTGCAGCGGGACATTGACAGGATGCAGAGATGGGCTGAGAGATGGCAGATGGAGTTCAACCTGGATAAATGCGAGGTGATGCATTTTGGAAGGTCGAACTTGAAAGTTGAGTACAGGATTAAAGACAGGATTCTTGGCAGTGTGGAGGAACAGCGGGATCTTGGTGTGCAGGTACATAGATCCCTTAAAATTGCCACCCAAGTGGACAGGGTTGTTAAGAAAGCATATGGTGTTTTGGCTTTCATTAACAGGGGGATTGAGTTTAAGAGCCGTGAGATCTTGTTGCAGCTCTATAAAACTTTGGTTAGACCGCACTTGGAATACTGTGTCCAGTTCTGGTTGCCCTATTATAGGAAAGATGTGATTGCTTTGGAGAGGGTTCAGAGGAGGTTTACCAGGATGCTGCCTGGAATGGAGGGCTTATCTTATAAGGAGAGGTTGACTGAGCTCGGACTTTTTTCATTGGAAAAAAGAAGGAAGAGAGGAGACCTAATTGAGGTGTACAAGATAATGAGAGGCATAGATAGAGTTGATAGCCAGAGACTTTTTCCCAGGGCAGAAATTGTTAACACGAGGGGTCATAGTTTTAAGCTGTTTGGTGGAAAATATAGAGGGGATGTCAGAGGCGGGTTCTTTGCGCAGAGAGTTGTGAGAGCATGGAATGCATTGCCAGCAGCAGTTGTGGAAGTGAGGTCATTGGGGATATTTAAGAGACTGCTGGACATGTATATGGTCACAGAAATTTGAGAGTTTGTACATTAGGTTTACCTCACATGAGGATCAATGGTCGGCACAACATCGTGGGCTGAAGGGCCTGTTCTGTGCTGTACTGTTCTATGTTCTAACTCGTTTCTGACAGTGAACTTAATGGGGATACTTATGTAATTGGCTATGTAACCATCTCTTTTAAATTCAAACCATATGGCCACTGGAGGAGTTGGATTAAGAAAGGAATCCTTCATGCCTCTAACCTTAGTTATAATAGTAACTTTATGTAACAAAGATACTTTGTAATGTCATAGCTAAAATATATGTGGAATGGCAATGCACGATCAGGCTCAACATGAATCAAAATTGTGTTTCTATCTTTGATCCAGTATGTAACAGTTACAGTTGTGTTTTGATATTAAAGCACCTCTAACAACTAATAATTTGAAGAATCAGAATGGAATAGGCAAAATATTTTTCTTCCTATTTTGAACTGTTGCTCTTTTGGTGTTTATTGGTTTCTGCCTGCAGCTATGTAAAAATAAACTTGCTCATATTGACATTCATGTTCAGTGTATTGCATGAGATGGGCAACAAAGATATTTTAAAGCTATTTATTTAACTAAACTTCCATGTTTGCAGGTTTGTCTTTTCCAGTTGGTATAGTTCCTCCTCGAAGCAAATCACCGATGCCTGAATCTTCTACAATTGCTTCTTATGTTACTTTAAGAAAGCATCGGAAAATGGATGGTATTATACCTAACGTGGTATGTATAAGGACTTACTTGCAAAAATATTGTTAATTAAAGTGCATCAGTCCAAACTTCTGTGTAACCTGCAGATTGTTTTATTTAGAGAAGCACTGAAAATTGAATTATTCAAGTTCTTCACAATCTATACTGATAATAATGTGATTTATGTATTTTTATCCATTAGTTATTCACAATTCTGAACAGTTTTCATGCAAACTCCAACATTAACTTGAAAGAGGAAATCCAAATACACAAATCACATTTTGTTATTATCTCTTCTTCATTCTAATATGACTCTTTCATGTTCCAAATCTCCAGGAAATAAACTCCTTTTCTTTCCTTTATTAAAACTTGGAAACTTTATTCCACTTTGTTCACACTGTTACTTATGGAAATTCCTGAGTGATTGACCAATTAGTGCTTATGCATAAACAATATTTCTGCCGGGAATGAAAAACCTAGAATGCATCAGTACTGAAAGGCTGGAATGGCAACAGAGCATGCTAATTTGAGAACAAAATCAAGCAGCCACTTGCTCGACCACAAACAATCAGGCATTGCGTCTTTTTTTGCCCCTAAATAGAACAGCATATTTGTTAAATGTGATTAAATGTCATTCTAGCAGGAAAGACCCAGGAGTGCAGTTGAGCAGCTTTTCCTGGCAGAAGGTCCACGACCTCGAATGAGCGTTGAGGAACAACTTGAAAGGATAAAACGCCATCAGCAAGCTTCTCTAAGAGATAAAAGGAAAGGATTAAATTTGATAAGTCTGCAAGATCAATCACCAGCAAAAGGTCTATCAAGAGAAAAGAACCAGATAAAGCCACTTCATTCTGGAGACAAATATTCAGTAAGTTCAGTAGGTTCAATTGAATAAATGATTTTTGGAATTGAAGGGAGAAGTGGAGAATGAATATTCTGGTGATGTTGCCCTGCCCTGCCCTGAATTGCAGACCTATTTTTTTAAAAACCAATTAGTTTGTATGAAATATTAATTCTTAATTTTAACTTCTGTGTATGAAAGAGGGATCTAGAAGCCCTCACATTTATTGGCTAGTCATTTGAATCGATATATTAGTTCTGGTCAGAATCAAACAATTAGGGCAGAATGTTTCTTTATTTCTCTCACATGTCCATTAGATCTTAAAATATCCACACAGTAAAATGGCTGAGAAAACTCAAATATAATTATTGGACTTAACCAACTAGTAACCATTGTCTTTGGAAATGAATGGCAAAGATATGATGAACATATGGTGAGAGGGGAATGATATAAAAGGGACCTAAGGGGCAATTTTTTCACGCAGAGGGTTGAGAGTGTATGGGCTAAACTGCCAGCGGAAGTGGAGGAGGCCGGTACTATTGCAGCATTTAAAAGGCATCTGGACAGGTCGATGAATAGGAAGGGTTGAGAGGGATATGGGCCAAGTGCTAGCAAATGGGCAAGATTAGGTTAGGATATCTGGTCAGCATGGACGAGTTGGACCAAAAGGTCTGTTTCTGTACTGTACATCTCTGTGACTGTATGTCGCCTTTCAGCGTAGGCACTTCAAGATGACCAGCTTTACGATGATAATTATGGATGAATAAATCCTTTGTGGCAAAGTCTGTCATCTGATTCATGTACCAGTTAATTCACAGTCTACTGTTATTGTTGTCTGACCAATCAGTTTGACTTAATGTTATACTTTGTGGGTGCAGTGGTGGGAGTAAGGAGCTTGCCACTGGCAGCTGGAATTCCTCCAAGTACATGCCAATGTCCTAATGGGTAGACCGACTATGCATGGCCAAGTAACAGGAAGTTTTATCTCTGCTCTGTATAAGAAAATGTTAGAACTTCAGACTATTACCCCATGTATGGGAATTTCTAAATTTTGCTTGTGCCAATCATTGCCGAACTTCTCTTGAAAAAGAAATGGGCAGGCGTATTTGAAGAACGTAAACTCTGCCTGTGAAGTTTCAGTACTTTGTTTGAAAGACTTTTGAAAGTGATGATCGGTTTCCATATGTGCCGGACATTCAGCTGAGTCAAGAAAAAGTGACTTGTATTTATTCTGTCTGAATGATCACTGCAATATTTTAAAACATTGAAATGATTCATATGAGTTTTGGTGTAGTCAGAAAAGGTCAGTGATGTAAACTTGGTTTTGGGTATCCACTTAGATGTGTCATGGATGTGTCATCTACTAATTGCATTAGTCACATCGCCAATGCACTTAGTGATTCATATTGAATCCATAAATTGTTTTTAATTGTGGAGATTATTTCAGGTCTAGTTTCTCACCAGCAAGTCACTACATTTTTCCCATGGACATCTTATTTTTATTAACATTTAATCTTCTGGCATGGTTCGGAACCTCTGGTTGTGCAATTCCACAAATGCATCTCATCACTTAGTCATTTCCAAAGAGACTGAATCGCTTTGCCTAGAGAGGACTATTCACAATGTTTTTTTTAAATGGCAGCTTGACCTGTGCAACAATCAGACACCCTTATAACAGAAATACTTTCTTCATACTTTTTTGAACTTAAAAGGAATCAGTTTTGAAAACTGTGAAACAAAATTGATGATTTATTTTAATTAAGCACTTCACATCAGTTTATAATTTGTTATGCATATGAAATAAGGATTAGTAACTCTGAATTTTGGTAATTAATCTGGAATCAAAGTTAATCTCGGTAATAGTGACTGTGGAATTATCGAATTGTTATGAAATTGATCTGGTTCATTAATACACTTTTTAGGGATGTAAATCTGCCCTCTTTATATGATCTGGCCTACATGTAACTCCAGATGCACAGCATTATGGTTCTCTCCTGACATGCCTCTAAAATGGCCTAACAAGCAACTTGATTGTACAAAAACCATGTAAGAAAAGGCCAAAAGAAATGAAACAGGTCCTTCCTGACCGCACCGTGAGTGTATCTGCACCAGATGGTCTGCAATAGTTGAAGAAATTGGTTCAACAACTTTAAGACAATGAGGTTTGGACAAGGTTGACATGTAGGAATTAAACACAAACTAAGTGCACCCTGTTAGAAGTTGTAGTTACATTGTTACCTAACAATCAACAATTGAAAATTTGTTACTAAAAATGAAGTTGTTTGGTTGTCCCCAAAGAATGTTTCCCCTTATTGCATTTTTTCTTACTTCTAGGAAAAATTACTCGGGGGGTAAAAATGGCAGTGGAATTTTAATCAGTCATAATTGAAAGACTGTACTTCCTGAACAAAAGGAATAATATCATATAAGCAGAAGTACTCAGCAGGTCTGTCAGCATGGGTAAAATGAGAAAAGCGAAGATGTCATTTCACATCTGTGATCTTTCATCAGAAATGGGGAAAAATGAGAAGATTTTGAAGGAAATGAATAGGGTGAGGGTATGGGAGGATGGGGCAAGATGGTAAAAGAGCAAAACGTAAAGTCTGTAATGAAGTGAATGCCAAGAGATTGAAAATAAACACTCATGGTGTATGGCCATAGGAAATGGTAATAGGACAAGTAAAGAATCAAAAGATGTAAGTAGAGGTGGCATGAGTGGCAGGATTCTGGGTAACAGCTATCTCAAAGTAAACATAAGGAACAAGAGAAAAAATCCAAACCTTGCAAAGAGAAAGGAAGCAAAATCAGTCGAGATTAATCTGCAGTTGTTGAATTGATGTTGTGTCCAGAGGACTGTAAAGTGCGCTGTTAAAAGATGAGGTAGTGTTCATTGAGCTAACACATCATTAGAATGCTGCAGGAAATAGGGATGGAAAGGTTGTTCGGAGGTCAGTTTTCCAGCTGCTTAATCAATGACCATCCCTCTATCATGAAGTCTAAAATTGCTGCTGGGTTGTGCCATGTTCAGGTACTGGAGTATTCCATGTTCACTTGTAGCAAGACCTAGACAATCACAGTAAATGCTGGAGATACTCAGTAGGTCTAGCAGCATCAGTAGAGAGAACTAGAGTTAGAATTTCAGGTCTAATACGACTCTTCTTCAGAACTCTTAGCAGACTCAAAATGCTAACAGTATTTCTCTCCACAGATGCTGCCAGACTTGCTGAGTTTCTCCAGCATTCTGTGTTTGTTTCACATTTCCAGCATCTGCAGTATTTTGCTTTCATTAGGGCATAGACAATATTCAGGCTTGGGCTGACACATGGCAAGTAACACTGTAGCACAAAAGTTATTTTGTGCTAGCCATTTCCAACAAGAGAGAATCTAACTATTGCCCCTTGACATTCAGTAACATTACCATTAACAAATCCTTGACTGTCAACATCCTGGGATTCAACACTGATCAGAAACTGATCTGGACTCATCATTTAAGTACTGTGGCTACAAGGGCAGGTCAGTAGCTAGCAATTCTGCAGCAAGTAGCTCAACACCTGAATTCCTAAAGCTTGTTCATCATCTACAAGACAAAGTTGCCACTTGATTGGCACCACTTGCACAAGCATTCACTTTCTCCTCCGTTAGGCTGAGTAGCAACAATGGGCACCATCTACAAGATGCATTGCAGAAATTGTCCAGTGTTACTTACAACACCTTCCAAACCACAACCTCTATCATTTCACAGATGAAAGACAGCAGATACATATGGGAACACCACCAGTCGCAAGTTCCCCTCCAAACTACACACCATCCTGATATAGAAATATATTGCCTTTCCTTTTAGGTCACTGAGTAATGATCCTGGAACTCCCTCCTGAGTGACATTGTGGATCTATTTACACCAAATGAGCTACAGTGGTTCAAGAAGGCAGCTCACCACTACCTTCTCAAGGGCATCTAGGGATGGGCATTAAATGTTGGCACAGCCAGTGACACCACATTTCATCAATGTATGTATATAAAAAAAAGAGAATTAAAATGACAACTGATTGGAAATTCCAGGTTCATGCTTATGGACTGAATGGAGATGTTTCACAAAGTCACCATCAGCTGAGTCTGTATTTGAGGAGACCTCATTGTGAATAATGAACACATCATATTAAATTACAAGAATTACAAGTTAATTGTGTTTTTATATGGAAGCAGTGTTTGGACTTGGATGGTGAGTAATGAGGGAAGAGAACAGATGTTGCATCTCCTGTCCTTGTGTGGAAAATTGCTGCGGAGTGCAGAGTCGAAAAGTGTGGTGCTGGAAAGGCTCAGCAGGTCAGGCAGCAGGAGAGTCAACGTTTTAGGCATAAGCCCTTCATCAAGAGTGTTGGGGTGGTTGCTGAGAGATAAATAGATGTTGGGGAGAACGTAGCTGGGAAGATGCAGGCAGGGGGTGATAGTGATAGGCCAGAGAGGAGGATGGAGAAGATAGGTGGAAAGGAAGATGGACAAGTAGGACAGATCAAAAGGGCAGTGCTGAGTTGGAGGGTTGGATCTGGGATGAGGGTGAAGGGAGGGGTCATGAGGAAACTGGTGAAGTCAACGTTGATGCTGTGTGGTTGGATGGTCCCAAGGAGGAAGATGAGGTGTTTTTCCTCCAGGCATCGGGTGGCTTGGATTTGGTGGTCCAGGACTTGCATATCCTTGGCTGAGGGGGAAATTGAAGTGGTCGGCCACAGGGCAGTGGGGTTGTTGGGTGCGTGTGTCCCAGAGATGTTCCCTGAAACGTTCTGTGAGTTGGCGTCCTGTCTCCCCCATGTAGAGGGGACCACATTGAGGGCAACAGATACAGTAGATGAGGTTTTTGGATGTGCAGGAAAATCTGTGCCGGATTTGGAAGGATCCTTTGCAGCCTTGAACGGAGGTGTGGGTGCAGGTTTAACACCTCTTGTGATGGCAATGGAAGGTGCTGGGACTGGAGGGTGAGTTGGTGAGGGTGTATGGACCAAATGATGGAGTCGTGGGGGAATGATCTCCATGGAATGCAGATAGGAATTGGGAGGGAAATATGTCTCAAGTGGTGGGGTCTGATTGTAGGTGGCAGAAATGGTGGAGGATAATGCACTGTATCTGTAAATTAGTGGAGTGGAAGGGGAGGTCCAGGGAGATTCTGTTCTTGTTGTGGTTGGAGGGGTGGAGTTCAAGGGCAGAGGTACGGGAAGTGGAGGAGATGCACTGGAGGGCAGGAAATTAGGGGGAGGGGAAGATGTATCAAAGTAACAGAAATGACAATGGATAGTCTATATATGGAGGTAGTTGAAGGTTTGAACAAGGAGAACCCCATTCTGTGCCTGGCAGGGAAGAATAGGACCAAGGGTAGAAGTGCATGAAATAGAATGATCATAATGAAAGTCTCTGTTAACCAGAGTGGTCAGGAATTCTCAGTCGAGGAGAATGGAAATTTATATTGAAAGCATCCATACGGAAACAGAGAAACTAGAGAATAGTATAGAGTCCTAACAGGATACATGGTATTATTCAGCTTCATCAGGTTAGGATTGAGAGTGTCAGTTAAGTTTAATTAGCCTGACCATGTACATGTGTCAATTGCAACTCTGGATATTTTTGTCAGATCTGTGTATGAAATCCCTCTATCTTCTTCCCTTTCCTCCTCAACACATCTTGTAAATTCTATCAATTTCAGCAGTAAATGTATTCTGCTGTCAGGCGCTACCCCTCAGGTAGCATTGGGTCCCCAATCAGTTTTTCAATCAACACTAACTTTTCCCGTTGAATTTTGAAGTAATAAACCATTATGGTTCTATGTTTGCAATCAAATTGAATTTAATAGTTAATTACATGCAAGACTCTGTGCTCTATGGTCTGTTGCCTGGGACACACACCGAGATAAACATCGACTGTGCCTGAAGCACCATCAGTTCTGTGAAAGATGCACTTCAGTCTGCCTGAAACGTATTGGTCTTCCAGACCAAGGAGGTGACCTCGACCAAGTGTTGCAGACTGGCACAATCCAAGGTCCAGGATTATGTGCTGAGAGGTGCTATAAAGCATGGGGCAGCCAGGGCAAGACCACCATCTAAAGTCTTTCTGTCAAAGTTAAATGGGGGTGTGTTCAGTTATCATACCCTCTGGGTATCACAAATGTATGTAAATATCATCTTGTACAAGTAAGAAATCCCTTGGGTTTGTTTTCTGGATGGAGTCACACTCCAGTGATTGTTTGTTTGTTTCTTCATATGCTACCGTACAGAACCAACTGCTTTCGTGACTATGTATATAAAGATGTCTTTGAAAAAAAGTACATTTTTGAAATGTAAATAAAAATATTTGGCATTTACTTTGGAAAGAACTTAAATTTCACTAATTTGTATTTCAGAACCTAGATTTTGTATTTAAGAAGATGCAATTTAGAATAGGTACTAAGTTGGACTGAGCTTTTTTTTAAATTGTTCTTGGAATATGAGCAAGGCTTGCAGTTACGACCCTTACATTGCCATGGAAAACTGGCAGCAGAACTCACCATTTCATAAAATTGTGGCTTGCTAAATGAGTCGAAGAGTGTGGTGCTGGAAAAGCACAGCTGGTCAGGCAGCATCCGAGGGGCAGGAGAGTCAACGTTTCGGGCATAGGCCCTTCATCAGTGATGAGGCTCGTTGCTGCAGATGGCTACAGATGGTGGAGAATCGATTGCTTAGTTTTTGGAATAGAATTGATCTGACAAGGACAGGGCTTTCCATAAAGGACTGTGTGATCCAGTTGAGTTTTTAACAACACTTTGACATCTTCATTCTTGCTTTTGTTGTTTTTTTTATTTCTAGATTTTTAAAACGGAATTCAAATTCTGAAGCTATAATGGTAGAATTCTCTGCATTATTTCCAGATCTCTGGATTGTCAGTTCTATAAAATAACCAATCACATCCTCTCAAAGAAGTTTCTTATTTCAGGTTCATAGAAATAAAACTGCTGAAAGTAATATCAAAGAGTTGGAAGCAGCTGTTCGAAACAATAGTTGGGACCAACATCAAGAAACTGCGGCAGAGGAAATTGCTCGCTTAAAAGAAGAACGCATTGAACTAAATCAAAACAAGTTAGAAAGTGGAAATGATGTGAGTAAAGATTGTTTTGTGATAGATATTTGGCCTTGTCATTCTCACTCTCTATTTTGTGCATACGATAACTAAAGTACAAATATTCTGGGGAATTTATGTATAATGTATCTTTGGGCAGGCCATTATTGTGAGGTTATAAAAGCAATGCAAAGCTTAGATCAATTGGCATGTTAACAGGATTATGAGCTAATAGTTATAAAGAGGGACTTAACATGTTTGAGTTTTTTTCTCACTGGAGTTAAACTAATTAAGTGGTGATCGTGTGTAGCATGATGTGACTTTGAAAGGTTATGAAGGGTCAAGTAGTGAAAGACTGTTTACACAGAGCAAAATATTAGGGAGCAATTATAAAATAATTACATTCAACATCTTAAAATGATACTTTCTCAAGTATGATCCCAGGGCTGTGACTCCATTTCAGGCCAGTCTTGGGATAAGCTTAGGCCTGCATGCTACGAGGTGGTCATTTCATTCAGTTTTATCTTTTGCCTGTCTTCTTTTCACATATTTTCTAACTTGTTCAGAAGTGTTATTACATAATTCTGGAGCAAGTGCGACTTGAACTCAGGCCACCTGACTTAGGGGTAGTGACACTACCACTGCACCATAAGAGCCCCTCTAACCTCTTTTTTTTTACTTAGTCTAATCAACGTGTTCAGAGATGTTATTCCACATCTGGGCTTTAACCTGGGCCTCCACTGTGCCACAAGAGCCGTGTTAACCTCTTTTCTGGTGCAGCTAAGATATGGATGCAGTTGTGAGCATTTAAAGGCACCACTTTCCAGTATTTCACATTACCACTGTAATTCAGGGTCTTTGACAAATAGTAAACCTTGAAGACAACTTCATCATCCTTAATGCAAGCACTTTGTTTTTGCAATTCTGTAGTCCTCAGGCCAAGTGATCATGTCTGAAAGGTGCACTGAAGCAGAGTCTGAAATACAAAGCCCTGATGAAGCTGTGGATAAAAAGAAGGATCTTGATGGAATAAAATCCAGAAGCAGGTATATTCTTATTTGTTTTTTGGGAAATGAGGCAAAAAAATGAATTGTGTTTTTATATTTGTTCAGTGTGAGTATTTCTTACTAAATGGCATGAACATATACAATCATCATGGCAGGAGGTGATGGTGTAAAAATTATTATTGCTAGATTAGGAATCCAGAGAGATTTATAGTTTTTAGGGGACCTGGGATTGACTCCGACCATGGCAGATGTTGCCATTTGAGTTCAGTTTTAAAGATCTGGAATTAAAGAAAAGTATTTTAAATAGAAATGTAAAAGGTGTAATGATGAACACCCATCTGATTCACTAATGCCATTTAGGAAATGCAAACTGCCATCATTACCTGGCATAGTTTACATGTGACCTCAGGCCCACAGGCTTAACTGCCATTTTAAATGGCCTAGAAAGCTATTCTATTTTAACTGCTAAAACGTCTCAAAACTGAAATAAAACTGGACTGCCATCTGAATCACCTAAGGTACCAGAAATGACAGTGACAAACTCTGTTCTTTCAACTGACACAGTTCTCCTTACCAACATCTTGGGTGTGAGAATTAGAACAGCAACAGCCTTCAGTAGTCATATTCTAATATTCTCAGAATCATATCCTACACACAATATTCCAGACAATTCCTTCACTGTCCCTGGATCTGTCCTGTCGTACAAACAGACCTAGCAGAGGTATTGGTACAGTGATACAGGGTTGAAAAAGAATATCCCAGGAGTCCTCAACTGTCACACTGGACCCAGTGACATCTCATGACAAGAGGTCAAACATGGGCAGCAAAGCACCTGATTACCGCATACAGTGCCACCCTCCAACTTCCCCAGTACTCCTTAGAAAGTACAAAGGGTGGCAAATATGCATATACAGAGTAGGGGTCTCCAATATCCATCATCAAGAGTGGATTGGCAGCACCACTACCAACTGAGCTGGTTAAGACCTAAAGGATATAGCTGCTAGACTGGATCAGCAGCAGGTGATGAGGTAAAAACTTCATTCTCCTCAATCTGCCTGTCACAGAAGCATCTTAGAAGTGACCACCATACAGTGTTTATGGAGACAAAGTCTTGTTTTCGGCGCTATGGATGTCCTCCATTGTGTTGTGAGGTACTATCATCACGCTAAATGGATAGACTTTCAACAGATCTAACAGCTGTTGCGGTGAGACGACCTACCAGGGATAAGCCATGGGGTACAAGTGTCTGGCACAGAATCTGTCCCTGTTGCTCAGAAGGGAAGAGGGGGGATGAGCAGAGCATTAGTCATTGGGGACTCCATAGTTAGGGGACAGATAGGAGGTTCTGTGGGAGTGAGATAGACTCCTGTTTGGTGTGGTGCTTCTCAGGTGCCAGGGTTCGTAATGTCTTGGATCGTGTTTTCGGAATCCTTGAGGGGGGAGGGGGGGAGCAGCCCCAAGTCGTAGTCCACCAAGGTACCAGCAACATGGATAGGAAAAGGGATGGGGATTTAAGGCAGAAATTCAGGGAGCTAAGGTGGAAGCTTAGAGCTAGAACAAACAGAGTTGTTATCTCTGGTTTGTTGCCCATGCTATGTGCTAGCGAGGGGAGGAATAGGGAGAGAGAAGAATTGAACACATGGCTACAGGGATGGTGCAGGAGGGAGGGTTTCGAACACCTGGATAATTGGGGCTTATTCTGGATTAAGTGCGACTTCAACAAACAGATGGTCTACACCTGAACCAGAGGGGTACCAATATCCTGGTGGTGGTGGTGGGGGGTAGCTTGCTAAAGCAGTTTGGGAGGGTTTAAACTAATTCAGCAATGGGATGGGAACCTAAATCATAGTTCAACTGTCCTGAAGGTTGAGAGTAGTGAGTTCAGAAATGAGGTTTCAAGGTTGCAAGAGTTCACCGGCAAGCCGGAAGATGGTTTGAAGTGTGTCTACTTCAACGCCAGGAGCGTTTGGAATGAGATGGGTGGACTTGCAGCATGGTTTGGTACTGGAATTTTGATGTTGTGGCCATTTCAGAGACATGGATAGAGCGGGGACAGGAATGGTTGTTGCAGGTCCCGGGATTTAGATGTTTCAGTAACAGCAGAGAAGATGGTAAAATAGGAGGAGTTGTGGCATTGTTAGTCAAGGACAGTATTACAGTAACAGAGGACATTTGAGGACTTGTCTACTGAGGTAGTATGGGCTGAGATTAGAAACAGGAAAGGAGAGGTCACCCTGTTGGGAGTTTTCTATTGGCCTCCAAATAGTTCTAGACATGTAGAGGAAAGGATAGCAAAGATGATTCTGGATAGGAGCCAGAGTAGCAGTGTAGTTGTTATGGGAGACTTTAACTTTCCAAATATTGATGGAAATACTATAGTTCGAATACTTTTAGATGGGTCAGTTTTTGTCCAATGTGTTTTCTGACACAGTATGTAGACAGACCAACAAGGGGCAAGGCCACATTGGACTTAGTACTGAGTAATGAACCTGGTCAGGTGTTAGATTTTGAGGTAGGTGAGCACTTTGTTGACAGTGACCACAATTCAGTTATGTTTACTTTAGAGATGGAAAGGGATAGGTATATACTGCAGGGCAAGAGTTATTGCTGGCGGAAAAGCAATTATGATGCGATTAGGCAAGATTTAGGATGCATAGGATGGGGAAGGAAACGACAGGAATGGGCACAATTGAATGTGAAGCTTATTCAAGGGACAGCTACTGTTTGTCCTTGATAAGTGTGTACTTGTCAGGCAGGGAAGAAATGGTCAAGTGAGGGAGCCATGGTTTACTAAATAAATTGAATCTCTTGTCAAGAGGAAGAAGAAGGCTTATGTTAGGACGCTTGAGAGTTACAAGTTAGCCAGGAAAAACCTAAAAAGAGAGCTAACAAGAGCCAGAAGGGGACATTACAAGTCGTTGGATCAGAAATTGGCTAGCTGAAAGAAGACAGAATGTGGTGGTTGGTTGGAAATGTTCATTCTGGAGCTTAGTTACAAAGATCTGTTTTGAGGTCAGTGCTGTTTGTCATTTTTATAAATGACCTGGATGAGGGTGTAGATTGGTAAATTTGCAAATGGCACTAAGGTTGGTGGCATTGTGGATAGTGACAAAGGCATACAACTAAGTCCTGTGTCATAGCTTCACCAGGTTAATAACTCTATTTTAGGTATGCCTGGTGCTGCTCCTGGTTATAGAGGGACATAGATAAGCTGCAGAGCTGAGCTGAGAGGTGGCAAATGGAGTTTAATGTGGAAAAGTGTGAGGTGATTCACTTTAGAAGGAGTAACAGGAATACAGAGTACTGGGCTAATGGTAAGATTCTTGGTAGTGTAGTGAGCAGAGAAATCTCTGTGTCCGTGTACATGGATCCCTGGAAGTTGCCAACCAGGCTGATATGGCTATTAAGAAGGCATACAGTGTGTTAGCTTTTTGGTAGAGGGATTGTATTTCAGAGCCATGAGGTCATGCTGCAGTATTGCGTACAGTTCTGGTCACCACATTATAGGAATGATGTGAAAGCATTGGAAAGGGTTCAAGGGGGTTTACTAGAATGTTGTCTGGTATGGAGGGAAGGTCTTATGTGGAAAGACTGAGGGACTTGAGGCTGTTTTCGTTAGAGAGAAGAAGGTTGAGAGGTGACTTAATTGAGACATATCAGATAATCAGGGGTTTAGATAGGGTGGACAGTGAGAGCCTTTTACCTTGGATGGAGATGGCTAGCATGAGGGGACATGACTTTAAATTGAGGGATGATAGATATAAGACAGATGTCAGAGGTAATTTCTTTACTCAGAGTAGTAGGGGTGTGGAACACAGTACCTGCAACAGTAGTAGACTCGCCGTCATTAAAGGCATTTAAATGGTCATTGGATAAACATATGGATGAAAATGGAATTGTTTAGGATAGATGGGCTTCAGATTAGTTCCACAGGTTGGCATAATATTGAGGCCCAAAGGGCCTGTCCTGCACTGTAATCTTCTGTGTTCTAATTCATAACTGGGCTTATTTGAGGTAATTATCAAATGAACCATACTCAAATACAATCTGCAAAACACATGGCTCAACATATTCCTCACTCTATCAACAAACAAGCCAATGATGATTGCAGGTGGCATGCCAGGAGCAGCACCAGGCATACCTAAAATAGAGTTATTAACCTGGTGAAGCTATGACACAGGACTTAGTTGTATGCCAAAAATGATAAGCAGCAAGTGAAAAATAGAGTAAACATTTCCACAACCAAATGATCAGATCTAAACTCTGCAGTCTGCCACTTCCAATCGTGAATGGTGGTAGATAATTAAACAATTCACTGGAAATGGGAGCACTACAAACAACCCCATTCTCAATTATGGGGGAAACCCTGCACTTTACTATAAAAGGTAAGGCTGAAGTATTTACAACAATCTTCAGCTCAAAGTGCGAAGAGGATGATTATGCTGACCTTCTTTAGAGTTCCCTGCATCATAGTCTTTCAGCCAATTTGATTCATGCCATATGATGTAAAGAAATGGCCGGAGTCACTGGCTGTCTAAGACAGAATGGCAACAGTGCTGGAGATGTGTGCTCCAGAATTTTCTGTGTCCTAGCCAAGTCTTTGTAGTACAGCTGAAACGCTAGCATCGAGTCAAAAATGTGACACTTTGCCCAGGGATGTCCTCAACACAAAAACAAGATAAATACTGCCTGGCCAATTACTGCCCCTTCAAACCACACTCGATCATCAGTAAATTAATGGAAAGTGTCATCAACAGTGCTTTCAAGCAACATTTGTTTCACAATAAACTGCCCATAGATGCTCAGTTTAGATTCCACTAGGGCCACTCAATACCTGACCTTATTGGACTTTGGTTCAGCCTCAGTTCAAATGTTAACAAAAGAGCTGGGTTCTAGAGGTGAAGTGAAAATGACTGCCCTTAACATCCAGATTACATTTGACTAAGTGTGGCATAATGTGAGTATGACAAAATCCTTCGAGTCAGTGGGAATTGTAAAAACTCCACTAATTGGAATTATATCTAGCATAAAGGAAGATGGTTGTAGTTTTTGAAGGTCTGTCATCTCAGTTTCCTCAGTAATGTCCATGGCTCTTTAACTACCTGTTCGGTGACCATCCATACAGCATACAAATAGAATATAGAACAGTACAGTACAGGGCAGGCCCTTCACCCCTCAATGTTGTGCCGACCTTTTATCCTACTCTAAGCTCAACTACATACCCTTCTCTCATCCATGTGCCTATCCAAGAGTCGCTTAAATGTCCATAATATATCTGACTGTACCACTACTGCTGGCAGTGCATTCCACGTGCCCACACGTGTAAAAAACCGACCTCTGACATCTCTTCTAAACCTTCCTCCAATCAATTTAAAATTATGCCCCTTCGTGATAGCCATTTTTGCCTTGGGAAAAAGTCTCTGACTATTCAATCTATCTTAACCTCTCATCATCTTATACACATCTCTCAAGTTACCTCTCACTCTTCTTCGCTCCAATAAGAAAAACCTCTGCTCATTCAACCTTTCTTCATAAGACATGCCCTCCAGTCCAGGCAGCATCCTGGTAAATCTCCTCTGCACCATCTCTAAAGTTTCCACATCCTTCCTATAATGAGGCAACCAGAACTGAACACAATATTCCAAGTGTGGCCTAACCAGGGCTCTGTAGAGCTGCAGCATAACCTCGTGGCTCTTAAACTCAATCCCCTTGCTAATGAAAGCCAACACACCATACACTTTCTTAATAACCCTATCAACTTGGTGCCAACTTTGAGTGATCTATGAATGTGGACCCGAAGATCCCTCTGTTCCTTCACACTGCCAAGAATCCTGCCTTTAACCCAGTATTCTGCATTCAAATTCAACCTTCCAAAATGAATTACTTCACACTTTTCCAGGTTGAACTCCATCTGCCACTTATCAGCCCAGTTCTGCATCCTGTCAGTGTCCCATTACCACCTACAACAGCCCTCCATATTGTCCACCACTCTACCAATCTTTTTGTTATTAGCAAACTGACACCCTTTCACTTCCTCATCCAAGTCATTTATAAAAATCACAAAGAGCAGAGGTCCCTATGGAGTACCACTGGTCACCGAGCTTCAGCTGAATACATCTTCTACCACCCTCTGTCTTCTATGGGCCAGCCAGTTCTGAATCCAGGTAGTCAAATTTTCCTGTATCCCATGTCTCCTTACTTTCTGAATGAGCCTACTATGGTGAACCTTATGAAACGCCTTGCTAAAATCCATGTACACCACATCCACTGCTCTACCTTCATCAATGTTTTTTGCTACATCTTCAAAGAATTCACTGAGGCTTGTGAGGCGTGACCTGCCCCTCTCAAAGCCATGTTGACTACCTTTAATCAAACTATGGTTTTCCAAGTAATCATAAATCCTGTCTCTCAGAATCCTCTCCAATAATTTACCCACCACAGATGTAAGTCTGACTGATCTGTAATTCTCAGGATTATCCCTTTCTTGAACAACATTTGCCACCTTGTGATCATGTGGTACTACTCCAGTGGACAATGAGGACACAAAGATCATTGTCAAAGATACAGGAATCTCTTCCCTCGCTTCCTGTAGTAATGTCTAACCCAGGGGACATATCTATCCTTATGTTTTTCAAAATTTTCAACACATTTTCCTTCTTAACAGCAACCTGTCTGAGCATATCAGCCTGTTTCATACTGTCCTCACAAACAACAAGGTCCCTCTCAGTAGTGAATATTGAAGCGAAGTATTCATTAAGGAAAAGGATGTTTGCTGATAATTGCATATTGTTCAGCATCATGACAACACAGATACTGAAGCACTCCATGTCCAAATGCAACAAGATATGGTCAGTATCCCGGTTTGGGCTGACAAGTGGCAAGTAACATTCACGCAATATGTTTCAAGCAATGACCATCTCCAACAAGAGAGAAACTAACCATCACCTCTTCACATTCAGTGGCACTACCGTCACTGAATCCCCTGCTATGAACATCATGTGCTTGCCGTTGACCAGAAATTGAACTCATCTAGCTCGATAACTACTGTGGCTACAAGAGCAGGTCAGAGACTAGGAATCTTGCAGTGAATAGATGCACCACCTGACTTCCCATAGCCTGTCCATCATCTATAAGGCACAAGTCGAAAGTTTCGTGGAATACTTTCCATTTGCTTAGATGAGTGCAGATCCAATTCAACATTCAAAAAGCGTGACATCAATCACAACAGAGCTGTCTCCATGATCGGCACAACATTCACAAATATTCACTCTGTCCATCACTGATGCTCAGAAGCAGCATTGTATCATATACAAGGATGCACCTGCAAGAGCGTCCTTAACTTCCAAATCCATGGTCACTACCATTTAGAAAGACAAACACAGCAGATTCAATAGTTAATCTCTACTTGGAAGTACCCCTCCAAGCCACTTAATATCCTGACTTGGAAATGTATCACTGTTCCATAAGTATCACTGAGTCAAAATAATGGAACTCCTTGGCAAAAGTGAGGACTGCAGATGCTGGAAACCAGAGTTCAGATCAGAGTAGTGGAAAAGCACAGCAGGTCAGACAGCATCCTTCCCTAATGACATTGTGCGTTGTGAAAGTGCAAGGAAAAGGAGCTGAGTAAATAATTTGTTTCAAAAGATCAGCATAAAAAATTATGGGCTGATATATATAGTTCTTTCAACGTAATTGTGTGCCAGATTCAATTGTAATGCATTCAGTGAATCTTTCCACACTAAAATAAATGCTATCAAGAAGAGTCACCTGTAAAGAACATAAGACACCAAAAATATAGTTTTTGGCCACTTACGCCTGATATGTTGTTCATGTATAAATTATTCCATTAAAAATTGCCTGTGCTATGCTGGGGATAGAAAGAGCTTTTGAGTTTTTCACGCAGAGTGCTGCCTAATTTAAATTGAATGGAATGTACAGTAGTGAGCAGTGGGAATAAAATGTCTTACCAGTTAACTAACACTTTTATACAGATATGTGCTGAACTTGATATCCTAGTGTTCCTCTTCTGTAAATGGTTTTTGACAATGTATTTCATTCTTACTATTGAGTATGATGGATGTTTTCATTGTTGAAAACCCTTTATAAATATCCTTGACTTTGAATTTACTGCTTTAATTATAAAATAAAATGAGTTTCTATTTAGTTCAGAAGCTTATCATAAATTCGCAAAACTGTTACAATGTTGTGGTTAATAACTGACAAGTTGCTTTGTCAGTCATTCATACTTTGAGTACTTAAATGCAAATCCTCAAGTCGGCAAAAATCTTCTTTATTAATTTCTTTGAACTGCAATGATGTTTTCTCCTAACTAGTTTTTGTTGCTTTTAGTGTGTTAACTGTGGCCCCCACCGTTAACCGCAAAACCGATATCAGGGCTGATGAGGAAAATGCTCAGGAAGGAGTGAAGATGATTAATATCTCCAGTGAACTAGCTGCAGATGCACCAAGAAGCAGCAAACTTGTAGCAGGCAGGTTCAACTTACATTTTGAGCCAATGAAGATATAATGTTACATCAATGTATGGTGAAACAAAAATACTAAGTTTAAATCTTTTCAAAGTTGACAGCACTGTTCCAAAGAATTTTCTGGTTTCATTGCATTCAGCAATGATGATAAACAGAAAGTACCAAATGAAGACTTTTACTGAACAACAGCTATGTTTTAATTTTACCCCTCTTTAGATTATTTTATGGTGTTCAGTGCTTGTGAGTTTATATTGCAATGAAGTTCATACGTGACACTTTTA
The DNA here is from genome assembly GCF_037043375.1 of Chiloscyllium plagiosum. NCBI lineage: Eukaryota > Metazoa > Chordata > Chondrichthyes > Orectolobiformes > Hemiscylliidae > Chiloscyllium > Chiloscyllium plagiosum. Next base: position 51,325,738 of record NW_028270161.1, read on the forward strand.
CTGCACTAGAATAGCAGTTCTCTGTATCTGGTTGCTTTGTGGTTTTAGCATATATGGCATTCGGAATGACCTAAATATATGTAGGTCTGTGGTGCTATTGTGAGAATAATGCCACCAGTAAAAGCAATGAATTATACATCAGTTCATTTCTCTGTTTTATATATTTTGTTCAACAGTTACTGACGTCATGTTGAAATGTATTCTCACTCCACTCAATATAATTCACCATACTCTAGATTCTGTGATTATCCTTTCATTCTGTTAAGCACCCCTTTCACTTTCATACTGAAGTTTTTTTTATTTTGGACCCAGTTATTTATCATTTTCTGTTTTAGTTTCCTACTTGTTGCATATTGTTTTTTTCTTTATCTTTTCCTCACTTGTGTTTTCTTTGGACTTCGTTATCTTCTCAAATGTATTGAATACTCTGGTGTCATTTTTCCATCTATGCTCAATATACAAATATGGTATGCCAGCCAGATCACACAGTATGGCCACATATAACATCGACTCACTTTCCTCCCACTATCCAAGTGAAAAGAGAAAAACCATGAGGCTAATTAAGGGAAAAATTTAAGAAATTTCTCTCAAATTCCAAAGGAAATTAATCAAGTTTGAAAGTACTACAGCAACTCCAAGCAATAATCCTAATCAGTTTCATTTACATTTTTAGCTGAGATGTCTTCTACTTTCAGAAAATAGTTCAGCAAATTGTTTCAACGATTATATTGAATACCAACTTAGTGCAAATTTTGTGTAGATGACTGACTCTCCATTAAAATTATGATTTCTTGTAACTAAGCAAATACATTTTTAAAAATTTTTTAAATCTCTATTAAAATCCACTTTGGCTTCTTTTCTTATTGGGTGTAATCCAAGGGCATTGAGTCTGTTTTCATAGCTATAGGTTCTCATCCCTGGTATCATTCAGATGAATCTGCACTGGTTATACTTGTTGCCACTTTAATGTCCTCTGCAATAATTGGTCAGCCAAAGCTGCACACAGTACATTCTGACCATGATCTAACTACTGTCTTATACTACCTTATCATCAGATTTTTGGTCTTGTATTCTCTGCCCAATTTATGAAAGTCAGAATGCTATTCATCTATTCAATTTTACCTTAAGTAGCATTTTGAAGCGGTATTTGCACTTTGTCTCTCAGTCTTCCACACTCCTTAAACATCTTTAAGTTAGGCTAATATTCCAATCAGTTGTTTACCTTTTTAAAACATCATTTCAACCTGTTTGAACAAAATTCCACCAGTAAAATTTTGTGAAGCACATTTGTTCACCCAGGCAGTCTTTCCCAGCATTTAGACATCTTTGTCCACAAGTCAAATCACCATTAATCAACATTGCTTCCACGTAAAGTGGACCACAGAAAATCCAATTTGGCTATCAGACCTCCGTACAATCCAAACACTTCTATATATTGTGGAAACATTTATATATTGTGGAAGTCTTGAAAGCCAAACTGTTGATTTAGATTATCATCCAGTTATTATGATGATGATTACACAAAAATTGTGTCCTGCTATTGGATACTTCCCATTTTCAATGCAGCTCTGTTGATTGGAGCTGATATTTAGTCCAAATATGCATATGACAATGCATTTTAACTATTTTCTGCCTCACTTCATAGAGATGTTTAATAAAGTGAAACCACTTGAATAGCAGTTGAAAGTATTGTTTCATTTCTTGCTTTGAAAAAAATGCCCTTGCTCTTTCAGAAGATTGTTCATACTGTTATGCTCCTCTTTGATGTTCAATCTAATCCCTGGGTTTTAGAAATGTTGTTGCTGAACCTAATGCAATTGCAATGTTCTACATCCCACCTGGTGCTTTGAGTGACAGCTCTCATAATGCCACATAGTAATGTGGTGGGAGAAGGCACTTGTGTGAACAGAAGGGAAAGACACAATGGGCTTTTTGAAAGCAACCATTGAGAATCAAACATAAATGTGGCAGCTATTATCCTGGTTGTTAGTCTGCTACTTAGGTACGTGTATGGCCTTTGAACATCTGGTTTTAAATAAATAAAGTGAAAGCTTTATCGAGTTCATTGGGCAGAAAACTTGAGGGCATTAATTGTGTAGGGCCTTGCTGTGCACAAATTGGCTGTTTCATTTCTCTGTAATATAACAGCAACTGCACTTCAAAAGTATCTGATTAGCTTTGAAGCTTTTGGGACATCCTGAAGTGATATACATTTTAGCTCTTTTTAAGTTTAGTTTGCTGATTGAATTCAGAGATCTTCTGACTGGCTACTAAATCACCATAGTTTTTTTCAAAGCTTTTCCCTCATTATGGTTTTCTGTATTGCCATTTTCTAACTGAGAATACAAGGAATTAGCTGACGAGGACTCAACATATAATTGGCATGCATGAATCAATCTGGCTGACTCACTTCAGTTTTGCCTGAATACTTCTGCAGAATTACTTTTTAACTGGTATTGCCTTTACAGGGATAGGGCAGTTGTATGGGTTAGACTTATTTATTACTGTGTGATAGTCGCTGCTACGGCTTTGCTTTTGAGTATTTTCTAATCAGCTTCCCAATCTCAGATCAAATCCTTAAATATTTCACCTTTCCCCATCTTGTCTCTCACTTCCTGGGTCTCTGGTTCATTTTTTAAGCTATTTACTGTTGACAATTGCCAATCAGCATGTTATGTTTCTGACCATCTGACAAGGGAAGCAAGCTGTTGCAATTTGGAGAGCTATTTCTGTCCCCGAAACTGAGTAAGAAGTTTTTTTATATAAGTGGTACCGGTTACAATAATGGAACATTACCATTCATACTACAACTCTAGGGATTACCTTTTCTGCCATTAGAATTCTCTTCTTGTATAAGGAAACATTGGTGAGATGACAAAGGCAACTAGAAAATGGATATGATATGGATATTTTGTCAATATAAAGAGAGGGGAAGGGAGCAGGGTTGGTGGCACCGAATCAGATGTGAGTGAGGAGCTGAAGGGATTTCCTGATCTGATGTTCTGCCCTTCCATCCCCTCCCACCATCCTATTCTTTTTCAGTAGGTATGATTGTGTTACAGTTTATCCAACAATGTTCCATTATAGCACCATTTGCACTGTTTTGCTAAGGTTGACATTTCAATGGTTATAAATGCTCCCCAATGTCTGGAGATGTTCTGAAATTTGCAGCAATCTACCAGTGACCAAAGAAAGTATTTGGGAGATTTTGAGACAGACTAGACAGTGCAGTGACACCCAATCAAATTCAAACTTCACCCTAAGAATAATGCCAGTAGGACTTTAATTGCCTGGGATTTTGGTGGGCTGCAGTGGAATTAGTCGAAAGTGAGGACTGAAGATTAGAATCGAGTGCATTGCTGGAAAAGCACAGTTGGTCAGGCAGCATCCAAGGAGCAGGAGAGTCGACATTTTGGGCAAAAACCCTTCAGGATTCCTTATGAAGGGCTTTTGCCCGAAACATCGACCCTCCTGTTCCTTGGATGCTGCCTGACCGGCTGTGCTTTTCCAGCACCACACTCTTGACTGCAATGGAATTAATAGTTTAACTGACTATCATTTGGGAAGAGAGGCACAATTGGAGCAAGAATCTTTAACTTTGTATCAGGTTAAGGTGGAGTACTGGTCGAGGATCCTCCTGTTGGTTTGGTACAGCTTCCATGCCCCATTCTGTGACTGGTTCAAGTGTTCCAATGTACCTGTGCAAGCAAGTGGAGCTGGAGTAGTATGTTCTGTATTATTTAGTATTCTGCAATATTGGAAAATCAGGAAAACCGATATTCTATTGCCATGGTCCTGTGAACCAGCTTTTCGCCACTATCCTTAGAGTACTCTGGGCCCGATCTGCAGCAGACTAGGTCTAAGTGTGAGAGAGAATATTTTAAGAGCATTGTATCACTTAAATTTGAAACCAAGCAGAGGTCTTTCCAGTTGAATAAAAAAGTTTTTTTTATATAAACGCCTTCTAAGATTCTTAACTGGGTGTGGAGGGTGCTGGGTAGGGCAGGGACTTTTGTTTGAATTAATAAGGAACTAAGTCTTTGCTTACCCTCAACTCACTCCTGTTTCAATGCCAGCTTTCAGTTGACAACCTATCCATTGATGTCTCCCAGAGCTGCCAACTCTAGATATTTCTCTTTGTTAATATACTGACATTAGAAACCTTACTTTACATTTGATGGATATTTTATAGAAATAGTTTAGATTAGATGCCGAATAAATTTGAAACCTTGGTGTGCAAAAGACTCATTCAAAAGAAGTATTACGTTTTAAAAATTAAGCTTTCTGTAGCTGGCTACAATATTTTTCCTACTTCTTTTATTGTTAATAATCTCTCAAATTTGTTTCCTCATTAAATTAATGTTACAATATCTCATCTGATTGTTAACTGTTTTCAATTTCCTAATATCCTAATGCAATTTCTTTGCCCTCTTGGAGAGCAAAGAAAAGCCTTTGTGAAAGAGCTGATATTGAGATTCAAAACAAATATGACCGCACTCGAGTTAAATTACAGCACTGACCCATGTTTGTACTAGTACTACATTTTCAAATGTCTGTCTTCTAGCTTTCCATTGTGCTCATGGTTGTCCACGTTCTTTGAGTTCTTGGTTGTTCCTTGACTTGTACCACTTGAGTTACAAGTGATTTGCTAACGGAAACTAGAGTGTTTTCTTTTGTCCATATACAGTAAAATTGCATGTTAAAATATTTTGGATCTTAATTTGTTCAGTTATAGCCTTATAGTTTATTGAAGGTCTGTATTTCAAGCCTTGTGTCTGAATGCGACTTTTATTTAAAAATTATATCAACTACTTATTTATTTGACATTCAAGTTGTGTTGTCTAAAAGATGTAGCATTAGTTGGGAAAAGTGCTTCTTGTCCTTTTGATTGTGATCTTGGTGGTTGTCAGTTTTTTTTTTAATTGTACTTATTTGTTTCCCTACATTCACCATTCTTTGCAGAACAAAGTCTGTCTTCTCCACATCAATCCCCAACATCCCCATCGCACCCACAGCTCACAGAAGGATCTCACTTTATGTGTGTCTGATATAAAAAAGTAAGCTTAATTTATTACAATCATTTTTATCAACTTACTATTTCTTTTCAGCCAACATTTTCTTTTAACTGATAATTTGTTGCCTTAATGTTGTCCTGCTAAATTTTCAGTGGAAGTTCTCATTGAGCATTTTGTTCTTTTGTCCCTTCTGTCAAGATCCATGTCTGGAAGATTGACAAGTTCAGTAGCATGAATCGCATCTAATTATTTGTCCAACTGTAAAGGAATGAATCTTGCATTCTTTCTAATCCATAACAATCTATTTGTCTATCAGCCTAAGAAAAATGTCTTTTGACAGTAGCTCAGGAAAAGTTGATTTATATTTTTTATTACTCTTTATTTTTTCAAGGTTCTCCACAGTGTGAGTTTGTCTGGCACAGTGCACAGAGCAAAATAAAGTTGAAATTTCCTTTGAGGTGAAAGCAAAATACTCCCAGGCTGGTAATCTGAAACAAACAACAAAGAGCTTGTGAAGAAGTGTTATTGGACCCGAAATGTTAACACTTTCTCTACACAGATGTTGCCAGACCTCCTGAGTTTCTCCAGCAATTTCTATTAATGTTCCCAGGGCATGAGTTCATGTCCCACCATGATAGATGATGAAATTTGAACTCGTTGTTAAAAATCTGGAAGTTAAAAAGACATGTAACTCATGTCGATTGCTGTAAACTCCTATTATTGTCTTTTAGGAAGATAAATCTGCTTTCCTAACCTGCTCTGGACTACATTTGACTCCATATCCACAGTGATGTGGTTTTACCTTCTTCTGAAATGGCCTCAGAAAACATTCAGTTCGATGGAAATTAGGGATGGGCTACCCGAGCCAGTGATGCCCCTAGTCTGTCAATGAGTAGAGTGGAAGGGAGATGTACATTCAATGGCAAAATGAATGTCAGATTTAGAACAGGATGGTAATGTAATGAAGAAAGAAACAAACAATGATTCTGTAGCAGCAGCAACTGCCAACAGCAGAATCATTACTGGCATCAGATGTTTGTAAAAATGGAATCAGTAATTGTGATCCAAAATTGTTGAATTCAATTCTGAATCCAACGTCAGTGAAGATTTTGAAATTGAAAATTAAACCATTGTTCCTCAAACTTAAACTAATGAAGTTCAATGTAAGTTGACTTAGACTATTGTCAAAGTCGTCTAAGAACATCAAGGAATTAAAATGGCAAGTAAACTTGGATGGCAATATTCAGCAAAACAATCACCCAATCTGTTATTAAAGACGACCTCATCAGAAGAAGCAAATACTCAAAATGACAGCCATATGAATAAATTGCTGTTGGAATAGAGGCAGTGACAGGGCAGGGTGTTGCATTTTCTGTGCTAGTAGGGGAAGGCAAGTGTTTGTTGAGGTAATGGCAGCATAGCCAAAGATTTCACAGTGAATCATGTAGCCTTTTGGATTATTTACAAGGAAAGACAGATGTTTTTCTTGATGGCATCACTTTCAAGGTAGTGAAAATGGCTGAGGGTAATCTATTGAATGTAGGTGTCGAGCAAGGTGAGGACACAGGTTATGTGAAGAATGGAAGGAGTTAGAACAGAAGTGCATGAAATTGGGTGGATATGTTCTCATCGATGACAATGCTGAAGGAAAACACCAATTGAGAAAGAAGTTCAATTGGAACCACCTATTTGGAAGGTGGCATCATAAGAACAAATTAAATGGAGGAACTAAGAAAATGGCATAGAATTCACAGGAAAAAGGAAGTGTAAGCAAGCTGGCTGTGGAAATTATTGAGCTTATGGTAGACATTAGTGACTACCATTTCCCAGAAATGGAGATTGAAAAGTTGGGAAAAGGATGGAAAGAGTCGGTAATAGGCCATGTGAAGACAAGGAAAGGATGGAAATTGGAAGCCAAGTTGGGAATTGCTATAATTTTTAAGTTGGAGCTGAAAACAGGAAACTGTACTGATACAATTATTGGGCACGTGGCTCAGTGGTTAGCACTACTGCCTCACAGCACAAGGGACCCGGGTTCAGTTCCCACCTTGGGCATCTGTGTGTGTGTGTGTGGAGTTTGCACATTCTCCCTGTGTCTGCATGGGTTTCCTCCGGGTGCTCCGGTTTCCTCCCACAATCCAAAGATGTGCAGGTTAGGTGAATTGGCCATGCTAAATTGCCCGTAATGTTAGGTGTAGGGGAATGGGTCTGGGTGGGTTGTTCTTCGGAGGGTCAGTGGGGTCAGTGTCATCAGTGGAAGCAAGAGTACCCCACACATATTACAAAAAGAGAGGCACGACTGGAACTTATATGAATTACCAAAGTGTATTTTCTTTGGAGAAAGTAAGCGACTGCTTGTAAAAACATTTCACAGATTGAGGAGGGTGTTTGTGGATGGAAACTGGTTGGAGCTCCCCAGAAGAGACAGAAGGTTCTTGAGCTGAACCAATGGGAATGGAAGTAAAAAGAGATGGACATCTATGAAAAGATGATGGTTAGGTCCAGGATCCTGAAGAAAATGGTTGAGGGCTGGGGGGAGGGGGGAGGGGAACTGTGGAGCCGGCCTACATGTAACTGCAGACCCACAGCTCTATGTCTTGTGAAATGATCTGGCACGTCACTCAGTTCAAGTGAAATTCTGGATTGGTAACAAATGCTATTTCTGCCAAGGATGCTTTTTTTAAAAAATCTTCCCTTGTCTTAGGTGGGAATGGTCATGGGTTTAGATCGTTCTGGTGAAGGATCCTCAGCAAATTGCGACAGTGTATCTTGCAGGCGGTACTCATTGTGTGGAGAGAGATTGGTTAAGGTGGTAGATGGTTTGCCAGCCAAGTAGACTGCTTTGTCCTGGACAATATATGAGATTCTTGACGATCTGACAATTTTCGATCACCTTCCTGCCTTCTAAATAGCGGACAGGCTTCAGGGAATCAAACTTTCCAGCTTTTCTTCTGTTCTTTTAGCCACAATATTTATATGGCTTGTTCATTTACATTTCTGGTCAATGGTAATTCGCCATCTTTAAGGTATAGGACTCTGCCTTAATGATGACATGTTGAGGGGAGATGGTTCTGTTGCAGATGGTCGTTGCCTGGAGTAGAGAAACAGAGGCAGTTGATATTACTCGAGCTGTTCTTCAAGAAAATATCTAGAGTAAGAGACCAGAAGGAGGGTGTCTTGGATGAGTGAGAATTTTAAAGATAAAGATAAAAGATTTTCTGCAGTGAGAATAGAGTCCTGGCCAAAACAGTAGCAATGAAAATGAAAGAAGGATTCTGCATTGTATTCAGTTCAAAATTAATTCGGTTGAGGGCATAGGGAATGATGCTGATAGCTGACGGTCAGAGAGAGAGAGAGAATGAGGTGTCAAGGGATAATGAAAATGCAGTGAGATGAGGTGGGGGGATTTGGAAAGTAAAGGAGGATCCCAGAGGAGTTTGGGATCAAAGTGTTGTTAAGGCTTACAGCTTGAAAGGCACAACTAAGGTATTTTTGTTAAAGTGCTGGATGAGACAAAGTGAATATTGTTCTCTGATCTCCTTTGTGAAGAATTCTCACAGTAAAGGACCTCTCTCAGAGAACTAAATGCTTTTTACCCTTTGAGAACTCAGTTAAGTAACCATATGGAAAGTAAAAGCTCCGCTTCCCAGGTGTAATAAACAATGTGGCTGAACTTGAAATACTGAAGCTCAAACCTTGGACATACCAACCTTATTACCCATCTTAGCCAAGCCACATTGTGGGAATTTTCCGGCAGGAGTTCATGCTGTGACACGATACCTGTCTCAAAGGGGAAATCACCTTCCTGTTGCTTTTAGCTATGGTCAAGTTCAGGATAGTGGAGTAATGTTCTCACTTATTTGACACTGTTATACAGTCTTTACTCCCTTTAAAATTATTTGAAGGATCATCATGTGACAAAGGTGGTAATGATTAAATTAAAATGATGAGAATATTTCAACACCACAATATGTTTAGGTTTTACTTTACTGCTTGCACTAGGTGCTTGGGATCCTGCCCTGTTGAAAAGCATAAATCACAAAACAGATTTTTAAAACACTTAAGAGGAGTAACAAATTAAAGCTACTTTAGCTCAGACAAACATTACTTGGATCTTCTATAGTGATTATGATCTGAAAAGTCTTTTTGAATTTGAGTAGAACTACTAATTGCATACCTTTAAGATGACTTTTTGAGATATGTTGAACTAAACTTTTCACTAAAAAGATTAAAAGAAATTTATTTTTGACACTGCAGCTCAGAATGTAGCCACAGGCAAATCATACACATCTACACAAGGCTGAGGCTCGGAGGAGTTTGACTGTATTTGGAAGGACACCAGGACGGTGGTCAAAATTTGACATCTGTATATGGAACTGGAGTACACCAGAGCACAAGAATTCAAGCAAGTGCTGGAAGCAACACTTGATTCAATATTAAACACTCCTTATAGGAAATACATTTTTGTTGGATTTAATGCCGATATATTACTTATTTCAGGAGCACTGATTGTTCCATGGCAGATTTTTTAACTTGGTCTTTTTAAATTTGCCAGTGTGTGGAGACCACAATATGTGAGCACATAGGGTGACTGGGTCTCATTTCAGTTAATGTATCAGAACTTCGTTTTCATTTTGAATTACATAGTATGTATAATGCCTGACTTTAAGTAACTGTGGCCATTACCTATATGAAATAGTTCACCAATGTTTGATGTATACAATAGGAAATGGTTTCACATTTGTTTTCTTACCACTTTCAATGATTTGCAGTGCCATTGTACTGGTACAGGTTAATGCTGTTCCTTGGTAATACCATCTGCTGTAGCTATATATACTTAGTGTTGTATTGTCTGCAGTTACTGCCAAACTATTCTGAACAAATGTAAAAATGTCACACTTTTCATAGTTTCCTTATGTTCTCTGCCTTTAGTGAACTTTTCATACAAGCTTTATAGGGCAATACGCTCTAACTTCAGTACAGCTCAAATGCAAAGCAATATGTAGAGGGCTTTATATTCAGTATCTCATTGTATGTACAAAAGAGTGTAATTATGTTCATTGTGTACATAGCTTACAATGAGCAGAGCCTATAATAAAATGCTACTTACAAGTGTTAATATGCAATGTTCATATCACATTGTTTTATATCATGTTATAATAAATGGTAATGTTAAATTTGGTGGTGGTATTTTAATATGCATTTATTGCTGATTCATGCCAATAAGAAAAATTACCTGAAGAAATACATACTTGCATTGTAATGTTAATGTATCAAACTTGATTTTTGACTATTCACAAATATTGAAAGTTTTTCATTAAATCTTAAACCCTAAATAGCGTTGATTACTAATTTATTTACAAATCTCATTTTTTTTACCTGTAATATTCTCATTTGATCAAGACACATCTTTTAGAAAGTGTCTGTTTTAATTTTAAATTTCAACTCAAGGGTCCAATGTTTTTGCACGTTCAGTAAACGTTCAAGATTGTTTCTCTGAATTGGTCTGTGTAAATTATTTTAAACTACTTTTGCTAAGTTTGAGAAGTTGATATATACAATTATTATGGTAGATGGGATGTATGGTTGCTATTTCATATCATAAATGTCTTTGGTAAAGACATTCGTGCTATCCACTCAAGGACAGCCTTTTAGATAAATAATGCCTATTCTCCTCTGCTGGCCACACAACAGAAGGGTTAAATTAGATATCCTATTCAGCGTGTGATCTGAGTCCCCATATTGTAACAGATTGTTAAGTTGAAATTTCTATGGTTTAGATGGAGTTGGGATTACTTAATTAGCAACAAATCTGAACAGTCATGTGTCAGGTTTCCTCCCACAATCTAAAGATGTGCAGGTTAGGTGAATTGGCTGTGCTAAATTGCCCATAGTGTCCAGGGATATGTAGGTTAGGTGCATTAGTCAGGGGTAAATGTAGGATAATAGGGGAGGGGAATGGGTCTGGGTGAGTTATCCTTCGGAGGGGTTGGTGTGGACTTGTTGGACCAAACTGCATGTTTCCACACTGTAGGGATTCTGTTTTTTTAAAAAGTATAAAATTAGTGAGTATGGGAATCAGGCTGCACAGAAAGTAAGGATACAAATGCTTAGATTCAGTCTCCTATCTTAAACTAATGACCTAAGAATTTTCTCCCCCTCTGAAAATTATGAGCAAAAGTCAGCCCATTATCTCTTAGGCATAGGTTCACAGCTCAAAATGTTTTAATAATTTAGCACAAATTAGTTATTCCACTGAAGAATCCATTGGAACCCCAATGTGGAAAATGGGTCAGTGTAGCAAGAGTTTTTATCTCTGTGACTGCTCTGGGCTTCTGATCTTAAAACAATGTCTGTATAAAGTTTAAAATCAATTTCTCCTTCATTGTTATCCTACATTATGAACTGAATGTTTTACCTGGAAATTTTTTTTCTGTAATTGAAAGTTGCTGAGAAAGTAAAACAGGATCAGTCAGAATAATTACAGAGCTGTCATCATAACCAAGGAATTAACAAAACCAATAAGTTGATTCTTCCCACAAGCTACATTCGATCCAATTATGCACCTTAATCTATTGGTGCAAATACCTTAATAATATCTAAAGTAGCAACAAAGATTTCTCCATTCACATAACGCTGCTGTTCCATTCTGGTTGGTTGTTTATTTAGTGGTTGTCACATTTTAAGACATTTACTGCAACACTCAAAGTACAATATTCATGTTCTACATTTACAATCTGGATGTCGCAACTGAGAGCATTGTTGCTAAGTTTGCACATGGCACAAAGGTAAGTGGAGAGATAGGTAATGTTGAAGAAATAGGATGAGAGGGGAAAGATAAAAGAGACCTAAGGGGCAACTTTTTCACGCAGAGGGTGGTACATGTATGGAATGAGCTGTCAGAGGATGTGGTGGAGGCTGGTACAATTGCAACATTTAAGAGGCATTTGGATGGGTATATGAATAGGAAGGGTTTGGAGGAATATGGGCCGGGTGCTGGCAAGTGGGACTAGATTGGGTTGGGATATCTGGTCGGCATGGACAGGTTCGATCGAAGAGTCTGTTTCCATGCTGTACATCTCTATGACTCTAAATGGAGAGGTTGCAGAGGGTTTGGACAGACAAGGAGGGGGGGGGGGGGGGGCAAAGAAGTGGCAGCTGTAATACAATGTTGCTAAGTGTGAGGTTATGGACTTTGGTAGGAAGAACAGAGACAGATTATTTTCTAAATGGGGAAAGACTATGGAAATCTGAACCACAACTCGGGGGTGAAGAATATGTTGCTGGAAAAGCACAGCCGGTCAGGCAGCATCCAAAGAGCAGGAGAATCAACGTTCCGGGCATAAGCCCTTCTTCAGGAATGAGGAGGGTGTGCCAAGTGGGCTGAGATAAAAGGGAGAAGAGACTTGGGGGAGGGGCATTGGGAATGCAATAGGTGGAAGGAGGTTAAGGTGAGAGTGATAGGCCGGAGAGGGGGTGGGGGCAGAGAGGTCGGGAAGAAGATTGCAGGTCAAGAAGGTGGGGGAGGGGAGGGGAAATGAGGAAGTTGGAGAAATCTGCATTCATCCCTTGTGGTTGGAGGGTTCCCAGGCAGAAGGTGAGGCGCTCTTCCTACAGGCGTCATGCTGCCATGCTCTGGCGATGGAGGAGGCCAAGGATCTGCATGTCCTTGGCAGAGTGGGAGGGGGAGTTAAAAGTGTTCAGCCAAAGGGCAGTTGGGCTGGTTGGTGCGGGTGTCCCAGAGGTGTTCTCTGAAACGTTCCGCAAGTAGGCGGCCTGTCTCCCCAATGTAGAGGAGGCCACATCGGGTGCAGCGGATGCAGTAAATGATGTGTGTGGAGGTGCAGGTGAATTTGTGACGGATATGGAAGGATCCCTTGGGGTCTTGGAGGGAAGTGCATTTCTTGCAGTTGCAGGGGAAAGTGCCGGAAGTGGAGGTTGGATTGGTGGGGGTGTGGACCTGACGAGGGAGTCACAGAGGGAGTGGTCTCTCCGAAACGCTGATAGGGGAGGGAAGGGAAATATATCCTTGGTGGTGGGGTCTGTTTGGAGGTGGCGGAAATGACGAAGGATGATAAGATGTGTCTGGAGGTTGGTGAGATTGTAGGTGAGGACCAGTGGGGTTCTGTCCTGGTGGTGATTGGAGGGGCGGAGGAGTGGGAAGTGGTGGAGAACATCATCAACCACGTCTGAAGAGAAATTGCGGTCTTTGAAGGAGGAGGCCATCTGGGTTTGTTCGGTATTGGAATTGGTCCTCCTGGGAGCAGATGTGGCGGAGGCGAAGGAATTAGGAATATGGGATGGCGTTTTTACAGGGTGGGAGGTGGTGTAATCTAAATAGCTGTGGGAGTCGGATTTAATTTTAAAGTAAATGAATTTAGATCTAGGGGACTCAAAAGAATAAATTCACACAATCGGTTTTTAAAAGACAAACTTTTCTACTGAAGTAACTAATACAATCTACTTGTATATATGCAACTTAATTCTAAGATGGTAATGTTAATATGATACATATGGTGACAGACTATGAACAAACACCCAGCACATCAAAAAGCAAACGTAATCAAGGTAGATCACACAGGTCTTTTCCAGCTTTCAATGACATGGTAGATCTTCAAATCTCATGAAACCACAAGGGCCCATAATTCTTCACTTTTGACAATCTAGCCTTGAAACTCCTTCTTGAGAGTGACTCCCTCATGTACTGTCTCTACAACTATTCCCATTTTAGTCCAGTACGCAGGCAACACCCATGTGGTCTGCTTGAAGGACTGTAGTTTTGAACTGATTTCTTTATTTTTCTAATTTGTTTTGAAGACCATAAGACATAGGAGCAGAAATTAGGCCATTCAGCCCATCGAGTCTGCTCCACCATTTAATTGTGGCTGATAAGTTCCTCAACCCCATTCACCTGCTTTCTCCCCAAAACCCAAAATAGCAAGAACCTATTTATCCCAGTCTTAAATATACTCAATGACCTGGCCTCCACTGCCTTCTGTGGCAATGAATTCCATAGATTCACTACTCTCTGGCTAAAGAAGTTTCTCATTATCTGTTCTGAAAGGTCTTCCCTTTACTCTAAGACTGTGCCCTCGGGTCCTGGCCTCTCCTACCAATGGAAACATCCACTCTGCTCAGGCCATTCAGTATTCTGTAAATTTCAATTAAATCCCTCATCTTCTAAACTCCATCGTATAGATTCAGAGTTCTCAACTGTTAAGTGTTTCATTCTGACAACATTTTTATGAACCTCCTCTGAACCTGCTCCACGGTCAGTACATCCTTCCTGAAACAGGGCCTAAAACTACACACAATACTCCAAATTGTGGAGTGACCAGACCCTTATAGAGCCTCAGAAGTGCATCCCAGCTTTTATATTCAACTCCTGTCAAAATAAGTGTCAACACTGCATTTGCCTTCCTAACTGCTGTCTCAATCTGCAAGTTTACCTTGAGAGAATCTTGGACCAGAACTCCCAAGTCTCTTTGCACTTCAGACTTCTGAATTTTCTCCCCATTTAGAAAATAACTCATGCCTCTGTTTTTCTACCAAAGTGCATGACCTCACACTTTCCCATGTTGTACGCCATCTGCCACTTCTTTGACCAATCTCCTGTTAAAATCCTTTTGCAGCCTCCCCGCCTCCTCAATACTACTTGTCCCTCTACTTATGTCTGCAAACCTAGCCAGAATGCCTTCAGTTCATCATTAACGTATAAAGTAAAACGTGGTCCCAACACTGACCCTTGCAGAACACCACTTGTCACCGGTTGCCGTCCTACAGGAGACCCTTTTATCTTCACTCTGCTTTCTACCAGACAGCCAAGCTTCTATCTATGCTAGCAGCTTGACTCTAACACCATGGGGACCCTTAACTGACACAGCAGCCTCCTGTGCAACACCTTGTCAAAGGCCTTCTTGAAATCTAGGTAGATATAACCCATTGGCTCTCCTTGGTCTAACCTGCTTGTTACTTCCTCAAAGGATTCTAGCAGATTTGTCAAGCATGACCTCCTCTCAATGAAAGTATTCAGAAATCTCATCTTTCACGATAGACTCCTAACTGAGGTTAGGCTAATCGGTCTGTAATTTTCTGTCTTTTGCCTTACTCCCTCTTTAAACGGGTGTCACTAGTGACTTTCCAGACCTTTGGGACCCTTCCCAATTCTAGCAATTGCTAAAAGATTACCACTAATGCTTCCACTACCTTTTCAGCTTTCTTTTTCATATATTTAAGAGCATTGTTTGGTTTTAGTTAGTTGATATAAAGCTCAGCTTACAATGGCAGGGGACCTCAGACCCGTGGCATGTGCCTCTTGCTTGATGTGGGAGCTTAGGAACATGTCTGACGTTCCAGACTCTTACACTTGCAGGATGTGTGTCCAGCTGCACCTCGTTTGACCACATGACGGCTCTGGAGCTGCAGATAGACTCACTGTGGAGCATCCACGATGCTGAGGCGGTTGTGGATAGAATTGCTGAGGGAGACAGTGAATGGGTGACCAAAAGACAGAAAAAGAGTAGGAAGGCAGTGCAGGTGTCCCCTATGGTCATCTCCCTCTAAAACAGGTATACCATTTTGGATACTGTTGGGGGAGATGGCTCACCTGGGGAGGGCAGCAGTTGCCAAGATCATGGCACCATGGCGGACACTGCTGTTCAGAAGGGCGGGAAAAAGACTCAGAGGACCATAGTCATAGGGGACTGCCAGATGGTATGTTGCCTCCCAGATGCTCGGGTCAGGGATGTCACCGATCGGCTGCAGAACATTCTAAAAGGGGAGGGTGAACAGCCAGTTGACTTGGTGCATATAGGCACCAACGATATAAGTAGAAAATGAGATGAGGTCCTGAAAGAAGAATTCAGGGAGCTACGAAAGAAGTTAAAGAGGAGGACCTCAAAAGGTAGTGTTCTCGGGATTACTACCAGTGCCACGTGCTAGCCAGTGTAGAAATGAAAAAAATAGGCAGGAAGAACACGTGGCTTGACAGATGGTATAGGAGGAAGGGGTTCAGATTTGTTGGATGTTGGGACCGATTCTGGGGAAGTTGGGACTATTACAAAATGGATGGTCTACATCTGAACCAGACGGGAATCAATGTCCTTGGGGGAGTTTTTGCTACTGCTGTTGGGTAGGTTTTAAACTAACGTGGCAGGGGGTTGGGAACCAGAAGAGAAAACAAATAGGCAACGAGGTGAAGAATGGACACTAAGAATTATGAAGATAGCATTAATAAAGGGAAGAGTAGGCAGAGAGCAGATGAGCGCAAAAAGATTGGTGGCCTGAAATGCATCTACTTTAATGCAAGGAGTATAGTGTGTAAGGCAGCTGACCTTAGGGCTTGGATTGGTGCCTGGGAGTATGACATTATTGCAATCACAGAGACTTGGTTGAAGGAAGGGCAATCATGATGATTGGCAACTAAATGTTCCAGGATATAGACGCTTCAGACAGGACAGGGAGGGAAGTAAAAGTGGGGGGGTGGAGTTGCATTGCTGGTCAAGGATGATATCACGGCTGTGGTAAAGGAGCACACTATGGAGGTCTTGGGTAGTGAGGTATGATAGGTGGAGCTGAGAAATAAGGGGCAGTTACATTGTTGGGGCTGTATTACAGGCCTCCCAACAATGAGCGTGAGGTAGAAGAACAAATAGGTAAACAGATTATGGGAAGATGTAGAGGCAATAGGGTAGTGTTGATGGGAGACTTTAATTTTCACAACATTGACTGGGAACACTTAGCATCAGCAATCTGGATGGGGGAGAGTTTTCTAGAGCAGTATGTCAATAGTCCGACAAGGGAAGGGGCCATACTGGACCTAGTACTGGGGAACGAGCCAGGACAGGTGGAAGTTGCGGTGGGGATTTCTTTGGGAACAATGACCACAACTCTAAGTTTTAGAATACTCATAGATAAAGAAGACAGTGGTCCTAAGGGAAGAGTACTAAACTGGGCCAAGGCCAATTATATCAAAATTAGGCAGGGACTCGGAAATGTGGATTGAACACAGCTATTTGAAGAGAAGTCCACATTTGAGATGTGGGAGGCTTTCAAAGATAGGTTAAAGATAGTGTAGCATAGGCATGTCCCATTGAAGGCAAAGGATAGGAAGGGCAAGATTAATGAACCATGGATGATGGGAGAAATTGTACGACGAGCCAAGAGGAAAAGGGAAGCATAAGGTCTAGGCAGCTAAGAATAGAACGGGCCCTGGAGGAATATTGGAAGAGTAGGACGGGTCTTAAATGAGGAAACAAGCGGGCTAAAAGGGGTCATGAAATAGCTTTAGTGTAGAATTAAGGAGAATCCCAAAGCATTTTATTCTTATATAAGAAACAAGCGGGTAACTAGAGAAAGGATTGGTCCACTAAAGGATAATTAAGGAAGGCTGTGTGTCGAACCTGAGCGAATGGATGAGATTCTGAATTATTAGATTGCATCAGTGTTCACCAAGGAGAGGAACATGATGAATGTTGAAATTAGAGATAGAAGTTTGATTAGTCTGGATCATGTTGACATAAGTAGGGGAGATGTGTTGGGTAGGCTTGAGGTTATTAAGGTGGACAAATCCCCAGGACCGGATGGGATCTATCCCAGGTTGCTGAGGGAGGCAAGAGGAAATAGCCAGAGCTCTGACAGATATCTTTGTGGCATCGTTAAATACAGATGAGGTGCCGGAGGACTGGAAGGTTGCTCATGTTGTCCCCCTGTACAAGAGTAATAGTAGGGATTTTCCAGGTAACTACAGACCAGTGAGCCTGACATCAATGGTGGGAAAGTTGCTGGAGAAAGTACTGAGGGATAGGATCTATTTATATTTAGAAAAGAATGGGCTTATCAGTGATAGGCAACATGGTTTTGTGCAGGGGAGATCATGCCTTACCAACTTAATAGAGTTCTTCAAAGAAGTGACCAAGTTGATAAATGAAGGAAGGGCTGTTGTCATATACATGGACTTTAGTAAGGCGTTTGATAAGGTTTCCCATGGTAGACTAATGGAGAAAGTGAAGTCAAATGGTGTGCAGGGTGTTCTAGCCAGGTGGATAAAGAACTGGTTGAGCAACAGGAGACAGAGTAGTAGTTTCTCAAAATGGAGAAAGGTGACCAGTGGTGTTCCACAGGGGTCAGTGTTGGGGCCACTGTTGTTTGTAATATACATAAATGATCTGGAAGAGGGCACTGTTGGTATGATCAGCAAGTTTGCAGATGACATGAAGATTGGTGGAGTAGCAGAAAGCATCTAAGGGACTATCAGAGAATAGTCTATAGATAGACTGGAGAGTTGGGTGGAAAATGGTTTTCAATCCAGACAAATGTGAGGTGATACATTTAGGCAAGACTAATTCCAGAGCGAATTATACAATGAACGGAAGAGCCTTGGGAAAAGTTGATGAGCAGAGAGATCTGGGAGTGCAGGTCCATTGTACCCTGAAGTTTGCTGCACAGGTGAATAGAGTGGTCAAGAAGGCATATATTTTGCTTGCCTTCATTGGACAGGGTATTGAGTATAAGAACTGGCAAGTCATGTTAAAATTGTACAAGACATTGGTTCGGCCGCATTTAGAATACTATGTACAGTTCTGGTCGCCACGTTACAAAAGGATGTGGATGTTTGGAGAGGGTGCAGAGAAAGTTTACGAGGATGTTGCCTGGTATTGAAGGTGCTAGCTATGAAGAGAGGTCGAGTAGGTTAGGTTTATTTTCATTAGAAAAAAGATTATGGGGGGGAACCTGATTGAGGTTTAGAAGATCATGAAGGGTATAGACAAGGTGGATAGAGACAAGCTTTTTCCCAGGGTGAAGGATTCAATAACAAGAGGTCACGCTTTCAAGGTGAGAGGTGGAAAGTTTAAGGGGGATACACAAGGCAAGTACTTCACACAGAGGGTGGTGGGCGTTCGGAACCCGTTGCCAGCAGAGGTGGTAGAGACAGGCACAGTAGATTCATTTAAGATGCGTCTGGACAGATGTATGAGTAGGTGGGGAGCAGAGGGATACAGATGCTTAGGAATTGACAGACAGGTTTAGACAGTATATTTGGATCAGCTCAGGCTTGGAGGGCAGAAGGGCCTGTTCCTTGGCTGTAAATTTTCTTTGTCCTTAAGCTCCTGTACCTAGGTGTCATATCCAAATCATTTTTATAAATGATTAAAAGTAGTGGACCCATCACCGATCCTTGTGGCACTCCACTGGTCACAGGCCTCCAACCTGAAAAACCCTCCACCACCACCCTCTGCCTTCTACGTTTGAGGTAACAACAGGACTGGAAGAAACTAAACATATTCTAACATTCGAAGTTTGCTTTATCTCAGCCTCAGTCAGCTTTTGTGATTTTTCTTTTCATTACCTTTGCAGCTGCTATTTTAGTAGGTAAAAAAAAAAATCGGTGTGCAAATATCCCCGACATTGAAGCTAATTCAAGTTGTTTACTAATCTGTGGCTTTAAATATGTTGTGAAGGTACATTTTTGTGGATCCAGACAGTGAGGAATGTTAGATGCCCATATGCATACTATCCACCACTTTGCAAACATTTAGGAACCTTGTCACCTGGTACAAGGTTTGGGCATTAATAGCGGATTCTATATGGGTATCAACTGTCCATTCCCACATTTTTCATCTTGGAAAACAAAGAGATCCCTGTTCAGGTCCAAGTGCTGCTACCCTCTCCCACCATCATTAGGCCATCACCAGTTGAACATCAGACAATTAAGTTAGAGAAAGAAACCTAAAAATTCTCATCCAGCATGGGATAAGCAGCACAGCTTAATTTCACTATGCAAGATATTTATTGTGCCTTGGTAAAGAAGAATTTCAAAAACATTGCTTATCCATTGCTGGGGACATGACTTCTAAACTTGAATTGTTTATCTGCTTTAGCTATTTGTAGTGCACCTGCACACAAAAAATGGATATCGAGTTTAGTGTTACCCTAGCTGAGATTCCTTTAAATAAGCCTTTGAATGCAATTTGTCTTCAATAAACATGTTTAGTAGATCCAGATCGAGGCCATCTCTCTCTCGGCCCAGGATTCTAATTTCAACCTTTCTGGAAATTTAGACTTTACTGACTTCCCGCTTCTCAAAACCTATGCTGCAGAATCCTGCCATAAAATGAAACTGAGAAATGGTCAATAGAAGATATTGTTATGCATTTCAAATAGAAGCATCTTATAGAATGAAAGTTCCTCTCCACGCTGCACACCAGAATTCTTACTGGACCAGCATACCAGTCCCTTTGGTTACAAAGACAATCAATGATGGGCAACAAATGCTTGCCTTGCTAATGATGCCCCTATTCCATGAATGAATAAGCAATGTCACAAAATTCAAGAGAATAAGGATGTGGTTGAATACCACCTTCCCTGTGGTGGGCAGAGAACCTAAGACAGTGGTGTCATAATAACGTCACTGGACTTGACACCAGAGATTCGGGCTATTGATATGAGGTCATCAGTTCAAATCCCAAGATAATAGCTGGTGAAATTTAAACTGAATTAATAAACCTAAGTTAAAATTTGTTTGAATAATGGTGACCATGACAACTTCCATTTATTGTTGTAAAAACTCATCTAGTTCATAGATCTCTTTTCTGTAAGGAAATCTGCCATCCTTTAATTGTCTGGCTTACATGTGACAATATACCCATAACAAGTTGGCTTTTAAATGCTCTCTGAAAGGGCCAAGAGAGCTATTCAATTCAGCAATTGGGGACTGGCAACATTGGCCGCAAAGCACACATTCCATGACAGAATAAAGAAAAAGAATCCCTTTCTGGGTCAAGGGTATACATTGTTGTTTTACATTGGGATGGTTATAGAGTGGGGATATTACCAAATTTTGTGAATTTATTAAAGTGAATGTTTTCTGCCTCTGCTCCCCATTTGAAAATGTCTTCTTGTTACCTGTGATGCCGGCAGGGCAGTTGCTGTTGTTTTGTGTGTTGAACTGAGTGATTAATCTGCATCACTTTGTTCTAACATTATCACCTCACTGTTATGTGCAACATCATCTTGAATAATAATGATCTTTTAACTTAAATCCCAGTCTTAAATGCTGTAGTGCTATATTTTTGATTATAGATGTATATATAAAAAAACCTTATCTACTTCTATAAGCTGTGTACGGCTCTTGTATCTGAAAGTTTATCTCCATTTTTTTTTCTTTAAATTCTGTCATGACTTTATTACTCTCACTGTCCCTAATTTTCTCTAGTTGTACAACCTCAAATCTTTTCGTAAAACCAGAAAATGCTGGAGGAACACAACAGGTCAGATAGCATCTGTAGAGAAAGAAACAGTTAACATTTTGAGTCCGACATGACTGTTCTTCAGAACCTTCCCAAACGCTTTGTTTCTCTGAACCTTACCTCTTGTAATGTCTTTTCACCCTTACCATGGTGGATGAGCCATCAGTTATCTTCGTCTCACTCTGGAATTCTTTCTGTAAATAACTTGAGCATCTTTCTTCTGTTTAAAACCCACCTCTTTGTTCAAATTAGTTACACAAAAGCAAATTACCAAACGAGCCCCACTCAAACTTTCGGTCCTCAGGAAAACCAGACTTCAGATGAGGTTCCTCATTTGTTACGATTCCAGACCAACCTCCAGATAGATGAGGGTGAACTGATTCCACTTCCGTATTCATCCATCTCTTTGGTAGGTTCCAAGGAGGTTAATTTAAACAGGATCCTTTCCCTAGTGGATATGTGTCCCAGACTCAATATATATTTGAAAAGGAACCAAATGAACCAGTCTTGTTGAATTAAAGTGCAAGTTTATTAATTACTACGAGAGAGAAGAGATACTAATGCCACACACTGATTAGAAATAAGGAGCAAATCCAAACAGAAACTTCAAAGAACACAGATATATGGTTATGTCTGATTGATTTGAGAAGAGCAGGTAATTGAATCTTATGATTTGTGGTAATGGAGGTTAGCGGTAACATTAGAATAATTGATTTCATGATCCTTAGTTTCTCAGATTAGTTGAGATTCTGGTGCTCTAACATGATCAACATGATCGAATCCAGTATTCAGGGGCTGTGTGTATGTGCGCGCGAGAGAGAGAGACACCTTTTCTTTTGTCCTTTCCCCTTTTATCTAGTTTGCAGCACTTGTAGTGAGGAAGGCTTTCCTTTACTTGGAACACCAATCACTGGGGGAGAATTCTTCAACTGTGACCTTAACAGCACCCTAATACTTGAACCCAGGTTGGTACACACGGGAACATTAAATCCCACTTGCGCACTCCAGTCGAGATGAAACTGGCTTTTTAACCTGCTGTCTTTGTGTATTCTTAAAAGGGAAAAGCAAGTGGCTGGCTTGCTTTTGAGCAGCATGTTGTCAGCTCCTCACTAACTTTTGTAGTCAGAAGTCTATGGGCAGTAGAAATAGTCAGTCCAATTTGTTTTGACTTGCTTCTTTTGAAGATCTATTGTTTGGGGTTATTTTTGAGTCCAGAGGTGTGACATTCTCTCTCCAGACACTTAATTTACATCCGTAGCTATTCTTGACTGTATTTGCCTTCTTTAAAAAGGCATATTTTGAAGTTACAAGTTTAATAAAAAATCGACAGCAGCTTGGGATTCTGATCTGTAGTTGTGACAACGGTGATCCATTCACACAGTAATTATCTCCATATTGTTGCTTTTGGACAGAAAATAAAGGACATAACAGGGAAGTCTCAAATGTTTCAGAAAGCAAGCACTTGAGAATAGGTTAAGTTTAAATAATTTTTTAAAGATACCTTTACAATTCATTCCTCTTCACAAAATTTTGCATATACTTTGAAGTAATGCACTTTTTCATACCCCAACATGTAACTTTTCCAAATACTCTTCAAAACAATCTCATTGTTTCCACCATCCACCAACTGCAAATCATGATAGTCTATTTTCTTGCCTAAATTCCTTTTGTCCCCGACAGGTTGCACTAACTTCCTATGTCCCTGTAAATTAAAAGTTTCATCCACCTTAGCAAATCCTTTCATACATTGCCCCTTCCTTCATACATAATGAGTTCCATCTTTACTTCTTTGCCTCCTCCTCCAGTGGGGAGTACGTCAAGAAATCATGAGATGGATCACAAGGACTGAATTTGAAAACAGTATGGGAGACGTGAGATGCAACTGGTACCTTTTAATGCTTGGAAGATTGAGAGACTTTGGGATGTGGTTCAAGTGAATGGAAAAAGGTAAGAGGAGGCATGGTTTTGATCTTAAGAGATTCATTCCTCACACTTGGAATTGTAAAAAAAATGAAGGGGCAGAGATAAGCAGTGTGTTGGTAAAGAGACTGAGGAAGGTGGGTACAGCAAAGAAATCTGCATAAAATCTGAAGGTGACAGACAGCGAGAAGAAAATAGAGCAAGGTGACACTGTGTACTAGTTCTCCAAATTGACATTAAGAAAATCTCTCCAAAAATATAAAATAAAGTTGGAACTTGAGCTGTATTAAGAAGTTTAAACAAATCATTACTCTTGTTCATATATCTGAGAGCTTAATGATACTAACAAAAGCGGCTTTGACATTTTGACTGCTACTTCCAAAGAGTTGAAGCTTTACAAACTCTCTTTCATGTACAATGTCAGCAGATGGCACACATTTTCATTTCATTGCTCTGGGCTGATTTTTAACTGGGTCACAGATGAAAGGATATTGGGTCATTTGTTAATACTTTTGCTAATTTATCTTCTGAGACATCATTGAAATACACCAACTTTGCACATCTTGTTTTCTTTCGTTGTATTGTACAACTCATTCAGCCAATATGTGCACTTTCCCAGGAATCCCACTGATTTTTAATGTTTCTTCTAAGGCTGCAGATTTTGGTGCTAAATTCCCATCAGCAATAAACATCTCCTGTTCTCACCAGAATTCAAGTCGATAATGCATTCTTAGTATTACAAATGTGATCCCTATTTTCTATTATAATACCAAAGTAAAATCACATTTGCAAAGGAAAGAAGGCAAAGTAAATCAGCCAAGTTGCGATAATGCAACTTGCTAGAATTGAACAGTCTGCATTTTATCCATTTCTACCTAATGCCATCCAAATCTTTCTGCACACACTTACTTTCCTTACCTTTAGGCAGTCAACCTCATTTCCCAAAATATACATTGCAAGTCCTCACAATGCATTTACTTATTGTATTGATGTTGGGAATAACAGAAGAATTAAATATCAGATTTTCATAGTTGTGGGATTGCAATGAATAGATCAAAATGACAATTAGGAAAAGGTCCTCTTTGCATTGAGGAGCTAATTGTTGCTGTGTTAGATGTTAGACTTACCACAAAATTAAGGCGGGATAATAGCAGTTGGAATTCTTTGTTGAAACTAGAGTTGAAGACTTTTGTGTGTGTTTTTTTAAATAGTCAAATGAATTCAGGCCTTTTATATCTTGACTGGTTCCATCAGTACTGCTCTCTGTGATTCACTACTTTAGTACTCAGTCAGCTGTCCTTAATTTAAAGAGGAGCTCAATTAATGAGAATAAAGCAAATAGCAACCAACTTATAAATCAAGCAGCATTGCTGACACTGGCATTCATTAATTTACTTTGTCTTTTTGTCAACTCCTCGGGATGCCTTGCCCAGTATAAGAATGTATCAGAAACTCAATTGGCATTATCGAAATTATAATAACAAATAAAAAAAAGGAAGGGATGTTAAAGAAATATTTTTCTGTCTTCACTAAGAAATACTGGAGAATCAGTGATCTAATGAGAGTGAGAACCACAATTAATGTTACTAATGAAAACGTGCTGTATAAGTTAACTGCACCAAAAACTCAAAAATGCCATGAATCTCACAACCCATATGTTAATATTTTAAAAGAGACAGCTTCAGACATAATGGACATGTTGGTTTTGATCCTCTAGAAATCCGTAAGCTCTAGAACGATCCAATAGGTTGGAAGGAAGAAAATGTAATCCTGCTGATCAAGAGAAGGGAAAATAATTAATTATATGTTGTTCCCTGACAGCAGGGGTAGAGGCAGTACTACAATTCAGTACCAGACATTTGGAACAGGAACTTGGCAAATCACAATGTGGATGGGAAAATCATTGTTATATGAAAGGGAAATTGAGTTTGACATATCTTCTAAGAGTTTTTTTTTGAGAGACTTAGTTGATTTAGTCCATTTGTATTTTCAGAAAGCTTACAAAAAAGGTTGCAAATCAGATGTAGGTTCAATGGATTGAGAAATAGTTCAAAGTCCGATAACATGGGAGTCAGAGTAAACGTGAGATTTTCCGGATGCCACAGTAAAGCAGTTGTACAATAATCAGTACTCAAGATTCAGATATTTACAATCTGATATCAATTGATTGGATTATTGATTGAGGAAGAAAGTTGTTGAAATGAAATTACAAAATTATCCATTTTAGTAGGAAGAATGGATTTTTAAAGATAAAAATCAGACAAGGAAATGTGCATGAACCATAAAGTAAACAGATACAGCAAGTATCATGTGTACTTGTGTATAGGTCAATCTCATGTATAAATAGACTCCTTATTATGGATAACAAAATCTGGTATTTTCATATACTTCGCGTATAAGTCAACCCTAGTTTCTCAGGGTTCTCTTCCTGACCATATATACAGCCTTAAAGGGCATTATTTGCAGATTTTTAATTCAAATGCAATACCTGCATTATCACATTACGCACATCAGTATATATTAGCGCAATGCGATTTTCAAATCGTTAAGTTGAATGTAGATAAATAGTGTATATAGTTACATAATATTTACATACATATATTTGACCTGTGCATGCAAACATCTACGATACTTTATGGCAACCCTTGACCTTGTGTTCCCGCTGTTGCCTCAGTTTCTTAAAAGTCGGTGTCACGTGCAGTTGTGCTCTGAACTTATTGTAAAACTCCCCCAAATTTAATAATGACCATAATTCTTTTTCCTTTTGTCATTTATTATTTTAGAGAGAGATCTGGCTCACGCCAAGCATGAATTTTATCCTCGAGAGGAAGTGAGGGCTACAGATGCTGGAGATCAGAGCTGAAAATGTATTGCTGGAAAAGCGCAGCAGGTCAGGCAGCATCCAAGGAACAGGAGAATCGACGTTTCGGGCATAAGCCCTTCTTCAGGAAGCTTATGCCCGAAGGGCTTATGCCCGAAACTTCGTTTCTCCTGTTCCTTGGATGCTGCCTGACCTGCTGCGCTTTTCCAGCAACACATTTTCAGCCATGAATTTTATCCTGTCAAAAACAACAACTCATGTATAAGTCAACCTCCTAATTTCAGCTTAAAGATAGTCATCAAAACTCGACCTATACATGAGTATATACGGTATGTGGGAAGGCAAATGGTGTGCTTGCCTTTATTGTAAGGGGTTACAAACAATCGTAAGGAAAACCTTGCTGCAATTATATAGGGTTTTGATAACATCAAACCTGGAGTTTGTTGACCTTTTTACCAAATAAAGAATATACTTATTTTAGAGTAGCTACAATGGAAGTTCATTAAATTGATTCTTGCAATGGGAACATTTTTTGCCTTATGAGAGGAGGTTGAGAAGAATCAACCTGGAGTCTCTGCAGTTTAGAATGACAAATGGCCTTAATAAAAAGATATATCACTCTGAGATAAAGGCAAATTACTGCGGATGCTGGAATCTGAAACCAAAAGAGAAAATACTAGAAAATCTCAGCAGGTCTGGCAGCATCTGTAAGGAGAGAAAAGAGATGACATTTCGAGTCTAACTGACCCTTTGTCAGTTCTTTTCTCTCCTTACAGATGCTGCCAGACCTGCTGAGATTTTCCAGCATTTTCTGTTTATATCACTCTTAGGTTTGCTAGGGTAGAAGCTGAAGGATTTTTCCCCCAGTTACACTGTAATGCAGGTCACATTACATAGCGAATGGTTGAATACTAATGGATCGGAGGTATTTTTGCCAATTTGCATTATTGCAATTAGAACTGTTGCATAATAGTGTGTAAGTAGTGACACCACATGAGTGAGCTTCTCTAAGTTGAGTCAAAAAACATATTAGGACATGCACTGGTATACTGAGAGCACAATAATGTACTTCCCTCTCAGTTACAAATTACACAATGTGTTATCAAGTACAACGTTGTACGTACTTGTACCAGAATACTACATTTTAGGTTTCCTCACCAAGATGCAAATCATAACATTTATTAGTATTATTGTAGCCTATATTAAAGCCTATCTGTGCAGTGCATAATTGCTTCTCAGTAGGATGTAGATAATTTACAACTATAAATTACAAGTCTCGTCACATGCAGGTTCTTGCAGCCTACCAAAAATTAGATCGAGCCAACCACAAACATCACCTTTCAGTCAGCTTTCGATTCTATGGTTGTCATTCTGTCCACACTACACTCTGCAATGAAATAATCAACCTCCGATAAACTTCCTTCAGTGCCATCCCAACAAAAACTTTGCAAAGTCCAAATAGATCATCTTTCCCTCATTATTGTATCCCCTGAGCTGTCAAGACGGAGGTACATAAAGGAATTCAGTTGACATCAAAAAACTGCAAGCAAGTATGATGAGTGGCGAGGCCGATGTTAGACAATGCTGAAACTTTACAATTATATTGTGAAGAAAGCAGTTAAGAAGGGTTTGTACATTTTTAGGACAGCATCACATTAGACATGGAATTATCACTTTTAGTATAAGCAATCTTAATATTAAGCAACCAAACTGTGAAGAAAAGTTCTGTCAATTATCTAGAATGTTTACAATGACAAGCGTTCTACGCTATTAACAAGTTTGTCTTCATTCAATATTGAGAGATGACTGTTCGTTTTAATTAAATCATGAGGGGCACATTGTGTACTTGTCTTTGTTCCAGGACCCATAGGCTCATTCTGATAATAATTCAATTGTACCCGTTGGCTTCAGGCTGAAATAATGAGTGACTTGGTGATTAGCAGTCTATATTGATAACAGCTCCATATAATTGACAGTTTGTGGCAGTAATATCACCTTGCAGAACTCTCTTGATAGCCTACACGCAGCCTTGAATCAGTCTTTGGAACTCTCATCTGTATAGCTATCATTAGTTAAAACTGGTCTAACCATGGGAATGAGTCTTGTGTGAGGTTAAGGGCCTATATTTAGAGTGAAAGTGAGTTGGTTTTTATATATTGAGAAGTGTCGGGTCTGTTTGCTACTTATTTGTTCAAAGATAATCCAGTCTACTGTTTGAACAGAATAAAGAATTCACATGCTATATTTGATTTACATTCTCAGTTACAGTACAGTCTAAGGGGTTACTTTTTTAATCACTAGGTGGCTCTACAAATATTGTGTGGTAGTTGTTGTGCAACAGCCTCTCTAAGGTGAAAGATTGCACGTGCAAACTCTTGCCATGGTAACCATCATCCTCACTTTGAGAGACTCCTAGAGTGTGTGATTATAAATCACCCAAAACTCAGATACAAAAGGGTGTACTTCAAAACCCTAGGTATGATGAGGCCACAGGAATATCTATCAAACTAATCCTTCAAACATGACTGTGCTCTTTAATGCACTAGATCACCCACTAACTCCGAGGTCATCAAACTCCACTACAGGGGCAGGTTCCCTCAACCCTGCTGCAGAAGCTGGGACTGCCCTAACATGTGTGAATTACAGGGAGAAGAAAGTCTTCTGAGGAGACAATGATAGTGTACAATGCATGCCTAGTAATGAAATTAATAATAGAAAATTAAAGGAAATTCCTCAAATAAGGGAGGAAGAGCGCTTGAGGGCAATGAATCCAAAAAGAAGTCAAGACTAATTTCCCCTCCTGATTATCTATAATTCTGGATGGTGACCAGCAGAAAAATACTAAATGTTTTGATACACAGCCCATGGAGAGAGCTTGCACAGGGGATATTTTGGCATGGGGAGGCTGTTGCACTACATTTGTTTGTTCAAGACTCTGTACAGCACAAATGCAACCGGCAGACATGAAAGGCACCCATCCTTGCATCCATGTACCGAAGTGTGAAGCGAGCAGCTGCTGCACAATGTGCAGGGAATGGGTAAATCACAGGTGACTGTGATCTCGGTAACCTGGCTCCATTTCTCTGTGTGTACAGAGACTGCCATCATATCACAGGCATTACTGGGCTTCAGTCTTGATCTTGTATGAAATAGTCTGCAATGATTGGAGCATTATGCATGGTGATTCAATGTAAAGGGATTAGCAGAGATTCCATGCCTCCTGATGTGTTTCCTCTACTGGATATAGGTTTGTGCGGAATGCTGTTGCCTATTCAAGGCCTCACATTGCAAGAACTTGAAGACCCCATCTTCACAGTTAAAATGGCCCCACCCCACCCACTCCATTTTCATTTCCATTGCACTCGTGCAATTTACAGAATGAGAGGAAGTAACAATGGCTGCTCCTCAGACAGTTACTTCCAGGCTCCCCATGTATAGATGAACATCCAAACATCAAGCTCCCCTCCCTGATAGCCCATCCCATCAACACTACAGGTGTCATTCCTCTCCATGTACCCTCCCAAACCCTCTGTTTGCTCACTTCCACAAATACCTCTCCCATCTCAAACTTATGAGGGTGTGGTTATCATCCAATTTCCCCCTCAGTCGATGCAAAACACTCAAGAGACACAGAATAGGTTTACCTCCTTCATCTTTATTCCAGGCCCTGGAGGAAGAGAACACAATCGCCCATGTGCACAGGGACATGAGTTCACAGTCTTCTCTGAATCAGTGGTTTCTCAATAAACTATATAGTCATTTTACAGGGAGGAGCATCCAGATAAGGCAACATACATATTAATTGGATGACTGTTACAATCAATGAGTATCAATAGAAGAGACCAAGCCCTTTACTGTTATACAATGAATGTTCTTAACCTTGTTAACTGGATTCATACAATGGATACTTTTCACCTTGTTAACTGACATTGCAAATGAGTGCTTCCAATATTGTTAAAATGGTTCTACATAATGAATGCTTTCCACCTTGTTAACCCATTACCCCATTGTTCTTATCTGATCTGAGTCATGCTCAGCTGAACCCCTTGTTTCACAAAACTCAGAACATAATTTTTTCCCTGCCTGCTTATACCCTATACACATTCTCATGGTAACATAGTCCTCTGGGTCATCAGGTTGCTGCTCACTGTCAATGAAAGCCCCCTTCCCCCATTCTACATAACTCCATTCCCACCCAAGCGTTATTGAATACAGTGAAATAGCCTTGGTCACGTGCACTCAAATGACATCCTACCCCTTACATCCAGCATTGCCCTTCCTTACAACTGT
Source organism: Chiloscyllium plagiosum (assembly GCF_037043375.1). Taxonomy (NCBI): domain Eukaryota; kingdom Metazoa; phylum Chordata; class Chondrichthyes; order Orectolobiformes; family Hemiscylliidae; genus Chiloscyllium; species Chiloscyllium plagiosum. The sequence goes on from NW_028270161.1 coordinate 51,356,031, forward strand.
CATCCCCTCTGCATCCCACATTCCGAATGAAGGGCTTTTGCCTGAAACGTCGATTTTCCTGCTCCTCGGATGCTGCCTGACCTACTGTGCTTTTCCAGCACCACTCTAATCTAGACTCTGGTTTCCAGCATCTACAGTCCTTGTTTTTACCTAGTTTATTTTGATCCCATTATTCAGCCCTGTTCACCCAAGACTACATTCCACAGCCTCTCTCCTGCAATGCAAGACATCCCTGCCCCAAACTTGACTTAAAGAGCCCCTCCCTCCCCAACTGGACTTGCTGTGGCCCATCCTGTTGAGACACTTGGCTGAGAGGTACTCAGATGCCTTTCTGATGACTGTATACCCATGTTGCAGAGGCTGTCCAGGCTGGTTGCACTTCACGTACAAGTCAGCTAGTGACCCACTCCCCCACCGAGAACACCACAATCTGATAACTAATCGTCACCAATCCCCTGGACTGATCTTGGAGGCTAATTTAAGGGTTCTTCGCTGTTGTGGGCACTGCTTGCACATGTTGTAGGTATGAGATTGACATAACGGTGTGCTGTACATTATGAAGGTGAAGTCATAGGTAGTAGGATAGTGAAGGTAGCATTTGGTATGCTTTCTTTTATTGGTCAGAGTATTGAGTACAGGAGTTGGGAGGTCATGTTGCGGCTGTACAGGACATTGGTCAGGCCACTGTTGGAATATTGCATGCAATTCTGGTCTCCTTCCTATCGGAAAGATGTTGTGAAACTGGAAAGGCAGGTGCTGGCAGGTGGAACTAGATTGGGTTGGGATATCTGGTCGGCATGGACGAGTTGGATCAAAGGGGTCTGTTTCCATGCTGTACATATCTATGACTCTATGTCCACTGACCACCACTTGTGTGTGCAGAGATGCAAGTCATGATGGAAGCACTGTGAACCTTTTAGGCTCTGCTTGAGGGGCCACCATGCTAAAAGGCAAGGCAAGGATGCTGTTAATGTGCAGATAGACACTAAGTGAGTGGGCAGCCCTCCGATGCAGCCTCACCCATTCCTCGAGCTCACAAAATGTCCAGAATTACAATGATAGTTGCCAGTACACTCCAAAGTACAGCATTAAAGCTCAGCCGCATTTTGCAGTCAATCACAGATGTGCCACATGGTGCAAAGGGTGGTAATACATCAGATGCCTGTGCAATGAATGCTCTAATGGTGTCCATGACGGATGAATTTGTCATAAGGGAGTAGCACATTCATGAAAGGTATTGGTGCAGGAATCAAATACCATTTTTCCTTTTTTTTTTGGATGTTACCTTTAAGGTGCTAAATTTTGAGTCATGTTTTCATGAGCTTGCTATCCACTATAAACCAGTGATGTTTTATGTCTGTCAGCTCTTCACTGAAGGGATTAGATATCCATCATTTGGAAAATCTGATTCTAATTCCAGTTGGAGGACCCGATTTGAAATTGAATGGTTTATGGGGATTGAACACTATTCCTGCTTTGTCCAGTTTCTTCTGAAACCATCACTCATTATAGTACTCCACTGTTAGGAGTGACCTCCAGTTGGCCCACTTCATCAACCTCTCCTCTTCGTCTCTTTCTCCCTGTCCAGAGCCTACAGACAACCATGCTTGACATCAAAACTGATGAAACTGGTCAAGTCCTTAGTGATGGGCAGAATTGGTGTACACAACTCCCTACTTCAGTGCAAATGCATCTCAAGGCCGAATTGCACTGGGACTTCCATCTTTAAGAAAACATTGGGATTGCACCAACAATGTTATGCCCAAAACAGTCAAAGGCTGAATTTATCTGTCATTATCAAACTCAGTTCAATGACTTACCATTTATAATGTCTCAAAAATAATGTAAAATCTTTCAGAAGTATTTTAAAGAGTGTTTATGTGAATCAATTTGTTTTGTCTACATGCTGTGGTTATAATACACATACAACAAAGTCATTCTATGGGCCCAACATGGGAGGAATATTCCTTTGTTTGGTTCAGGCGTGAACATTCTGATTCACACTGTACAGGACAAGGGTGGAGTTGGAATCAATTCACACTGATGCTAACTTCAGAGTGTAAACATATCATGTTTATTTTGTCAGTTTCAGTAGGTGCCTATCTTTAACTGTCAATAATTTGAATGTTAATACTTTTACAAGGTTCCCATGGAGACCAAAAAACAACAGGATGTCATGAATTATTCCAGTCCTTCCGCAATTCCATTCACCTTGAGATAGTATCAATGCCCTAATCAAATAAAATATACAGTTTGAGAGTGTAAACACATAGACACCTTCAACCTGGCTATGGTTCCAATGAAAGATCACTGACTTCAAAAGTTAATTTGGTTCCTTTCGCCATAGAGGCTACCCGATCTGTTAAGTGTTGCCAATATTTTCTGCTCAGTCCTAATATGAGTACCAGAATGACTTAGAAGTGTTTTTTAAAGAAAAATGTTTAAGTAATTTCTTTATCACATTCCTGTAGCTTTGGTTTCAGTGAGATTTTGTAATGAAATCTTTCAAATGGCTTTTAAAAAGAAAAACTTAAAGATGTTGCAGTACTTTCTTTAGAAATTTGTTTCTTTCAAAATGAAACATTAACAGAAAAAGTGAATAGTCGGATAATCTGACAAAACATCAAATTTGACTAACCACTTACTAGAATCAGTGACAGGTTATCGTAACATTTTTCAACAGTATGGGTGAACATAGATGTGTAAGAATCAATTCATCTGATCAGCAACGTTTCAAGGGAGTTGTCTCACAAAAGATATCTCATACTTTGAGATGAATTGAAATGGACAAATCAAGTAGGGGACTATGACTAAACATGCTTCCTGGTTGGGAACTATTTTGAATTGCCAGTCACCTTTGTTTAAATATTGCAATTGTCTCTGTTTTCATTTACTCATTATTATGTAGTACGTTTACTCATTATTATGTAGTAATTTTAATAATTAATATAACTTGTGCATATACATTGCATATATGGATACAGGATTCATTGGGGAAGTTCTAAGTAATATAGATCACAGTTCACATTAAAGTAAACAAAGAATTAATTCAGAAGAGAATTTAATTTTAAGATATATTGCCATGCAATGGCATTAATGATAGTTGAATGTTTCTGACTGTTTTAGTGTCTTGGTGAAAATTTTACAAAATTTCTCCTGAGTTTTTCTGGGAGCATAGCAAAACTCACAGGGAAATTAGATCAAGAACTTGTTTTCCTTTGTGCCACAAGAAAGATTGTTAATTCAGAAAGGTACTAGTTGAACAAGTTATGAGCTCTGACTCTACTGGATATGGCCTGTTTAAGTTACCCTTTGCCCTCTTATAGTTTTGCTATTGTGTTTGAAGTATTGCAATGATGTTGACAATGGGTATGCATATTTGGATTTTTTTTCCCCGGTTTATATGCAGCATTAAGCTGAATAAAAGAAAGGGATCTGTTGGCACAGCAAGATAATTTATTATAGAATTCAATGCTTGACAGTAATCTCTTGGTCTTCCTGAGGTTTACTACTTAGCTTCAATTGACATTGCCTACCAATGCCAATAGATGGAGCACTGGACTTGTAAGCAATGTGCCATTTTACAAATGGGGCCTGCGTGAGGAAGACTTGAACAAGTGACATTACCATGAGCAAAACTGTGGAAGATCAATAACAGTAGATCTTCAGACATCTACCACAAAACTATTTGTGTTGGAAGGAAAAAAAACAGCATGCCAAGAAAATAGTTCCCTCTAAATTAAAACACAAATGCAAAAGGTAACTTTTGCAATGTTGTGCAAAGTCAAGTGAGTTGAGAGGGTGGTATAATGAACTACTGCTTAATTACTGAATTGCAAGAAAATCACTCAACTAACATTAAGAAAATGACAAAAATGGAAACTGCTACATTGCAGCATACAGAGAACTCATGCAATCAATTGCGTGTGCGTGTGTCTGTGTGTTGGGGGCAGGGGGAATCTATTATCATAATACAGGATGTACAGTACAATGTGGATCCTGCTACTGAACAGATCTCACCAGGAACTGAATGGAACTGCTGCTACAAAACCTACACTTTTGTCTGTGTGTATATGTACACATGTGTAATGAGCATGTGCATTAGCGTTAGAAAGTAGATCTTGGATGTCTATAGCACTATTCACAATCTTAGAACTTTCCAAAACGCTTCATAGCCACTTCATCACCAATGTAGGAGATGATTGTCGAGTGGTATTATCACTGGACTGTTAATCCTGAGACCCAGGCAATGTTCTGGGGACTGAGGTTCAATTCCTGCCACGGCAGATGGTGGAATTTGAATTCAACAACAATCTGATGACCATGAATCCATTGTTGATTGTTGAAAAAACCCATGTGGTTCACTAATGTCCTTCAGGGAAGGAAACTGCCATTCTTATCTGGTCTGTCCTCCATGTAACTCCAGACACAACAATGTGGTTGACTCTTAACTGCCCCCTGGGCAATTAGGGATGGACAATAAATGCTAGCCGAGCCAGTGATGCCTTAATCCCACGAATGAATAAAAAAACTCACCACACAAAAATTAAATTCAGGGGCAGGGCCCTTTTCCGTCCCTGGAAAGAGGGCAAGACGAGGAGCTGGGAAATTCAGGCTTGAGTAGGTTAGAGAATTGAGAGGTACTGCGAAGTGAATGGTCAGTGAGAGATGGGACCAAGAACTGCAATACCGGACTTGTGTGGATTGGAGGGAGGAATGTGATTGGTGTAGGGCCCACAATTTGCTGCAGCATTGGAAGTAGCAACATGGTGAAAGGGGGAGGAGCAGCCAATAAAGGAGTGAATGAAACCTGGAACCATTACTATGGGTAAAGAATGGAAAATGCTTGTAAATAAGTGGGTGAACAGGGTAACAGGAATATAGAGACTGAGGAGTCTGAGGGAAGAACCTTATTCACTCCTTAATGGTCTCCCCATATCCGTAGACTACTGCAGCTGTGCCAGAATACTCTCGGCCTCTGCTATTACTAACACGATGGCCCTATTATTGCTATTCCCATTAGTGTTCAGTTATCAGAATTGACTTCAAGGCATTCATGGCCTTAACCTTCTCGTTTCCCCTCATTATGTGTCATGTTGTTCTGTTTCTGCTACTTAAACACTGGACAACAATGAGAACATTTCAAAAACACTTTATTGGTTGTAAAGCTCTCTGGGGATATCTGGAGTCACGCAGGATGCTACCTAAATATATCTTTTTCTTTTACTTCCTTTACCCAATCGTTGTTCAAATGTCAGTGAACTCATTTTAACATTTATATTCCTGCTCTTGAGACCTGCTAACTTGACTGCCAGTTCACAATATCACTCCTGACCATTATTTTTTCACTCCATCAACATATAAAACAAATTATCTGGTCTTCATCTCATTGCTGTTTGATGTTGCTACATGCATATTTGCTGCTACACTTCCTACACTACAACCATGGCCATACTTCACAAAGTCGTCCTTCACTGGCTGCAAATACTTTGAATTATGGAGACATCAGGAAAAGCACTATAAATTGGAAATGCAACTCTTTCCTTTAAACTTGGTTTGTGGCAACAAAACTGTTTTTCTTGAGCACCATTCACCTTTTAAGGGAGCTGGAACTCTATGCCCAGGAAAGAATTGGACCAAAACCCTCCACAGTAACAAGATTATCTGTCAGTTCTGATGAAAGGTTACACATCTGAAGAGTCAAGTGTATTTCTCTATCCACAGCCTGACTTGCTGAGTATTTCCAATAGTTTGCTCTTTTTTTCCAGATTTTCAACATCCACAGTGCAGATTTTTTTCTTGTGCAATCTCAAGCCAGTCTATTTTCAGTCAACACAGTATTTACAATTTGAAGGGTCACAGCTTTCTCTCCACAGATGCTGCCAGACCTACTGAGTTTCTCTCCAACAATTTGCTTTTGTTACTGATTTATATTTTAAGCTGCATGAGAACGTTAGTTTCACTAATTCATTGTGTAGTCCACAATAAATGCAGAATTTCTGATCAACATTTTCACTTCAATATTTCTTTTTAGTACAATTTCCATTCAGCTAGCATTGATTTTGCATTAATTGTCCTATCCTGATAACTTTTTAAGACACCAAAGAGTGCAGATGCTGAACATATAAAAGTTTCAATGGCACCTCACTAAAGAAAAGACAAGTTAACATTTTAAGTTTGTGAAATTATATCTTCCATCTTCAGGTGACATAAATCCAGGTAGTAAAGGAAGCTATGAAGAGGACATTAGGAGGCTCACAAAGGAATATAAATAGGTTCAGAGTCAGCAAAGATCCAGTGAATAAAATACAATCTAGGAAATACAATCTTCTTCACTATCCTATCTCCCTGCGAATCTACTTTCAAGGAGCTATGAACCTGCACTCCAACATCTCTGTTCAGCAACACTCCCTAGGACCATACCATTATGTGCATAAGTCCTGCTAAGATTTGCTTTCCCAAAATGCAGCACCTCGCATTTATCTGAATTAAACTCCATCTGCCACTTCTCTGCCCAGTGGCCCATCTGGTCAAGATCCTGTTGTAATCTGAGGTAAACTTCTTCGCTGTCCACCACACCACCAATTTTGGTGTCATCTGCAAACTTACTAACTGTACTTCTTATACTCGTATACAAATCATTTATGTAAATGACAAAAAGTAGAGCACCCAGCACCAACCCTTGTGGCACTCCACTGGTCACAGGCCTCCAGCCTGAAAAACAACCCTCCACCACCACCCTCTATCTTCTACCTTTGAGCCAGTTCTGTATCCAAATGGCCAGTTCTCCCTGTATTCCGTGAGATCTAATCTTGCTAATCAGTCTTCCATGGGGAACCTTGTCAAATGCCTTACTGAAGTCCACATCTACCACTCTGCCCTCATCAATCCTCTTTGCTACTTCTTCAAAAAACTCAATCAAGTTTGTGAGACATGATTTCCCACACACAAAGTCATATTGACTATCCCTAATCAGTCCTTACCTTTCCAAATACATGTACATTCTGTCCCTCAGGATTCCCTCCAACAGCTTGCCCAACACCAACGTCAGGCTCACTGGTCTTTAGTTCCCTGGCTTGTCCTTACCACCCTTCTTAAACAGTGGCACCATGTTAGCCAACCTCCAGTCTTCCAGCACCTCACCTGTAACTATCAATGACACAAATATCTCAGCAAGAGGCCCAGCAATCACTTCTCTATCTTCCCACAGAGTTCTAGGATATACCTGATCAGGTCCTGGGGATTTATCGACTTTTATGCATTTCAAGACATTCAGAACGACATGGTGGCTAAGTGGTTAACACTGCTGCCTCACAGCACCAGGGTCCCAGGTTCGATTCCAGCCTCGGGCGACTATGGGGTTTGCACATTCTCCCCGTGTCTGCGTAGGTTTCCTCCGGGTGCTCCGGTTTCCTCCCACAGTCCAAAGATGTGCAGGCCAGGTGAATTGGCCATGCTAAATTGCCCGTAGTGGTAGGTGCATTAGTCAGAGGGAAATGGGTCTGGATGGGTTGCTCTTCGGAGGGCCAGTGTGGACTTGTTGGGCCGAAGGGCCACACTATAGGGAATCTAATCACTCAGCACTTCCTCCTCTGTAATATGGACATTTTGCAAGATGTCACCATCTATATCCCTACAGAGAGAAAGTGAGGGCTGCAGATGCTGGACATCAGAGCTGAAAATGTGTTGCTGGAAAAGCACAGGTCAGGCAGCATCCAAGGAACAGGAGAATCGACATTTCGGGCATAAGCCCTTCTTCAGGAATCCTGAAGAAGGGCTTATGCCCGAAACGTCGATTCTACTGTTCCTTGGATGCTGCCTGACCTGCTGCGCTTTTCCAGCAACACATTTTCAGATCTATATCCCTACAGTCTATATCTTCCATATCCTTTTTCACAGTAAGTATGGATGCAAAATACTCATTTAGTATCTCCCCCATTTTCTGCAGCTCCACACAAAGGCCGCCTTGCTGATCTTTGAGGGGCCCTATTCCTTCCATAGTTACCCTTTTGTCCTTTATGCATTTGTAAAAACTCTTGATTCTCCTTAATTCTATTTACCAAAGCTATCTCATGTCCACTTTTTGCCCTCCTGATTTCCCTCTTAAGTATACTCCTACTTTCTTTCTACTATTAAGGATTCACTCAATCTATCCTGTCTATATCTTACATATGCTTCCTTCTTTTTCTTAACCAAACCCGCAATTTTTTTAGTCATCCAGCACTCTTTATACCAACCAGCCTTTCCTTTCACCCTAACAGGAATATACTTTCTCTGGATTCTCATTATCGGAAGGCTTCCCATTTTCCAGCCATCCCTTGCCTGCGAACATCTGCCTCCAATCAGCTTTCAAAAGTTCTTGCCTTAAACCATCAAAATTAGCCTTCCTCCAATTTAGAACTTCAACTTTTAGATCTGGTCTATCCTTTTCCATCACTATTTTAAAACTAATAGAATTGTGGTTGCTGGCCCCAAAGTGCTCCCCCACTGACACCTCAGTCACCTGCCCAGCCTTGTTTCCCAAGAGTAGGTCAAGTTTTGCACCTTCTGATGTTGGAAATCAGAAACACAAACAGAAATTTCTGGGAAAAAAACTCAGCAGGTCTGGCAGCATCTCTGGAGAAAAAGCAAAGTGAAAGCGAACAATCCCAGGCTTCAGTGAATTCCGCTTCACAGTGATAGCGAGAGCCGACACTGACTAAAGGAGCAAACAGCCACTTGGACCGCCACAAGCCAGTCAACCCTGTGGCAACTTTCTGATATCTTTTACTTAAAAGCCAGAAAGATGGCGAGGCCCTGCCTTCACGATCAGCACCAGGCGAGCCTTTACCCTGCTGCGCCACGGCAGGTTTCTGTCACACACACCCCCCCCCCCAAGCTTGCTTTAGGACGCCTGCAAGACGGTGTGACACTCTGCTCTGTCTCCACAGACCTGCTGAGTTTTTCCAGTAGTTTCTATTCGTGTCCTCCGCTCTGGACGTTGCTCTTGTGGCCCTGAATCGGACCCGGTCGGAGACTCTTACCTGGTCCCCGTCACATTCCGCGCGGCCTGCACCGGACTGCTGCATCCCCGCCCACAGCAGCCACGCAGGCGCACTCGTGCCTTTCCCCTCCCTCCCTAACAGGGCAGCACCCTGTGCGCAGGCGCATGGGTGTATGGCCCGCCCCCCGAGGTCCCGCCCCCTCCCACTGAGCAGGCGCGCTGCCGGCACGTGACCGTCCGGGCTGTAGCCGCGCGGGGGAAATGGCCGCAGCCGCCGCTCCGTCCCTCAGCGCCATCGCCAACGACACTCAGAGCCAGGCGGCGGTGGCAGCAGCACCAGGGGGGACCGGCAAGAGCTGCCGCTCGGAGGCCAAGTGCGGCGGCGCTGGTAGCGCGGGCGGTAGTAGTAGCCGTTCCCAGGTCGTTCTGAGGCAGCAGCAGCAGCAGCAGCTCCGGCAGCGGCGGGACGAGGAGGAGAGTGAGCCCGAGGCCGGCGGCCCGCAAGCTTCAGGCTCCCCGACTGGACACAGGGCCACTGGAGCTTCCAACTCTGGGCTGTCCCGCAACCTTCCCCAGCAGCACCAACAAGCGGCCAAAGGCAGCAGCGGGGGCCTCAAGGGCGGCCAGCAGCAGCAGCAACGGGGCCGGGAGGAGGCGGCGGCGGCGGCGGCCGCTGTGGCGTCTGGTAACAGGAGGCAGAGTCTGGAGAACTCGTCAGACGGAGAACCACTGAGCCGCATGGACTCGGAGGACAGGTGAGGGGGTGGTAGGTTGTTTCAGGGGGGTAGGGAGTCCTTCATGACCCCAGGGACAGTCACTCTTCCAATTTCCCCACCCCCCGGGGCTCCAGCTTCTCAGATGAGGTGAAAGTGTAGACCTTTACGCACTTTTTCTGCCGTCTCCCCACCGGCGACGGGGAGATTCCGATTCTTCCCCACCCCCACGCTCCGTTTTATCCCCCCTTGCCCTTCTCCCGTCCGTTCCCTGCTGCAAGAATCGAAGTAGCTGTCTTCCCCCCCCACTCCCCGATTCAAAAATGTCTTTTTTGTTTCTCCAGCGCTTGAGTTCCCAATTAGCAAAAAGTATTCGTTCCTTCAAACTAGTGTCGCTTTGTCCGAGAAGGATACGCGTAGATTTTGTCGTTGCGGGGTACCCGAAAGATAAAGTGGAAAGTATACTCCGAGCCCTGCTTTTTTTTTTCGGAATTTTTTTGGGGGTGATGGAGGTGGTGGTAACGCTCTGTGAAATTTGCACGACGCCTTCTCGGCAGTTTTAAGCTGTTCTCATCTTTGTTATGAGATGGCGCTTTCCGAGTTTTGGGGGAAAAAAACACCTGGAAAAGCCCAAGTTTTTGTAACAGTAACATGAGTTGAATTGGTCATACCGGTGACTTTTTTAATGTCAGCCATCCAGTAAGCAAAAGATTAGTCATAGTCCAGAATAAATCATACCTACCCTCATTGTTTGTTTCAAATCCCCACGCAGATGTGATTTATGCACTAGCCTTTTAAGTTACAGCTTTTGCCGTAATATCGTGTTGGATTCGTAAAATTGCAAAACAACGATTATGAGCGATGCGCTTGTTCTTTAATAGGGCAAAGCTCCTTCTCAAAATAGCGTTTTGGTGCAGCTGACAGTTTGGATCTGATTTACTGGTATTCAGCTTTGGGTTTTAAATATGAAAAGTTGACTGTGTCAGCTTGGCTCATTTGGTAGAACTTGGATGCGACTCAAGGTCGTGGGCTCAAACCCCACACCAGTAATTAAGCATGTAATCTAGGGTGACACATCAGTGGGAACGCTGCATTGTCAGAACTGATCTCATTCAGATGATGTGGTGAATTAAGGCATAAAAGATCTGGAACTCTCTTTGAAGAAAAGAGACTCTTTCTTTCCCCCCCCCCCCCAGCTTTTAAGCAACGATTCCCCCTTTATCTGATAGTAGATTAAAACAGTTCATCGAATAAGTTTAAGTTGTTATCCTACATATGTGAGTATGTTTTAAATTCACCTGACTGTGAAGTGCTTGGGGATGTCCTAAGAAGGTGCTGTCAAGGGGAATGTTCACATGAACTAAACCAGATTTTAAAGCTGTCAGTTGTCCTGGGAACTTGATAAGGCATTGGGTAGATAGTAACAATTTTGTTCATAATCTTTGCTCTAATTTTGGGTCAAGTTACATATTGTTCTTTGAATAAAATTTAAATAATTTGTAATTTCAGTGGTGTAGGTAAATGTAGAAGATTGAAGTGTTGTGTTTTTGCCATCTTAGCAATAGTTGACTGTTTTGGAAGGAACTTGATGCTTGGTTTCAGGCTGACAGACTGGTATCATAAATTGAAATATATTTAAATTATTGCAATACTGCATAGGTGTATTTTTACAGTTTTCAGATCTGAGTAGGAGTACTTCAGATTCGTTTGCATTTTAAAGACTGATTGCAATAACAAAATTAATCTATCCAAAATTACCAGTAGTGATTGGTTTTCATTGTTGCAATCAAAAATCAAGCCACGATGGATTGTTCGTTTTAAAAATAGTCAATGTATTATGGTTTATATTTATGCATAAATATAAGGTGACAAAGATGACAAAACATTCACATAATATTGATTGTATTTAGCAGCTCTGTTCCAGGCAAATTGTGATATAGTTGATGTATTTGTTTTGAAATAAATCCTACTTGGTTTATTTTCGTGTTCCTCGAGTTGATTGATCTTGTATGCTAATGCCGCTAAATGTCAGCAACTGCATAAACAGGTAAAATGCTGTTCATGAGGGAATTTTACATTTGCAGTTATATCTTTGTTTAATTTGAATGTGACATGAACTTTGGGGAAAAAAATCTTGCTCTAGTTGGATATTTTGCAAAAGTTCTGTTTAATCGTCAAGGATATTCTTGAAATCGAATTACATATAAGATTTTTATTTAGAGCAAACTTTAGAATTGCAGTAGTGTTTACCCCATAGTCTTGTGTGTATAACTGCAGTTTAGTAATGTGTTCAAGAATATTGTGTGCATTGCTCTTCCCTTTGTGTATCAGAGCTTTGTGGCTGGTACTTGTTACTGTACTTTGATTAGCTAAAGGTCAGGTAATGCTGTTGGACTACTATTAGTCATGTTGATGTGACCAAACGCTGCTTGGTGTTAAATTTGTTCAGCATAAATACATGGTTTCCAAGCAGACGTATGTGAAAGAGAACAATTGTACTTTGGGACTGGACAGCTATGTGCAGCCTTGACTCTCCAGTATTTCCTAGTTTCTTGTCTCTCTTTTGAGATGGGGATGATCATGTTCTTCAATTAAAGGTTTTGATGGGCATACAGGTGACTGCGAAGGCCAGCATGCAACCAGGTGATTGTGTCCTGGTCTATTTGCAAGACAGTTTAGCTTTCGAAGAATTGCTGGCTTGGGGTTTCCTTTCCTTACATCTAAAACATTACAAGAGACAGAATTTGTAAATCCATCCATTAAATTTTGTAAATATGAAATAATATGCAGTGTTTCAGGTAGACCACACCTTGAGCACTCAGGTGGGAAAAGACAGTATTCTTGGCCTATTCAGTTATAAAAGTAAGCAAAATTATTACAATAATGTGAAGTATGCTGTAATAGAAAATCAGACCCCTCACATTTGAAATAGAGAGACACAAATTTAGGCCTGCTCTGACCACATTTCATCCAATTGTGAACATCCCAAATTGATTTTGAATAGAGTGGTGGATGTAAAATAAAATTAAACACCAATGTTTAATTGATGATTCAAAACCCCATGGTCTTTCCAGATTTGGTGAGTCAATGGCCTTCAATGTCTATCTTGTGATTTTGACACTTGTCTTTTGAATAATTCTTCTGTTCCATTCATCCTGGAAAGTCCCCAAAATTTAAACAAATACTTAACTTTTTACGCTGGAGCAAATTTAATATGGAGAATTGGTGTTTATTTATATATATATATATTACTTTGTGATGTGCATGTTACCATGTTTTTATGATCATCTGTTTCTGAATACTGAATGATTATATTTTATTGCAGCCAGTATAGTTCAGTTGACAGTATAGTCTGATTAAAAATTGTTTCACCAAAACTATTGGGTAATTTGAATGTAGTGGACAAAAATGAGTTACAAGTATCAAGTCCTATAAAATTGAAAAGCATGATCGAATTGCCTCCCCACTGTGATAATCACAAAAACTCAATTTATTTGAAAGCTGTATTCATGTAATTATGTTGAAATTTTTTACAGGGTGTTCCCCCACTCATGCTTTTGTCCCTTACAAAAGTATTCATTTAGGCATGTTGACAGTTTTCTTCTCAAATGAGAATTGGTTGTCTACCACAGTGACTTTGTGTTAGCAACTGTGAAAATGGTTCAAATTTTGGTCACATTTGAAGTAATCATAATACTCTCCCATTGTATGAACCCACCTCCTCGTGCATCATCTAATTCAGCACTCACTGCCACTCTCCCTTGATAGTTGTGAACCAATGGCATAGAAAATGACCAACCACATGACTGACAAAACTGAAGTTTAGAGTTATGAATGATTTTACATTTATAGCTTGAAATATTTTAGACTAGGAAAAGTATCCTTAATGTCCTGGCTCTTATCCCTGATCTCCTGGTCAGTATTCCTCAGTCAATTTCACACATTCAAACAGGCTAGTATCTCGTTATTATTGTGTTGCTGTTTACTGGAGTTCGCTAGTGAAAATTGGTTCCCACATTTCCTATAATACAACAGTGACAACTTTTAAATTATTTTATTGGCTTTAAAATGCTCTGAGATACATGATCATGAAAAGCACTGTATAAATACAAGCTTTTATTTTGTAAATGTGCCAAAACAACAGTGACCCTAGGCCAAGTTATATTAGTAATATGGTTGCATAAAATACTTGTTTCATTTCATAAATGTGTTCTTTTGGGAATTGTTACAAAGAATGCTGATCTGAATGCAGTTCAAATGACTTAAACATGATAGCAACATTGTTACTTAAGGTTTGCTGTATTTCAAAGAAACATAAAATATGTGTGTGAATGAATGGGCGCATAAAGCGATTCATGTATTTCTTCCTCATCAAATATAGCTTTCACAACTTGTATCACCTTGATTTAAGCTCAGAGACTAATTCAGCTTTGACTTTGAGAAGGAATGGGAACTGTTGTCTTGTTCTGATCTAATAGATGCAGGTTGACATGTTTGTATGTGATAAATTATAGATTTTCCATTAAAACAAATTAAGAGTGAATGATAATCCATGGTTTTTTATGCATACTTTTTTGTGTGACTGATTTTAAACAGTGTAAACTATAGGATGAAAGAACTGGAAAGAATCCACCATCTTTTTTGTGTGGGTGAATGATTTCCTGAAAACCCACATGTGTAAATCTTGAAACTGAATTTGAGTTTATTCCTACTAGTTGTGCTTGAATCCTGGACCTGGCTTTTGTGGAGTGGAGTGGGTCATGGGATTGGAAATAGTGAGTGACTTCAGCCTTAATCCTAACTTGAGTCTATACTTTTACTTTGGAAATTTAATAGGATCCAACAGCCATAATTTTCTAACTGTCAAAAATGGAGAAATGGTTCATGTGGCAAAATGCTGCAAGCAGGCTAAATGCCTGGGTCCAGTTAGAATTTCTTCCACAAGTAGTTTTTGGAGATTGTGGAAGAATATGGATGCATTGTTTCTTTTGGGCAGTTTAGAATTTACCAAAGATTTAGAAGTATTAATACTCCAGTATTCGAAGTTCCGAACATCTACCTTCAGCACCTATTGCATCTTGTTTTGAAAATAATTGCCAAGTGTAGGTCTGAGTGTTCTTTCTTTGGTCTGCTTTTCTTTGTACGAAATTGTGGTGATAACCAGCACCATTTCCTCTTGCTAGCTGCATGATATTCACCTGTGAGGAACTGACAAAACACGCATGCAATGTTTTCCTAAGCAAGATGGTAGTGACCATTTGTCAGGTTGTTTTGACATCAAAACTTGAAAGGTATCTAAATTTGGGTCAGGCAATTGTTCATCACCTCAAACTTCATTTTGGTCAGTTATCACCTGTCATTTACTTGTGTTTAATCTTACTTAGCAGCCTGGCCACTGACATTTGATCTAAAGTCAGACTTTAGTGAGGAGGTCACAATTAGCACTGCATCTGACATTGCTACCAAAAATATTTGAACAAAGAAAATACATTCATCTAATTATCCTCAAAACTTCCAGGACAGCCTGTGATCCATGGCATGTTGAGGTGATTTGCTGTATGTGGAAATGTTTATCTATCTTCTCTTCCTGTTAATATTCCAAGATTCTTGATGCCTCAAACCTGAGATGATATCTTAGCAGGGCACATGTAGATAGTTCATTCTCTGGAATTGTAGTGCAATTGTAGGACAAACCATTCTAAGGCTAGAGTTGGAAATTCATGAAAAAATTGTGAAATTTATAAAGTATTTTAAGTTTCTGTTAATGGTGTACATTGGGGTCATGACTTCGGGACTCTCTGCCAGTTAAGGTTTGCAGTACTTGCAAAAATTGAACACCCGGCATTGTAAGGGTAGATGTTAATTCATGCTGATACTTGTTAATGTCAATATTATGCTGAAGTCTGCAATAAGAATGTGCATCCTTGCCATTTATCTTATGGTGTGGTTAGCTTATTTATTGTGGGATGTGGGCAGAGCTAGTTGGAGGAGTAGGGTCAATTGCAGTGACGAGAGGAACTTTTTAAACAGAAACTTAAGGTGCAATAGAATAATCTAGAAAACAATCATGTTGCTGAAATCTGGATGCATGGAATTTGTGCCCACTAGAGAATATCTATCTCATCCTTCATCAGTAAAATCTTGAGAAACAAGAAAGATGCCAATGTGAGCCAAGTGCATTTTGTATGGAATCATTGGATTGATTAAAGTTTCAGTGCACCATATTTGGCCACAGTTTCTACACAGTTTGTGGCATGTTTCTGCATTTGAAAGCAATTATGAATGCAAATTTTTCTGTTTCCACAATGAAGATGAGCTGACTTGTGTTACAGTGTAACAGGCCTAGCATGCAGAAAATATATTAGTATGAACATTAATTGCAAGGAAGGACTGATGCTCATAACTTTTTTTTCTTCAACTTTTGTCCATGGTTGAGGTTAGATAAATTTTTCAGCTGTTCTATGATCCAGTTACAAACCAGGCTTTGAGAATTAACAAAGCAACTCAAGTAATATGAAAGCTCAGTTAACAAGAACGAAAGGTGCAAGTGGAAAGAAGTGCCTCCCACCTAGCTCTGCTCTGAAGATAATTTCAGCCCTCAGCAAATTAATCAGCCTTTGACATATTGGCATAAATGATAAATATTCAATTTTGTTCCTTTCTTGCCATCAGTTCAGTTTTGTTGGTGCATTGCAAATGTTGCTACTTCCTTCTAAAGATGTCCTTGAAGTTATCCTCCACATGTTTGGTTTTCCTGGATTTTCTTTAGTCCTTCAATTTTTCACTTTTACTGTATGTTGTTTCCCTTTCATAATTCATTGTTTTGCCACTGTTAATTGTCTAATTAATCTGGCTCTCCAGTATTAATTCTGTTTGTATCTGCCAGTTTTGTCATTTGTACAGTTGTCAAATTTAATCCTAAAGTGAACTTCCAATCTCCCAAAATTACTTATTCCACAACATACTTGATATTGCCTTCATTCACTGGCTAAAACATTCGTTCTTGCTTTAGTTATTTCTGGAATATTTTCAGCCATTCCTTGTTAGTTCCCCCATATTCTACAATATGTAAATGTAAAGTTATCCAGAAGTTGTGTCCTTGTTTGCACCAGATCATATTTTTTTTCAATGCTTTGGCCTATGTTGGATTCTGGCCAAGCAGCATATTGCTATCAAAACAAGTTAACAGGTCAAACAATCTTTGTTCTGTAATGTCCATGCTATAATGCAGATGCAGCTCTATTCGTTGTACTCAATTTTCCCTATAAACCCTATCATTTTTTTTCTTTGTTCACGAGATGTTTTGTTGTTGTCTCGGTCTGCATTTGTTACTCATGCCTAATTGCACTTGAAAAAGTAACGTAAAGCTGCCTTCAGGAGCCAGCAGTGTGTTTTGTGATGTGGCTACATCCAGAGTGTTTTGAGGGAGGGAGATCCAAGATCTTAACAGTGACAGTGAAAGAGCAGCAGTATAGTTCCAAGTCAGACTGGTGTGTGACTTTGAGGGGGACTTGGTCTCCTTGTTATTCTAGGTGACAGTTCCTTTAGTGCTGTTGAAAGAGCCTTAGTGAATTGCCGTGCGTCTTTGCAATAATACACACTGTTGCCAATGAAGGAGAAGAAGGGAATGAATGTTTAAGATGGTGAATAAGGTGCTGATCAAGTGGACTGCTTTTCTTTTGAATTGTTTCTTGTGTGTCGTTGGAGTTGCACTCATCCAGGCTAGTGGACAATATTCTATTGTGTTCCTTACTTGTACCTCAGAGGTGTTGGACAGTCTTCAAGAGTTAGGAAGTGAATTGTTTGCCACAGAATTCCCAGCCTCTGTCCTGCTGCAGTGTTTATATGACATTGTCCAACGTACTTTCTGGTGCACAGTAACTCTTAATGTTGAGGGATTGAATTGTGTTGGTACCTTTTTATATTGTTAAATAAGCTTTTCTCTTTTAAAAGTAACAATTACAATTGCTTCTACCATCCTAATGTGGACATTCCAGATCATAATTATTTAACTATACAGTGTTTCCTCATTTTGCTTTTGATTCTTCTGCCATTCATCTGAAATCGGCACCTTGAGGTTCAGGGCCCTTCTGTCAATGGGTCAGTTTCTGTATCCACTTTGTCTTGTCCCCTTATTCTGACGCTATCAAATCTCTGAACACCCTCCAAAGAAGGCAGTCCCAACTTCTGCATCTATCCATGTAACAGAAGCCCCTTATTCTTGAACTATTCTTAACTTTTTTTCGTTGTGTGATGCCTTCACTTCCAAATATGAGATCTGACCTGAACTGGAGTACAATGTCCAATTCTGCAGACAGCATCTTTGGAAGTGAGTTTCACCATAACTTCATTACTTTTCTATTCAATGTCTATGTTTATAATGCTCCAGCCTCCCATATACCTATTTATAACCTACCTGCCATCTTCAATTTGTATGTATATACCTCGAGGTTTGTCTGCGATTGCATCCTTTTACTTTGTCTTTGTTTGTTCTCCTATCTTACCCCTTTCAGGGTGAATTTCATCTGCCATATTATTTATATGCCTACAGAAAGTGTTTGTTTGCCTTTTATGTTGACTTCTAGTTTCTTCAGTCCATCTTTCATTTACTTTATGTTTTCAGTCTGGACATCAATTGTATTAGTAAACTCTCAGCTGCCCTTTTTAGTACCTTGCTTCATCATGCTCTGTTTCTTTTGATTATTTTTTAAATTCTCATAACCATTTTGAAGGTCTATGTGCCCAAAGCACCCCCTGCCCCCTAAAATGACCCGCAGTCCCAGAGTCTGTTATCTGAACTTAATATTCTGGCCTCTTGAGCTACTCAGTCATCTAGATATTCAGCACAAAAACAGATCCTTCTGTCCAACTCATCCATGCTGACCAGATATCCTAAATTAATCTCGTCCCATTTACCAGCACATGGCACATATCTCTCTAAACTCTTCCTATTCATATGCCCATCCAGGTGCCTTTTAAATGTAATTGTACCAGCCTCCTCCACTTCATCTGGCAGCTCATTCCATACATTCATCACTTTCTCTGCATGAAAAAGTTGCATTTTAGGTCCCTTTTTAAATCTCTCAGCTTAAACCTGTGCCCTCCAGTTTTGGATTCCAATTGTTATCTGGCTCTGCCAAAGCTGTATAATTCCTTCCCTGCACCTTATTGCCTCAATATGTCTCTTGCTTCTTTTAAAACACTTATTAAAACTTACTGTTTGGCAAGTTTTTTTGATTGTCTGATTTGATCACGTTTTTGGCTTGGCATTTTTTTTGTAATGTATCTGTTATATTAAATGTTCCATATAAATATGACTTGTCTTATTCTGCCCAGAATTGCTCATCAGGTGAGTGAATTTTGCATTCATTGTGCAGAGCTGATGTTCCACCAGCAAAAACACTTGTATTACTGTTCAAAATGTTACTGGAAAATTACAGTATTAAATATTACCTTTCTGCTCTTTGTGACAATATCAATGTTGTGGCTTTATGTGATCCTTAAATTGACATCAGAGCATTCTTTGATCTGCTCTGCGTATCTACAAACACAACAATATGGTCACTTTAAAATGTTGGTGCTTGTTTGGGTTTGTTTTTTGTTTTGTAGTTTCTTTTTACATAATTATACAGGGAAATGGGCTGAAACCTTTAGTGTTTTGTAATGTGCAAGACCCATGAGATAAGTTGTCTGCCCACTAGACCATGTTTGTTGTTTCTACAAGAACCTTTTGAATTGTATGCTTGCTTCAGACTACATAATGATTTGTTTTACATTGCATGTCTGCAAGAGCACCTAATGGTGCACAACTGAATTGAGCACTGCTATTGTTATTCTTCAAGACGTGAGAACAATAATAAAGCTTAAAGCCTGCAATGTCATGGTCTTGTAAGTTGCATTCATGCTCTTTGCCTTTCATTCTAAAGTTGGTTTTTGCAAAGCAAATGACATGTTTTATTAGCCCAATTCCTTTGACTATGTTGTAGCAGTCATAAAATCCTGATTTTAAGGCTTTACTTTAATTCTAATGAGATGCATGGTTACTGGTGTTAAAATGGTCAGTCTGTATCTTTTCAGCTGATAATGTTTTCCAGAGTTAAAATATAACTTTTCTCTCAACTGTTGGAAATACTGATGTGAAATGTTCAGTAGTTGAAAAGATGTGTTCCCGCCACAAGTACTTAAATCGTAGGACAAAATCATTCATCGAATGAGCAGCAAAAATCTGTTGTCAAGGTTGTGAAAAGCCCTGTCAGAGCATGAGTTTTTCAATCGTTCCATTTTGGGATTTCCTTGGCTGGATACCATTCAAGAAAAAAAGACAGCTGGTCAGGAAATAGAACCAATTTGGTTGTGTGAATAGTAACCTCAATTCAGAACATTGACATTGCAGAAAACAGATTCTGAGGCTTCCCAGGTGCTTTCTGTCTTTGTTCTCTGTGGCATCTTTCAGCAGAGTTTGTTTTAAATGAAGGTTAAAGTAGTTTTTTACTAGCCTAGCCCTACTCCTGATACCAATTATTTAGTGCTGATTTAACCTATCCATCATCCCCTTAATGTAACTGGTAGCAAAGTATGAGAAGTTAATTGATTATAAGTTTACAAAAGCCCAAGCTGCCTGAGAGGTAGTAAGACATTGGCTGTACAATGGCTATAATAAAACCACCGTCGATTGTTCGTGATCTGACAGCAGATTTTAGAAGATCATATTTGAACTTCTGATTTATGCGTTTCAAATGTTGCATTTATAAGTTTTATCTGTCGATTTTTCTCAGCAGCACACTTCCAAAGATGGAACATTAGATTTACACCCTGATCCAGCTTCAGCATATAGTATTTAGAGAATGATGCATTTTCAAAGTTCTGTCATTTAGATGAAATCCCATTTCCTGACATAGTTGAGCAAGCAAAAGACCCCTCGGCACTTCATGAAGTGCAAGGCATTCTGCCAATATCCTGGCAGAGCGTGGCTTTCTCAGGCAACACTGAAAGCGGTTTATTCACAGCTGTGTTGTTTTTGGGGCCTTGCTGTGCAAAACTAACTCCTACATTTTTTGACGAAAGTACTATTCCAGAAATATCTTGAATATGAGGCATTTGGGAATTTTGAGTGTTCAACTAAATGCTGTATGGAAGTTCCTTTGCTTGTTTGCATTGAGCATTGTGATGCTGTGATTGTATTAATGCCATCACTGTGAAAGCACTTTGAGGTGTAAACTCAGTAAAATATCAGTCACAGTACATTACAGCATATTGACTACAAAAACAAGTAGATTTTCAAAGTCAGTTTGCGTATTCTGACAATTTGTATAACCATGATTTTGATTGTTGAATAGTAGGCCATGTCTGATCTCAAATTTTTTGTAAAGATGTACAAAACATTGGTTACATCTGTAACTGTAGTATGTCAGTGTAGAATCCTTTGTGGGGTACACAGTTTGAACTCAAGCATAAGTTAGAATAATTTAACATCAATTCAGCCATAAAGCAAAATATTGAGAGCAAACTATTGGAATTTTTCAAGGAAGTTTTTTTTTAAAAGCAGTATTTCTATATTGGTTAAGTTTAAAAACTATACAGCACTGGGTTATAGTAATCCAAAAATGTTCAGGTTAGGTGAATTGGCCATGCGCATAGTGTGAGGTGCATTAGTCAGGGGTAAATATGGGTAATGGGTCTGGGTGGGTCACTCTTCGGAGGGTCAGTGTGGACTTGTTGGGCCGAAAGGCATGTTTCCATACTGTAGTTAACCTAACCTAATCTAGCTTTAAGTGCTTCTTCAGGTGGTTGTGGAACAGAATCGTAAGGCACAGAATTACAGCAATGGATTGCAGTGTCATGGAATGAGATATTAAACCAATTTGGCTTAAATGTTTCATCTTTTAGAATGATCAGTTGCAGTTCCTTCATATGTAAATCCCAGAACGTTTTTAAAGTTACTGTAATTTCATATTTCAGTGTGAAGTTGGTAGCATACTGGTACTGTATATCAAAGCTTCTGGAGGAGCAGAGCAGCTCTGTGCATAACTGTGTGAAAGCTACTTCCTACTGTGTGGTTCAGTGATATCGTGTGAATAGAGAACAAGCTTTGAAAAATAAGCATAGAAAGTTCTGCATTTAACCTTTTTTGAGAGAGATTATCATGGCTATTGGATAAACAATATATTTCTGACGTGGAAGTTTAATCAGCTAGAAAATTGACTTTTTCCTCTTGTTTGCATGCTAACCCTTTTATTAAAGCAAACTTTTATAATTTGACTTTGAGCTAATTTTATTTACCTTTAAATTTTCAAGCATAAGTTACAAAATAAAATCTGGTGGCTTTTAAGTTTGTCAGTCCGTTGGATCTTACTCAGGTTCTGCACTGAATGAAGTTGCAATTTTTTTTTTCACAAGAACTTCACTTACTTCCATTAAAACAGGACTTTTTGGTCAAATTAAATATTTAGTGTGAATATGCAGTTCTTCCAGTGAAATCATTTCACCTGCAGATTCTATCTCTTTGGATCAAGGACTGAATCCGCAGGATTTCAAGTGGCATGATAAAATTCTCTTTGGTTTACATCATTGATCAAATTTAGCTCTTGGTTTGTGATGCATAACTATTTTGCTTACTGATTCAAGTATGAATGGGGAGAACCAAATTAGATTTGTTCTCCTTTTTGCTTTTGTTAGTTGGTATCTGTATATTTGCTAGAAAACATCTTATGACACAGGTACCAAAAGTTTGAATAATTGAGTCAGTATTATAAAAGTTCTTCATAGCTTTAACAGAAACTACTGAATCATAAATTTACTGGGATCAGATTTAAATTTAAAATTAATTTGTTTCACATTCACTTGGCTAACATTTTCACTAAATAATGGCTGTGCTGTCCTGTACGAAGATTTTCTTGAATTTCTACACTTGTGGATATTTGACGTTTCTTAAGAGATTAAGTTGCTCATATGCACTTGATTGTTCAATCCTGCTGAGTAGATATATTTCACTGTTATAAAATAGTGATAGGCATCCAGAACTTGCTCTTTGACTGCTCAAACTCCAAACAGGCATTCTCGCTCTTTCAATTCATGGCAATCATATGCTTGCGAGGGGGGGAAGAGGGGTGGAAATGCTGCAAGCCATATGCTCAATTTGCTAAGACAGCTCATAACAATTGGTAAGATTTAGCTTTTCTGTCAGCTCATGTCAAGCCTTGGAGCTTTGTTCCATTTACATCAAAAATGATCCTCAAGGAACATTTGTTTCTTTCTAATCAGAGGATAAAATTTTTTTGTCATCATCCAACAGAAATGGTCAGGTAGAATTTACTCTAAAATTGTTAAATATGAGATTTCAATGTTTGCACAATGCTATAAGGTAATGATAAAGACTATCCAAACAATTGACCCAGTCTGGTTTATGCCTTAACTCAGAATTTTCATTTTATATCTATTATTGACTATGAATGATCATGTTTTATGAGAAGTTTGTGGTTCGGAACTATATCTGCAGAACTGGACAGTTAAGCAGAGTGCTTGACAGCTGTCTAGTAGAGAATCTAAACAAGACAAATGAGAGATTAGGTGGTTGCATGCATTAAATAAATTCAGGATAATGTACCTTATGCCAAAACAGACAATCTTGGAAATGGGCCAGTGTAAAAGCATGAACCAAAATAATTTCTGGGTCAAAATTATTAGTTAACCAGGATAACTCAAAAGAAAAGAACATAAAAATCGTAATTGAAAGGTCTATCTAAATCTCTTTCCTGCCAAATAACAAGGTGCAGCACTCTGCT
This sequence comes from Chiloscyllium plagiosum, assembly GCF_037043375.1. Taxonomy (NCBI): domain Eukaryota; kingdom Metazoa; phylum Chordata; class Chondrichthyes; order Orectolobiformes; family Hemiscylliidae; genus Chiloscyllium; species Chiloscyllium plagiosum. The sequence goes on from NW_028270161.1 coordinate 51,379,508, forward strand.
CATGTCCCAGTCGTGGGTCAAATGTAAGCTCTGAAACTCGCATTTGTGCAAGTGTTGTACTATATTACAAATTAGCTAAGAAGGTTAAGTACTTCTATAATGTAATCTCCCAGTTATGTTTGTTCCATCCTGAACAAGTCCTAGTTCCCTGGTATTTCTGTTTGTGCTGATCTATGTTAGCTCCCAGTCAAGAAATATCTGCAGTTTATCATTTTGCCTCTCCCTATCTCTCATCTTCTCCACTCAGCAGTACTCCAAGATATCTTGACATGGCCTCTTACGTATTCCAGTTTCTCATTTCTGCATCAGTGGTGGCTGTGTCTTCAGTTGTTCAGACTTTAAGCTCTAGGTTTACCTTTATACACTAGTCCAAATGTCTCCTTTTAGGAGTCTCCTTTAAGTGGCTCAGAGTCTTGGTTTCTAATCTTCCTGTGAAGAGCCTTGGGCTTTCATTACATTAATGTTGGCAGATAAGTTGTATTCCTTTGTTCTTTGAGTCCAAAAATTTGTTGCAAACGTGCTTGATGACTGGGCCTCTGCAAAGCTCAATGGTTGAGAATTCCAAAGATTTGTAGGCCTCCGTTTCAAAACAAATTGCACTTCAGTCTTTCTAAGTGTGACATTTGATTTTTTTTTTAATAGAATCATAGGATCCCTACAGTTGCTGTGATCCTTTGCCAAGTGGGAGCACTTAATAAGTGTAATTTCTAACCTGTCAAATATGTGACACTGTATAAAGGAGAGAATTGACTTGGAGAGTTTTGGTTTCCAAAATGATTTTGATTTAGTATTATGTTTTGTAAAAGACCACAGCTTGTTTCTCGACGTATTGTTTTTGGATAGTTTGAAACTATTATATAAAATATCATTTTACTGTTCAACTGAGAACATAGTGCACAGAATGCCCTTAACACTACTTGCGTATAAGATTACACTAGAAATGTTTAAATGTGTTGCTAGTTTGTTTTGAACTATGGGATAATCGCCGTGGGAACTATTTTTATTGGTTGATTAGGGTGTGATCATTTGAATTTGGGATCAAGGCAAGTAGCAGGAAGTTTATTGTCTATCTAGATGTGCTGTAAATGGCCACTGGGCAGGGGAAAAAACTATAATCCACTAAATGGATTCCAACACTGAAAGGAAATAAATTCATGTCTTCCTCAAAATTGAAAGTTAAATCTGTTTCATGCACACATTTTTAAAGCAACTGAGCATTAGAACACTTAACCCATCAATACAGCAAAATAATAAATTAATCATATTGAATTTTTCACATACAACAAATTGGCAGCACAGATTTACTTTTCAAATAAGCAGAATTGATAACTTGCTTATCTGTCATTGGAGTGATCAAACCACAGGTTTGTCAGTTCAGGATTTTTGTCTTTTGTCTTGTTTGGCTCAGTGTAATATATTCCGGGTCTCCACTTGAAATCATACTCATCCTTACAAAAGTTAGCACCATGTATAATAGTGTAAAAAGTTGAATTTTTAGATTTATTTTTAAAGGTTCAATTTATAGGGTCAACTAATATACGGGTACTAATTTTGAGGGGCTGAAATTCATGCAGTTCAAAATATTATTAGCAGAAGACGATTTGATCACACAACTAATCCCATGTCAAGAAGAAAAACAATGAATTACGGTAAAGGTAATTACTGGATAAAAGCAAGAGAAACCAGAACGAATTGCTATTAGGAATTTTTAGTTATACGCTCCGGTACACAAATTTAACATGTCAACCATTCATTGAAATTCTGCAAAATCACACTGATCAACATCATTCTGACCTGTTATAATGGCACACTTAATAAATGTTTCATTTTAAGTTCTGAATGTGTAAGCGTCTTGAACTTTCTCACCAAATTCTTCCGTTTCCCTCCCATTTACTCTCATATGTTATGAAACTCAGCAATATTAACAAATTTGTTAAAGAATTAAAGATATATGTAGCCAATACATCTTTTATTCAGATATAATGGCACAATTAAAATGATTAACCTTTTTACAATATTAGCTTTTGGAAGTACAGTGAACGATGTGCAATAAGTATCGATAGGCTTAGTACCAGTCTGAATAAATGTATGAATCAAAATGTACTGTAGTAAACCAAATGGGTAAGTAGAGTCATGAATGAATGAGTAGAGATGCAAAGTAGTGAACAAAGAGCAATGACTAGAGTTACCAGTATGAATAGAAGAATGCGATTTCATTTGTGTTAATGGGAACGTGCAGCTTCCTTTTGTAAGAGTTTATAATGCGATATATAGAATAACGTCAGTTATCCGAGCATCAGTAATCCGAATTTTGGTTTATCAGAACAAGATCTCAAGGTTCTGTTAAAAAAAACTTTACTAAATTTAAATAAAAGCACAGCAAGAGCAAGCAACTGAGGCTGGCGGCGGGAGCAGGAACAGAGTCACCATGGGAACCCTGTTCAATTATCCGAACAACCAGTTATCCAAACAAAATACTCCCCACCTGTCTCGTTCAGATAATTGAGGTTGTTTTGTAGTAGGGCCGATTTTACACGAGATATATGGAAAATATAAGCTTTTTTGGCAAAAAGTAAAGGGTTGACTTTTACACAAGTATATATGGTAATAGTCACAATTAAAATGTTAGCCTGCATTTGATTGTGCTATTGGAATGTTAGAACTTTTTCTGCAACGATTTCATCTCAAGTAATTGCTTGTGAATATTTGATAACCTAAGTGCTAAGCAAGTGAATTTAGTTTGTGTGAGAGTATATGTACATCAGAAAATATGCTCTCTCAGACATGAGCTGTGAAATACTAAGCAACAATCTCCAGTTTGAGAGAATAATTGTTGCTGGACTAATTTGACTTATAATGCAATAATTCTATTAAGACCTCCTGTGTACAGATGTGAAACTTTAGGATTTTTATTCTAAAATTTTTCTTTTTGACCACCTTTTGAAGGATATGTGCCTTTGCTTAGCGTGCACCTGGTTAGAGGTTGAGAAAAATTCCCACATCTTTCCACCGTCTGAAGTTGTCAGAGACCATGGACTTGGTCAGCTGTTGAAAGGATAGGCAAACAACTAATCTGAAGCACTGACAGTTTTAAAATTTTCTTTTCTTTGCCAACTTTGTATACAAGATGAGATTTATAAATACATTTTTGTACTGGGAACGTTTTATAAGAGATATTCTGCCAAATATTGACCCTAATGAAAGTACCACCTTCCTTTGCAAAATTGATTCTTGATTAGGATTCATTTATTTTCAAATCCAAATGAGGCTTATGAATAAACTTTAATTGAAGTTACTCATTTCCATTAGTGGCAATAGATAGACACTATTCACTTTCCAAAATTGTATTTTTTTGACACTATCTTGTTGTGTTTTAAAACTGGGTTCGTTCTTAGACTGTCAGTTCAGACTTTGTGTGTTGTGTTGCATGACTGTTTAACTTGGTTTTAACATCTTCTCTGCAGCTACTATTCTTCCTGGTCCTGTTCTTTTCTCTTTAAAATTCCTTGGTCTGCTGTAATATCCGAATTATTAAATTAAATGGAGCTTAAATACTAGTAAAGGAGAAATCTTGCGAAACTTAGTGCAATGTATTGAATCAAATGTTGCTATAATCTGAAAGCTTGCTGTGTCTCTTACTGTTTTGTCTATTTCTCCGACTATGCGTGCTGAAATAGTTTGGGAATTTCTCTTAGTTTAAGAAAGGTTGCGTAAGATGATTGAGAGGGATACAGTTCAGTTGCATCCAGTCCAAATCCAGAAAACTGACAGCACTGCTTTTCTGAGAAATATTCGGAGCATTGATTCTCATGTGCAGTAATGCAAGATTTTTCCTTCAGCTTTCCTTCCTACAGGCACGTTGTGGCCCCAGATCTGGCTTCTCCTGCTCGGTCAGTTCTCTTAAGCTTTTATTTAATATGTAGCTATTATATTACAACAGAGGATCTTGTTTCAAATAGAGTATCATACTTCAAGACATACAATGTAAGACAGAGCAGATTTTTACACCCTCAGGTCTCGGACTTTGTCACAGATTACCCAGGCATTGGGTCCTTGAGATCTTGTTCGGATAATACGAAATTTGCATAACCATGGTTGCTCTGTATATCTTCAAAAATGCACCCATGATTTTAGCAAGATTTCAGTAATAATCAACCTGTCCTGTCCATAATCTAAAAAGAGCTATCCATTTTATTCCATCCTTCGACTCTTGGTCCATAGATATTTAGAGCATCTCAAACGCATTCTATTATATTTTAAATAAGGTGAGATATTCTGCCGCTATACCCTTTTTTAGGTAGTGGTTTTGAAAACCGTTTCATTTTTTGAATGAAACTATTTTTCCCAATTTCCCCTCAAGTCCTTCCTTCAATTAGTTCAAATCTATGGCCCCTAGTTACTAATCTCTCTCCAAATAGAAATAGGTCTTGCTCTCTGCTCTATCCAAGCTCTCTTATGCCTTTATACATGCCAACTAAAATTTTCTTCAGCCTGGAGAGACAGTACTGAGCTATAAAGCTAAGAGGCATTTGATAAAATGTGACAAAAAAGATTACTGCACAATGCAAGAACACATGGCACTACAGGTGAGATATTAGCGTGAAAGTAGATTGACGTACCAGAAAAATATAACAGTTTAGTGTTGCTGAGATCATTGGGACTTCAACTGTTTGATTTTGTCGTTAATAATTTGGATGAAGGGACTACTGTGCTTTAGCCAAATTTGCTAACAATACGGGAATTCGTAGGATAGCAAGTTGTGGGCATATGAACGGTCTGCCAAAAAATATTGATTGCAAAAATAAAATGGCAGCTGGAGTCTAATGGAAAAAATTGTTTTTTCCCTTGAGCAGGGGAAAAGAATTTTGTTTAAAAGAAAATTGCAGAATGTTGCCTTTCAAAGGGATTTGGGTGTTATAGAAATCAAATCATAATGCCAGCTTGCAGGTACAACAAGAAAAAAGGCAAATGAATGATCTATATTGCAAGAGGACTGGAGTATAAAAATTGGGGACTCTTGTACAAGTGTGACGGACAATATTGGCCTCCTTACTCAAGGAGGGAAACACTATTAGAAACAGTTCTTTAAAAAGTCACTGTTCACTCAGCTGATTCTTAGAATGAGAAGATTTGCCTTCTGTGGAAAGGTTGAGTGGGTTAGATCTATAGTCACTAGAATTCAGAAGAGTGGTGAAACTGAAGACACTTGTCAGAATGAATGTTCAGGTTAGTTTCTCTTGTGGGAGAACCTAGAATTAATGAAGGATAGTTTAAAGGTAGGGATAGATAAAGAGGAAGTTATTCTGTCAGTGTTGTTTGACTTTGTAATTCTCTTCAATACAGAGCAGTGGAGGCTTGATCATTGAACATATTCCAGTCTGAGTTAGATTTTTGACGAACAAAGGACATTGAGGGTTATGGAGGGTAGGCAGGAAAGTGGAGTTGAGACTGCAGTCAGATCAGCTAAGATTCTATCATAGTTGAACAAGTTTAATGGGCTGCAATGATCTGCTATTTCTAATGATCCTCTGTACTCTACCAGATATAAACTTCAGGTGACAAAAACACTTGTCAAGCACAACCACAGTGTCAAGTCCACAAGCTACTTCCTCAAATAATTCAATCAAATTATATGGCCATGACCTCTTAAAATGCTTACTGACTGTCATTGATTAGTTCGTGCCCCTCTCAAAGTGACCACAAGTTCTGGCCATGTGTTCTATTTATTGATTATTGATGTAATATGTGACAGCCCTTTTTGTGCTTTTTTGACTGCAAAAAGAGTATCTAAACAAAGCATGGAAGCAATCTGTTTTTTGACAGAGTATGTTCCTTCAATTCATGCTGGAACCAATGCCAAGAACCAGTGCATGGAGCAGGTTGAAAATGTCTAGACTTGAATTTACCTAGAATACTTGCTGAGAAGGCATTTGAAATCTTTAACATCCAAGGCACCGTTCAAAAAAAAATCTTAAAGTAAGGGAACACTTAGGAAGCAGCGATCATAATATGGTAGAGTTCAGTCTGCAGTTTGAAAGAAAGAAGGCAAAATCGGATGTAATGGTGTTACAGTTAAATAAAGGTAATTATGAGGGCATGAGAGAGGAACTGACGAAAATAGACTGGAAGCAGAACCTAGCAGGGAAGACAGAGCAAAAATGTCTGGAGTTTGTGGGTAAAATTGAGGTTCATCCCCAAGAAGAGAAAGATTATCCGGGGAGGGATTAGACAGCCATGGCTGACAAAGGAAGTCAGGAAATCTATCAAAGAAAAAGAGAGATCCTATAAAGTGGCCAAGAGCACTGGGAAATCAGAAGATTGGGAAGGCTACAAAAACAAACAGAGGATAAGGAAGGAGAGGATCAAATATGAAGGTAGGCTAGCCAGTAATATTAGAAATGATAGTAAAAGTTTCTTTCAATACATAAGAGACAACCGACAGGCAAGAGTAGACATTGGGCCACTTCAAACTGATGCTGGAGGTCTAGTGATGGGAGATAAGGAAATAGCTGGAGAACTTAATAAGTACTTTGCATCAGTCTTCACAGTGGAAGACATGAGTAATATCCCAACAATTAAAGGGAGTCGGGGGCTGAGTTGAGTATGGTTGCCATTACAAAAGAGAAAGTGCTGGAAAAGCTAAAAGGTCTTAAAATTGATAAATCTCCTGGCCTCGATGGGCTACATCCTAGAGTTCTGAGGGAGGTGGTTGAGGAAATAGCGGAGGCGTTGATTGAGATCTTTCAAAAGTCACTGGAGTCAGGGAAAGTCCCAGATGATTGGAAGATCGCTGTTGTAACCCCCTTGTTCAAGAAAGGATCAAGACAAAAGATGGAAAATTATAGGCCAATTAGCCTAACCTCGGTTGTTGGTAAAATTCTAGAATCCATCATTAAGGATGAGGTTTCTAAATTCTTGGAAGAGCAGGATCGGATTAGAACAAGTCAACATGGATTTAGTAAGGGGAGGTCGTGCCTGACAAACCTGTTGGAGCTCTTTGAAGAGGTGACAAGTAGGTTAGACCAGGGAAACCCAGTGGATGTGGTCTATCTAGACTTCCAAAAGGCCTTTGATAAGGTGCCACACGGGAGGCTGCTGAGCAAGGTGAGGGCCCATGGTGTTCGAGGTGAGCTACTGGTATGGATTGAGGATTGGCTGTCTGACAGAAGGCAGAGAGTTGGGATAAAAGGTTCTTTTTCGGAATGGCAGCCAGTGACAAGCGGTGTCCCGCAGGGTTCAGTATTGGCCCGCAGCTGTTCACATTATATATTAATGATCTGGATGAAGGGACTGGGGGCATTCTAGCGAAGTTTGCCGATGATACAAAGATAAGTGGACAGGCAGGTAGTACTGAGGAAGTAGGGAGGCTGCAGAAGGATCTCGACAGTTTGGGAGAGTGGTCCAGGAAATGGCTGATGGAATTCAATGTGAGCAAATGCGAGGTCTTGCACTTTGGAAAAAAGAATACAAGCATGGACTACTTTCTAAACAGTGAGAAAATTCATAAAGCCAAAGTACAGAGGGATCTGGGAGTGCTAGTTGAGGATTCTCTAAAGGTAAACATGCAGGTTGAGTCCGTGATTAAGAAAGCGAATGCAATGTTGTCAATTATCTCAAGAGGGTTGGAATATATAAAGCACTGTTGTGCTACTGAGACTTTATAAAGCTCTGGTTAGGCCCCATTTGGAGTACTGTGTCCAGTTTTGGTCCCCACACCTCAGGAAAGACATACTGGCACTGGAGCGTGTCCAGCGGAGATTCACTCGGATGATCCCTGGAATGGTAGGTCTAACATATGAGGAACGGCTGAGGATCCTGGGATTGTATTCATTGGCGTTTAGAAGATTAAGGGGAGCTCTAATAGAAACTTACAAGATAATACATGGCTTGGAGAGGGTGGACGCTAGGAAATTGTTTCCGTTAGGCGAGGAGACTAGGACCCGTGGACACAGCCTTAGAATTAGAGGGGGTCAATTCAGAACAGAAATGCGGAGACATTTCTTCAGCCAGAGAGTGGTGGGCCTGTGGAATTCATTGCCACAGAGTGCAGTGGAGGCTGGGACGCTAAATGTCTTCAAGGCAGAAATTGATAAATTCTTGATGTCACAAGGAATTAAGGGCTACGGGGAGAATGCGGGTAAGTGGAGATGAAATGCCCATCAGCCATGATTGAATGACGGAGAGGGCTCGATGGGCCGAATGGCCTTACTTCCGCTCCTATATCTTATGGTCTTAAAGGATCTTTGACACAAAATAGAAAATTCCCCAAAAAAGTGAGCGACTATTGGTAACTATAACCATAGCTGTGGTTAGTGTCAAAATCTAGGGGACTAGCAGAAGTACTGAACACATCTGATTGTGATGGATGTCAGAGTTTCTGAGCTTGTAACTGCATTAGCTAATTATCATCTTCACTTGGCAAGTGTACTGATATTCGGATACTGCAGTTGATTGACATGCATTCACTGTTTGATGCAAGGTAACTTTGCTGTGAAATAGCAATGATTGAAGCTCCACAAAGGGGGGGGTGTCAACTCCCTTTAGAGTTGTGAAGTAAACTAACAAAGTTTTAATTTAAAAAAAAGATCCTTGGAAACTGTTGGTCTGACTCAAGTAGAAAAACAAAAGCATGTATCATATTTTTGGATATAGGGGGATTCAAATGGTAAAACCTGGTCGCATGATTGCTAAGTTTTCAAGATAAATGAGAAAAGGTTTATTGCATATCGCTAACTTTTTAGCAATTGGATCCTGTTTACACCAGTTGTTTCACGCTGTAAGGATATGTAGAATCATAGAATTCCTATAGTGCAGAAGCAGGCCACTTGACCCATCAAGTCAGCACCGAGCATCCCACTCTACCCAATCCCCCTAACCCTGCATTTCCCACGGTTACTCCACCTCACCAACCATTTCCGTGATCACTATGGACAATTTAACATGGGCAATCCACTTAACCTGCATATCGTTTGGCTGTGGGATAATTCATATTATCGTTAATTGTGTAGATGCATTAGCTGATGACCTCCAATTATTTGGTTTTTAGACCAATGATGGCTCATCCAGTAGTTCGTTTGTGGCTAGAGATTAATGCAAAGGTTGCCTGTTAAGTATCATTCCCTCCAAGTTTTATCAACTTCATACAGTAAAGATTCGTGCTGACTGGTTGTAATCTTTCTTTGGTTTAAAATATTCTGGTTCGAAGAACCTCTAAAACTGTACTTTATGTTTTCCCTATGCAGATCCTATTAAAATGCTATGCATAGCATCAACATTTAAAGCTTGAATAAAAGACATTAATGACTTTTAATTGGCAACAGATGAATAAATGAAATAATTCTAAAGGTTTATTTTCCAAAAAACTTTAATTTTCAGCAGAAAAATGAAAGGACTGTGGATACTGGAAATCAAAAACAAAGTCAGCAATCACTGAAAGAATTTAGTAGGTCTGGCATCGTTACTGGAGAGAAAGCAGAGTTGACATTTTAAGTCCAATGACCCTTCATAACTGGAAATGTGTTGCTGGAAAAGCGCAGCAGGTCAGGCAGCATCCAGGGAACAGGAGAATCGATGTTTCGGGCATAAGCCCTTCTTCAGGAATCCTGTTCCCTGGATGCTGCCTGACCTGCTGTGCTTTTCCAGCAACACATTTCCAGCTCTGATCTCCAGCATCTGCAGACCTCACTTTCTCCTTCTTCATAACTGGACAAGGAACATTAACGCAGCTTTCTCTCCACAGATGCTGCCAGGCTTAGTTTTTCAAGCAATAACTGATTTTGTTTAGAATTTTCACCAATTCTAATATATTTCATTGGAGCCTTGGGTGGTGTTGAGCCAGTGTCCATTTCTTGACTCTGACCAATAACGTTTCCAGCAACGTAGAGTTGTAATTCTTGTCATAAATATTTGTGATTACGGATTAATTTTAAAACAGTTTTCAACTTTATTTAATTTGATATCTACAAGAAAGCAGATTTGAGCTTAAGGCCAAATTTTACAAGAGGTAGTGCCAGTAAAAGAATTCAGCAAATAATTTAAACAGTGTCTCAAACCAGGTAGCTGAAGTTGAATCCTGCAACACAATATTGCACTGATAACCTCAGACTAAATATTGCATTATTAATTTTTTCTTGATGGTTCCTGATGAAGATAGTGTATTCTTAAAATTATGACCTTACAATGGAATTTTGTCCCAATTGGTTTACATTGGTATTACAGAATAGTCCAAATCCTCCATGCTTGCTCCCTCCTGCCCTGCCTTTCTTTCACCGAGGAAAACATAAAACCTGAAGTCATCTCTGCTACTCACTCTAGAATTCAGCCTTGTACGCGGGGAAAAAAAACACATTTTCATTGTCTTCATACTTTGATTTCTTTATATGAGAGAACATTTTACTCCATTTGTACTATGCTTTCCTACATCCCCTCAATGGGTGCAAATTTGCACATAATGCTCGACGTTTGATTTCTTTTTTTAATTATTTTCCTCTTTTGCATTTTGGATTTTATATTATATACTAGTCATGGAACACATTTTCTAAATGCTATATTTGATGACCGTGAACTTTCTTTATTCGTATAATATTTCATCATGTATTATAAATTGATGTTGTTCATGCACTCAATTAAAAATGCTGCTTTTTCTTCAAAGTATCAGCAGCACCTTAATGGATATGGACAGTACTATCTCCAGTGGACGCTCTACTCCTGCGCTGATAAATGGTCACGGAAGTACTACTTCATCGGGAAAGAATATCACTTACAACTGCTGCTGGGACCAATGCCATACCAGTTTCAGCTCCAGTCCAGATTTGGCAGATCACATCCGTTCAATACATGTGGATGGGCAACGTGGAGGGGTCTGTTTTTTTTTCTCTCTTCCTTTTGCGTTTAGATGGCAGTGCCAATGTAAAATATCATTAATGAGCTCTAGTGGTTACTTGAGTATCAACAAAAATTGTGCTTTTGAATGTTTAAATAGCAGCTTAGAACAGCAGTTGACAAAATTGCAGATTGCTCATTTGTTTTTGATTTAATCTTGGTGACACAAGTATATTTGTGCTGCATGAAATCTTACCACACCTCCCTGGTTTGGGTAAATATTGAATAATCCAGCAAGGCGGAGGTTACCACCTTCTCCCTCCTTCCTCCCCTTCCTCCAATTGCATTTTTCTTTAATGTGAGGTAATAAAGCCACAGGTGTTGACTTGCAGAATAGCATGCTCTGCCTACTTTGTTTCCCTTTTGAAAATGCTGCCAGGTAGTGTGGTGTGTATTAGCAAGATGAATATTGAATCATCAATCAGATTGGAGGATTGAATTTAACATAGGTGGAAAAAAATCAATATTTTATCTGTAATTTATTTGCTTGCTTTCATCCTTCACACCACCTGCTCTAAATTTCTTTCATTTTCGCATTTTAACTTTCTTGCATCATTAGCCATGATGGTCTACTCATTGCTATTGGATGCGTGAGTCTAACTAGAGAAATTGATAAATTTGATTCTACTTCCCATTTTTCATTTCTAAGTGCACAGATGTCATTTTTTCCATAAGATAATAGTCAGAATCTGAATTGCTTTAATTATGCTGAATTATAGAGGATCCTGTTCAGTATCGGCTTTTGAGACTTATTGCACAACACACAAGAACACTTGCGGTTGATTAGACTGGACATGGACTTAATTCTGGTTTTTAAATTAGTCAAGAGTATGCTTTCGAAACTGGTTGAATTAGTAAATTGTTTTAATATGTCATGGAGCAATTGGTTAATTTGATATCCCTTCCCCAGCTGTTCTGTTTTTATACTGTCTATTTTACATGTCAGTGTAGAACAACATCGAGCATGTATCTTGCAGTAATTGTGAAATTAGATTTTTGTGCAAATAATATTTTCTATTTGGCATAGTTAATTTAATTTCAATTGTCATCTGTCTTATTGCTTAACTTGTATATTTTTAAATATGTCCATCTTCATTCCTTGGTGCCAATACCTGTGTCTTGAAATAACTGTCTTGTTTTCTGACTCTTGACTGGTTTCTGTCTAGCTTCTTGCCCAGTTTCTACGTCACTATCTTTGTACTGCCCCCTCAGCCCAGTGTTCCATTAAGGTTCAGTTACTCAAATCACAAGAAATATACTGCTGCCTGCATTCAACTTAGTTTTATAAGAACTTGCTATGACTTGATATTTGAGAAAATCTAGCAAGTTTACAGATAACAGATCCCTAATGATGTTGGTTATCGTCTGGAACTTAGAATAGCTTAAATAAAGTTGTGATTCTCACATTCTAGTGCAAAGTGTTTGAAATACAGGTATTGGATAATTTGCTGCTTCTGAAAAGATAGTCAAGAGCAAGATATGTAATAGTGCTTGCATGCCAGTTCACAGAACTTGCTGAAGCTGCAAGGAACTTTGCATGTCTGAGTTCAAACCATCCCCCCTATCTTAGAGCGCTGCCGCCTTCTTTGTTGTATTTCAAGACTACGGACTATTTTCATTCTTGCTCTTTCAATGGTAATTTTTAGGGGTTTTTAAAAAACTATTATTGTTGTGACTCTACACCCTCAATTGCAAGAGGGATTGAACTTAACTCTCTAGAGGCAGACATCTAAATGTGGTTTGTTTGCCATGTCAGGTCTGGATGACAATATCTGCAATGTCTGGCTCACATCAGTTCCTTCAAAATTGTCTTGATTTATATCCAGTCAGTTGAATATACATTTGGCAACGATTTCAGCCATTTGCTAATTTTTGTCTCGATGATATGTGGTCCAGATATGTGCCTCCCTAGACTCTTTTGAACTTGAAAGTTGGCAAAAAATCCAAACTGGTTCATTGAATTTAAAGCCCATTGTATTGTTTATTTGTCATGTTAATTTTAGCTTTCATATGAAATTGTTTCCAGATTGCTTTCTTCCCAGAATTGCCATAAAATCTTTTGGCATGAAGGTTCCATTCTAGTACTTTTTTTGGGTGAAATTTGCCTTCACCAGCACAGGAGATTGCAGGAATTTAAACACAGATTGCCTTCAAAATTGGTTTAAAACTTTGTCAGGAGTGTTTGTGGCCCCTTTGAAGAGGCTGTAAAAATGAAGGCAGTTCTTTTGGAGTGTTTTAAAATCTTTGGCTAATTACTGCAATACCTAATTAATGGCTATCATTCAAGATGGTTTAATAAGTGGTGGTGGATTGACAGCAACTTAAAACTGTTTATTTTTTATGATTAAATCTAATTTCGGCTATATTAATTCAATTGTACCAAGTTAGCCCCCCCCCACCCCCAAATATTAAGTGTATTTTAAAACATGTAATTTCATTTTTAAGCAAATATGTTTTAAAATGCAAAATTGCACTGGCTGAAGGCAGATTTTACATTTGGTGATATCCAAATGAGCTTAAACATTTTCCAGTCATACCCAAAGCAGACCACACTGTAACACGCATGTACTAATTATCCCACTGTTTTCTTTCCATTCATATTCCAATGAGGTCTGAAGTGAAAACGTTCAGGCTAAAGTTCCATTAGAATTCCAATTTGTGGAGTGCTTTTCTTACAACATAATGGGGTTGATGTAAATGTGTTAATATAAACTTGAAATTTAACTCTTTCTGTTGAAATGATAAACATTTAATTTGTCAAAATTGTTGCCATTTTCCAGAATGCAGTTCATAAGTTCTATTGAAATAGATATTGGTACAGCATTTGAGTTTGTCTTACTCCAATAATCTTTGGTTTTCAGAGAGTGCAGTATGTTGAATAAGCGGAAACTGATGCACTGATTTTGTTACTGGATTTGACTTTTGTTTTTAATCATACCCTCTTTGCCTTGTGTTCAATTTGTGAAGCAAAGGACATTCTCTTCCCTTATTCTGTAATCTCTCAAATTTGCAAGAAATAAGTGAAGAGATACAGAGGATTTGATTTACGTATATTTCCCTACTTTATCTCACCAGGGTTGCAGACTTGCCATTGCTGCTTTTCAGGTTATAAACATTTAAGATGCAAATAGCATTGTGATAATTTGTGGCTTGATGTGTGTCTTTTTAAAAATATATTTCTGCTTGTGGTGGGTTCCCATTATGGCACCAAATAAAGGTACATGCAGCAGAAATGCAACGTATTACTATTGACCATCTGAGCCAATGCACATTCAGTTTTAATGGAAACCTAGGTCAGATTGATTTAACTTATGAATTTCAATGAAGTGTACTAATAAAATTTCATTTATTTTGGAAGCATTAATTTTAGAGTTATCAAATTTGAGATAAAGTTAGTCTGTCTGGCGAGAGCCCTTTGAAGTATGTAGCCAAAGGTGAAGTATTGGTGGAAACTATCAATGGTGACTGTTGTATTGAATTTCAGTAGTGTTTTGACTTGAGAAATTTCCCCCTCCTGTGCTTAAAACATTTTATCAACGCACCCTAACCTAGTAGCAATACTGAAACTCAATTTACTGACAGATTGAGTAATTTATTTCATTGTTTGCGAGTTGGAAGCCTCTTTTGGTCATTGCAGTCTCCGGTGTATGGGGTTTAATAAGATGGTACAACATCTTACAGAACAAAGAAAGATGACATGAACTTTGCCAACAAAAATGTCCTCATTGAAAATGATCGAATTAAAGAATGTGAAACATGATATTTGTTAAGTCTCAGCTATAGAATTGAGCAAATCGGGACGATCGAGTATTTAACTGACAGGGTCAGTGGTGTTTCAGGCTTGATTAAACTCAGATAATCAATACTTCTTTCTGACTGATTTAAGGAATCCTTGACTTTTTCAGCTAAGTCCTCAGGATAAGCTGGGTGTTGATGAGACGTTGATACAAATTTTCACTCATCAGTACAAAGTGCCAACAGCATTTCCAGGCTTTAAAAAACAGGACCAGTGCAGAGTGAACTTACTATGTTAAATAAGTATTTAATCCCAATCCTGAAAAGCACCTACTCAATTATCACATGTCCAGTTCTACTCCCAAGTTAACCACCCCTTCAAACTCTTGTGTGCTGATGCTGTCAGTCATGACCATTGTAGTTGGCAGTATCTGCTAAATTTAAACTCTGGCAGAGAGCATGAATGGTCAGGTGGTAATCAAACTAGCCATTCAGTTCCAACTGAATGGAATGTATTCTGACTTTAAACCGTGCTTTTCTTGAATTTGTAAAGCTTACATATGAGTGATCAGTGAAAGGATCTCTGTTGCCAAGTCTGTTCAGATTAAGGAGCCAGTAATGTGCTTTGTGCCCTCCCCATGGAGTAGTAAGGCAGTCATTCACTGGAATGTTTCCCATAGGCAAGTTCCTGACCTCTGCTAGTTATTTGTGAGGCATTTCTGTTTACAGAAGGAGTGGAAAAACTTGATTCATATCTGACATGCTAGGCAAGCCTATTATTGTAGTCACTTATGTTTATTTTGTTCCATTGCATAAAGATGATTGCCACTGTTTCGCTTAAAAGTGAGAATTACATGAATCAGTTCTTCGCTTTCTTCTTACTCTAGTTATTCACAAAATTGCTAGTCACTTTAAGTTTTTTGTGTAAATTACCTAACTAGAAAAGTTAATTCCAGGTGATGGCAAGATGACTTTGGCTGTAAAAATAGCTTTGTTTGTTTAATATTATAGAATATTAACCCCAATGCAGCATCTTAGCTGGTTCTGAAACATACATTATCTGACATTTGTCACTCACCTTGGTGATTATTTCATCATGCTTGATGCAAAGAATTATTTTGCACCTGTTAGAAATTTTGTTCTTTACAAAATGGTTACTGTCCCCCGGCATATTTGAAAGCCTAAACAAAGTCTTTGTTTATCTCTTCAGACAGCTTGTCAAATATGAGCCTTAAATTCATTCCTTTAAACTGGGATCAGCCTCATTTTGATATCTGCATGGCACTTCGAAGCTGAACATTTCTGATTTGTATTTTTAGTTGCAGTGTGACCTGGTCACAATTTCAGCATGATCTCGTCTTTTTTTTCGAATTGATCTGGTACTATAACCTGGCATTCTATTAACTTCCTTTATTGCTCTTTTAGTGGATGTGCTGAGCAACCTTTTGGCTAATATCTCCAGATCCCTTTCAACTTGGCGAGTTTTGTCTCATGATTATGAGTGTCTCCCATTCTTCCTTCTCCCAATGTTTTGTACTTTGCATTTGTCCTTCATGTGAAGCTGACCAATTCAGTATGATATCCTGTTGAGTTGTCTGTGTAAGATCTTTACTGCCTCTGTGTCTGCTGCTCTTTTCTCTGTTGTTCATCAGCTTGGTGAACTTTACTCAGCAAGCTTATAAACCCTGCCCTGATTGTTGACCTGAAACTTGAACATTAAATTTGTGATTAAAAGATTTCTTTTGTATTGCCTGCATTAAAAGATAGCATATTAAGTAAAAGATCTGATGTTTGCATATTCAAATGTGATGCGTTCTTCTAATTTGAATTCAGAATTTGAGGTATCAGGAGAGAGTGTACACTATCTTTGTTTGACTTCCAAATAGTTGGTTAAAGAAGGAATCAGCATTACAAAGATCATTCTCAAAAGCAGCCCAGATTGATAGGATAAAAGCCAGCTATGTGAAAGTCCTTGTGAAATTATAACATAAAGATATCAAATTAATGCAGTATGAATGCGCGTCTGCCTTTGAACATGTTGGAACAGTGCTTGTAGTTGTACTAAATTGTGTGCTGCAAATCACATGTTATAATGGGAGCCCAGAAGAAAGGAAGGTGCTCAGCTGCCAAGCTCTGGCATTCCTTATCTTCTGTTTTCCAAAACGTTTAGTTTTTATTAAAGGAGAAAAGGTTGTACCTGGAATATTGAATGGTACTCCCTTGAAGGAGTCTTTAAAACATTTGCCAAATTTATATTTTCAGGTATTTGTCTGTCTATGGAAAGGGTGCAAAGTATACAATACACCATCTACTAGCCAGAGCTGGCTGCAGAGGCACATGCTTACACACAGTGGAGACAAACCCTTTAAGGTATGTGTAAAAACATCCATTGCAAATTCTATCCAGTTGTGGCTCCAGAAGAACGTGGGTGAAATTTCATATGGAATGAATCAAAAGTCATAGGTTTCAAATATATGGTGATTCAGAACTCTCAAAATGCCTATCCTTCTGCTTGGCTTAAGTCAGAGACTATATTGGAAACCAGTTTTGCAGATGAAAGCTAACTATACAACTGCCTTTTGAGCTTTGGCTAGTTTATCTGTAGCATGATGCATAATTGGCAGGCCGATGCTGCTTGCTGCACATCTGTCAAGGTCATTGGATGACCGACGAAAGAATTCTCTATCTGAACACTTGTATGCATAGAAAATAAAACAGTCTTATGTAATTCAGAGTTGAGCACCTGGTTCTCTTTGAAAATGCTCATTTTAATTAGACTTTAAATTAGACTGCAAACTTGATCATCTTAGTATGCTGCAGGACTTTCTTTTGGCAGGATCTGTCATTCCTTGCATGACATGAGACATCAAGTTAAAATCACAGTGCTTTCAAAATATTTTTGAAATATCAGTGCACTGATATTTTAAAAAAAGACCAGATAACTGCACCAAACTGATGGCCTGAATACAACAGTGTGAAAAAGTGAAACAAACTACAGGAGGTAAGGTAGGTTTATAATGTAGGACTAATATATTCACTGCTTCAAATCAAGGGTTAGAATCTAATATCTGTTATTAGATCAATCCATTGTTATGCACCTGACATTTTAATAAAATTTAGTTTTCTTCTGGAATTGTTTCTCATCTTAATTGATACACTTGAAGTTTTACCAGTCAAATCCTGCTGGGGCTTGGGTATGAAAATGTAAGTTGAAATTCATATTAGCCATAATTATTAATATTATCGACACAACACACAGCAGATCAGTTAGTAACTCATTTAATACGCTTTCTTTAATTGTGTTGTCTGCTTCTGTTTAAATTGAGTGGAGTGTTCCTTCTTGAAGGCTAAGGACCGGGGAGGAGGAAAAGCCGAAACTGGCAGCAGCTGAAACTGATCAGATTGTAATAATGGATTGTGCATTGTACTGTGGAACTGAGGATAGGTGGTTGAGGCTGGTTTCAGATCTCCTTCAGATCAGCTTCTCCTCATTTACAGTAGGCACTTTCCTAATATTGTTCCCCAAACATTTTTTTAGTAGAACTTTAGGGACAAAAATTGATCATTGAGCTCCGCAAGCCTTTTATTCTTCTATATGATCATGAGCAATTTTGGATTACTCAGTTGGCTGGTTAATGATGCAGAGTGATACTGCAGCATTGTTTCAATTTCCATGGTGGCTGAGGCATGGTGACCCTCATGATGAACTCGCCATCAGTATGTGTGTCTAATGAAACAGCACCTTGGTGTCCGATGGAACTTTAAATTTCATGGTTTATTGTGCTTCAACTCCATCTATTTGTCATTACTGTGACCATACAATACCCTTAAATGACAAATGGATTATAACTTGTTTATCTTTGTTTTTAGTTGACTCAGGGACTACAGCATTTAATGAGAATTCCAGATTTTCACTTTCTTTCATGAAACGGTTTCCAGACTTCAGTCTTGAAAGATCTTCCCCTAATTCGAAGTTTCAGATTGTTGATGGTTACCATGTGTCTCTGCTCTTGAATGTCTTTATCATTTTGATCATGTCAGTTGTTATCAACTGTCTAATCTCAAATGAATTCAAGCAAAGTTTATGTAACCTTTCATAATTTAACTCTTGAAATTCAAGACTTTGGGGAGTATCACACCAATGCCAAAAATGTTCAGTGGAAAGATGTATTAAACTCTTAATTCTCTCCAAAGCTAAAGCACATCTCCATTAACTCTGGGTGGATATATCGTTCTTACTTAGTTTTAACTCCAATTTTGTGAAGTCTTGATGAATTTGCAAACCAACCACCGAGTTCCATTTCCAGAAAGCTTTGCGTTTATATAATGCTTCGTGTCACTGTTGAATGTCTGTCATTTATATGGGATACCTTTTGATCTGTAGCACTGTTGTAAAGTCTGAAACATGGCAGTCAATTTGAATTTAGCATGCTCCTTTGCACAGCAATGTCATTGTGATCTTAATAGGTTTCTGTTGTGGAATACATTTTTGGTGAAGACAACTCGCTTAATCTAGGTAGTGTTTTGGGATGCTTAATGTCTAAAACAGCAGTTAATTTCATATCTCATTCAAAAGACTGGGTTTCCAACAGTGCACTACTTGAATACTTATGCATACATGATTGGGACTTGGACATGGAACCATGTCGTTCAGAGGAGAATGGCTGACATCATGTTTTTGGAAGATTCTTCATTTTTCTTAAAGTAGCTGACTTGCTGTTTGCATGAAAATGAATGAACATCTTGCTATAGTTTAATTCAAAAGTAAGTGATTACATCAAAAATCTAAAGATCTAAAAGGTTTAATTTGAAAATGGAAATTTGGTTATAATGGTGTGCTGCATTTGAGTTATTTGGTTTATTTGTGTAACTGCGGATTTTTGAGTTAATCAGTCGGCCTATTGTACAATTATGATTTTTATAGTGGTTCGCTTTTGATGTTGCAAAGTGAAATGTGATTTTTTTTTTCTGGTGTATTTTGTTTCAGTGTGTCGTTGGTGGGTGTACTGCCAGCTTTGCATCACAGGGTGGCCTTGCTCGTCACGTACCTACACACTTCAGCCAACAGAACTCTGCAAAAGTCACTAGTCAGCCGAAGGTTAAGGAGGAGTCACCTTCTAAAGCAGTTATGAACAAACGGAGAAGGCTAAAGAATAAACGACGACGTTCACTACGTAAGTTATTATTTCTGATTTGTTATACTTACTTCCAACCAACGATCTCCTTTCTAGTTCTAGCTTCTATGGTTTAAATAAGAGCGATATTCCACTATGTCCTTGGATGTAGCAGTTGATATTTGGTTCATCTCATCTCAGGAATGTATTAACTTTGTTCAGTGTGATGGTTTTTATTTCGCTGGTGACTATGCATGATTGATCCTAATTGCCTTTGGTTGTAACAATGCCTGTAATTTGTAAAAGAAAAAAAATTCCCAGTTGTAAATGGGTACTTTGCCATTTAAGGCAGATATGGCAAAAATGATTTTGTATGGATGAGTGCGTTGGCCTGATGATTTCGTTTCCTCCTCACCTACCCCAATCTCCTTATTAAATGTTAGTAAATGCCCAAAGGGTTTATTGATGCCTTTTAGGAAATTGAATTTCCAACTCTTGCATACTTCAGCCTGTGTATGATTGAAGTCTTGTTTCAGGTGGTTTAACGCCTACCTTCTGAGATCTCCTGTGTAGATACTCAGATGGACAAATGCAAGAGTATCTCTAGTCGCAAGATGGGTTTACCACTGTCTTCAGTTACCCACTGAAGTAGTGAGACGTTTGGTTAGCTCAATAATCTGAGTATGAAGATAATTCATTTCAACTCCAAATAATTATTCTTCATATTTAACTATTGGCCTAACTTTGTTTTGCCTTAGGCAGACTTTAAGGCGTTGAACAAAATTCTCGAAATAGAATGATTTTAGTCAACAGAAAGCCTGATCAGATTAACAATGACTTACTTACTTTCAGTTGGCTTCTGTGCTGGAAATTATCCAAGGGGCTCCTGTTATGAACTTTTTCCAGGGATCCACAAATTTATCTTTACAAATGATCTTCCTAACAGCCACATCACTTCTTGCAGCAGTCACAGTGCCTTTTTATTTTGAGATTTCAGTGTCTCGCAACACATTGGGCCCTTTGACAGCTCCTATGAAAAACTTTTATGAGTTACGTGGGGTTAGGATTGTGGTCGTCAGGCCTTTGAAGTTTGAGACTGGTTGCAATGTAGTTTGGAGGGACAGCTTACCATTGTTACTGGTGACTTAAAGTAGGTTCTTAAGCTCCTAACTTCACGTAGATATCTATAATCTTTTGAGAGAGTTAGATCCTCTGAATTCTATGCCTTTAATGGACTCTCTTGGAGGGTTTCAAACATGGGAAATGCTCATTGGGGAATTCAGTTTCCTGTGCAATTCCCATGGGCTTTCTGCATGACACCGACATGTACCTCAATCTACGTAGCTTCAACATTTCAATGGCCTTTGGAATATCTGTGGCTATGTAACAACTCGTCAAATATTCAAAGCACAGAGATGCAGTTTGGTGGATGATATGTTCACAAAATTTGAATGATTGCCACTTAATTTCGCTATGGTTTAATTGTCTTCCTTCTTTAATGAAACACTGGATGACCGACTTAGAACATAGAATATTACAATGCAGTACGGGCCCTTCGGCCCTCGATGTTGCGCTGCCCTGTGAAACCAATCTGAAGCCCATCTAATCTACACTATTCCATTCTGGTCCATATGCCTATGCTTACTATTATTAAGCTTTATAGAGCAGCATGCTTGCAGAAATAAGAATAAAGTGCTTTTGTTTTGTTCTTTTATGATATATGAACAGGGAAGAGTTTGTCTGAAGTTCTGGCAATGACTCCAGCATTAGTTGCTCCAAGGTGAGACTGAGCACCAAAACTCAGTGGTTCAGGCTGCTTTGTCATGGTAAGCAGAAGGAGTTTTGCTGTTATCACGATCATTTTGCTGATAAGCAAATAATTGAGAGACATGATTCATGCATGTGGATGGATAAGACCTCTTTTTCTGTCATCCCCACTGCTAGTGGAGGTGCTCTGTTCAGAGATCACAATGCCAAATGTGTGAAATAGGAGGAGAATGCAGGTGGGCTTAAGTGCAGGCAGTTTGTTGCTGTCTGGCACATATAAATAATTTGACTTTGGTCTAACCTGTACATGAAAAAAGTACACTATTTTTCTACAGTTGAATCACCAGATTGATTGTCCCTCAAGTGAGCACAGATAGTGTTCACTGATGTGGTGTATATAACATTTGTGGTGTCAGCAGAAGGCTACTTTGAACCATTTACAGTGTAATAACATTTTTGTCTTTATTGAAGTAACAATTTCGAATTTGAGAACTCTTTTGATTTCTGATGTACATGAATGACTTTTTGATCTTGAAGCATTTCCATGTTTTCCACTGATTTTGGTGGTTGCAAAAGCTTGGCTTTTATAAGCCAGGATATAATCTACAACCCAGCCCATGCTGGTTATTTCTTTGTAATTGCAACACCTTTTATGATCAAATACCTTTTGGTGACAGATGGTACAGTGATATATTACAGGTATTGTAACAGATGAGTTTTACTGTGGTCAGGACTGTAAGAAAAGCAAGCTATAAATTTGACCTGAGCCAGTGACACAAATTTATGTAGCTGTGGGAAATTGGGGTAAAGGTACATTGCAGCCAAGTGATATTTTTGGATGGTATATATAAAAGTGAATGTGTTCAGTTCCAACTAGATTTGGAACCGAGGAAACATTTTTTTTGAGGAAGAATCAAATTTGCATTCTGAATCTTTGAGTGCTGCTTTAATTCCTCTATGTCCTATTAAAATGAGATCATCGAGAGTCTATGATTTGCATCTGGATACGCAGGCTAACTTGTCATGGTGTACAGCTTGTAGTTGAAGCACTTGCCATCCTTTCAGCCAGTTTGAGTTTGCGTGTTTAACATTAACCACCCGAATTTGTTTACCTTTATGCTGTGCATGTTTTGCCTAAAATATGTAAGCATAATTTGAGGTGGAATTCTGACTGACCCTTTTAAAATTTTTGACCCATATCGCACTTACTGTTTTTACATTTTATCTTGAGAGCAGATTTTATTTAATTTTTGATCTATCCTCTAGTAACTAATTGGATAGATTTCAAAAATATTGGTAATTCAAGTGAAGTTATATATATTAAAGTGAACAGCCCTTTGATAACTTCCTTTTATTTTGCAGCAAGACCACATGACTTTTTTGACGCACAAACAATGGATGCAATACGACATCGGGCCATCTGCTTTAACCTGTCAACTCATATTGAAAGCCATGGAAATGGGCATAGTGTTGTGTTCCATAGCACAGTGAGTAAAATTTTCCTAATGGACTGCTTTTCTACTTAATGCTGTTGACTTGCAGGCATGAAAATAAGTTCTTAGTATCATAATATCCTTTCAACTCAATCTAGTGGAGACTGCAAATGTGGGCTGGAAGTACATAGGATAAAAGATTGAGACAGACGTCTGTCAAGTGAGAACATACATGGCTCATTTCTTGCTAGGTTTCTTGTGATAATTAAGTATGCTGACGAGACAACTCCATCTGTAACAATATCACAATTTACTCTGGCCATATTCCCCTCATTGTACATTCTGGCGATTGATGGTTGGATGCTTCATACAAAAAAAGTCTTCTGCAGTGACTGCGTTTATGTATCAACTGGATGAGCATATGAAATCCATTTAATAGTGAGGTCTTCCAATTGAATGTTAGTCATTCAACGATGTTTAGTCTATTGTTAATCATAAATTCCTGAATTATTTAATAGTGTTGAGCTGATTGATCGCTGTTAGGTTGAGAGCAGTTTGGGATTCCATGTTGGCCTTTGCACCCTGGACTAGCGAGCAGTAACATCAACTACCATAGACTATTGTATACAAATGTAAGTCTTGAACATATTAAAATCCCACAACAGGTTGTCTGAGTGCACTTGTGTATCGTATAGAGACTCAGTAGTTTTGCATCCAGGTACATTAGGCTATCTGTCATGTCATGAAGCTTTTGTGTAAGCAATTTCCACCCTTTTAGCCAATTTGAGATGATGTACATAACATGAACCACTTATTTTTGTTGTTTTGCCTAAAATATGCAAAATATGTAAAATATATCAAGCTGAGCAATAAAAATGAATGTGAGCAGTTGGACCTTTCTCTGCACTGAGGAACTGTGCATCACTTATGAGAAGATGGTAAAGACAAACTGTTTCAGAGAATGATTGTTTTCAGTAGTTTAATTTGATAAATCAGTGCCTTCCCATAGATTTTTGTCAAAAGAAATAATTTTACGGCAGCAAAAGAAACCTGGATATGTTAAATTTTATGGGTTCAGTTCAGTATTTTTCCAACTTTATTACAGTCTACCAGAAGAAAGGGATTATATCTGTTTGATTAATTCATACAAACGAAATTCCATAAAAAAAAAGTCCTGCTTCACAGCAATGCAAATCATGCATGTTTAGTTAACACACAAACTAACCATTTATTAATATAATCAAAGGCAATTTCTAGACATAGACTCGATACCCATTCAGTTGCTTTTAGGACACTTTACTATCCACCAGTGGTCCTACCTTAAGTTTCACTGAAGAATAAAATCCCTGCGAAACAACTGCTGGTTGCTACGATCCCCAGAGCCAATGTGATAAACCACAGATTTTTGTCTATTGGTATTATGAATTCACCGCTGGTATGATGACTTCATACAGTCATTCTGCATTTTAATGCACTTAATAAATTATGCCTTCAAAGCTGATCCAGATAAGCTGAGGAAATCTATTGCAGAAAATTGCTGGGGAGCAAAGTAAAGGGCTTGCAAGCTAAGTATTGATCTAGGGTTGATATATACACAAGGTTTTTTAAATTCATTTTGTGGGGATGCAGGTGTCACTGGCTGGCCAGCATTTATTGCCTGTGCTAGTTGCTCTTGAGAAGGTGGTAGTGAGTAGCCTTTTTGAGCACTGCAGTCCCTAATGTCATGAGGGAGGGAATTCCAGGATTTTGACCCAGAAGCAGTAAAGGAATGGCAATATAATTACAAGTCAGGATAGTGAGTGGCTTAGAGGGGCACTTGATGGTGTTCCCATGTATTAGATTAGATTAGATTACATTACAGTGTGGAAACAGGCCCTTCGGCCCAACAAGTCCACACCGACCCGCCGAAGCGAAACCCACCCATACCCCTACATTTACCCCTTACCTAACACTACGGGCAATTTAGCATGGCCAATTCACCTGACCCTGCACATCTTTGGACTGTGGGAGGAAACCGGAGCACCCGGAGGAAACCCACGCAGACACGGGGAGAACGTGCAAACTCCACACAGTCAGTCGCCTGAGGCGGGAATTGAACCCGGGTCTCAGGCGCTGTGAGGCAGCAGTGCTAACCACTGTGCCACCGTGCCGCTAGAAAGACAAGGGATTGTTGACCTTGTCTTTCTAGCTGGAAATGGTCGTGGGTTTGGAAGGTGCTGTCTAAGAATCTTTGAATTTCTCCAGTGCATCTTTTAAATAATACACATTGTTGCTATTGAGTGATAGTGGAGAGAATAGATACTTGTGGATGCAATGCCAATCAAGCAGGCTGCTTTGGATGGTGTCAAGCTGCTTGTGTTATTGGGGCTGCACTCATCCAGGCAAATGGGGAGTATTCCATGGCTCTCCTGACTTTTTAGATGATTTGTAGACTCTGGGAAATGTGGTGGTGAGGTATTCGCCGCAGTATTCCTCGCTTCTGATCTGCTCCTGTAGCTACTGTATTTATGTGGTGAATCCAGTTGAGTTCCTGATCAATGATAACTCCCAAAGGGCAGTGGCTAGATTGTCTCATTAGTAATGGCCATAGCATGCATTTGTGCAGCGCGAATGTTATTTGGTTGACACATAATGCAATCTATATTACATAGCATTAACTCCTTGTTAGTTTCTGTGTATGCACATTGGCTGAGGATTGGATTATAGTGCACTTGCCTCAGTTCAAAGTATCATCAGAGGCTTTCTGTTGAGGATTATTTTCAACTGTTTGAACAAAGCAATACACCTGCACATGGATCTGTGTATATCGTGATGGAATAGAGAAATGTTGGTCAATAAACAATGTAGCTAGCTGAAAAACTTGAACTAGCAGTGATGAATACAGGATAATTTGCATTTTTCAATGTCAAATCAGGTTCTTCAGTTTAGTTAACCCCTGTGATTGTGCTGATGTTTGTCACTCCTTTGAACTAAATGTCCTCGTCAGTCTTGATCAGGTGGTATAGCTATGTGCAAGCAATATTAAACTTGTTTCTACTAGCTGACCTTGTGATGCTTCATAAACATCAAAATTTCAGCACAATGCTTGGTTTGGAAAAAGGTTAGATGATTGAGCAAAATATAGACCAGGGAGCAGGCACCAAACCAGTTAAATTTCTTCAGCAGATTCTGAATTAACTCCTTAGATTCAATTACTTGAAGGCATGATGTCCTGATGCCCCTCAAGGCAAATACCCATGTAACCTCCACGTGTTTTAAATTGCTGTCTTCTGTCATCCATTTCACAGGTATTGAGAAAGTCAATGGGCTGGATGGGTAAAGGACCAGAGTTCCCATCTTTTGTATGAGATATTAAACCAGGGCCCCGTCAAAACACAGTAGATACTAAAATACTCTGTTACTATTTCAACTAAGAGCAGGGTAATTATCTTCTGTGACCTAGGCGGTATTTAGTCCTCAGTTGTAAATTGCGTAGGACATTGTGGTCATTAGCATATTACTCTGACTTTATTGTGCTCAAATGGCTGCTGTATTTCTTGAATTCTGCTAGGTACTACTTTCCAAAGGTGCTTTTAGGAAATGTGGTTGTACAAAGAACTATATAAATGCATACCTATGTTTATGCAAAAGTATCAGGAATGTTGTTAGATTGGGGGCATTGGGTTATAGTTGCTGCAGAGGTATTTTGTTATATGCACAGCACCTCAGCCTAAGTTACTCAAGATGTTAAGTTGGTGAGAACAATTCAGCTTCACAGTAAACTGCCATACTCTCATTTTATGAGACTGTGTTTCCACATTTATTATCCATTAATGTTGCTTATGCTCCTAAGAGCTTAGCTGTTTGGAACACAACTCACTGTTTTGACCTTCAAACAGGGGTTATGTTTCTGATCAAAGAAATAATGGGAGCCATCTAGAGGTGACACTTCAGTCTGTATCTGTTTTGTTCTTAAAACAAAACAAAGACCTGTTGATGGTGGAAATCGGCAACCTTTTCCTAGCTACAGTCAGTTCTAAAGCAGGGTCACTGGAGTCTAACATTAATCGTTTTGTTTTTGTCTCTGTTTTGTTCTTCGTGGATTAACCAGAAACTCTGCAGTGCGGTCAGGGGACCCAATCCATGCTTTATAGGTTAGATATTACATGGGGCATGTGTTCTAACAGACATGAATGGTTTGTTTTTATTTCTCTTCGTTTTCACAATTGCATCCTTGTTTTTAATACTTTATTTAACCTCAATATGTACTAACCTGTAAGGTAGGTTTTTTCAGACTGTTTTCTGAGAGTTTAGCCCATTGCTCTTCCAGTTTCTGACTAATTTGTTATAAAATGTTGCTAAATTAGTAACTTTCTTCTTGAGTCAGGATGGCTTGTGCAAGAAATGAAGTGACATGACTGAGTTATTGAAACAGGATAAGATGGTGTTCTGCTTATCTGACAAACAGTTCTTCACCTTTGTATATATAATGTTGAGCATACTGAATAAAATATCCTGTTGCGCACGAAATTTAGAGAGAATGTTTGGACACACTGACTTAAATGTTTGCTGCATTGTTGCTGAGCTTTAGGCACAAATTCTATTATTTTTACTGTGGAAATATTTAGTTCAAGAGAATACAGCAACTACAAAATCCTTTCTGCCAATGTAAAATCACTCTAAATTTGAAACTCTAAAGTGTTTATAGTATGCCTGAATTTTCCCTTCCAATTGAGGTTAGACCCTCCATGTCAATGTAGGTGCGTTGAATTGGACCTTGTTTAGGCGTTTCCTTTGATCAGAGGGAGAAATTAGAGTTTTTGTGGGGTTGCAATTTTTGTGTTCATCCCACCAATGCTTGTCACAGAATATAACATGATGTTAAATGTATGAACCCTTTCCTTTTGATTCTCAGAATATAAACTGTCCTTAAACTGTGAAAATGTAGATTTAAAATAGACCATGTTCACCACATCAAGTTGGAGCAGGGTATGGAGGAATTCGTTATAGATGCTAATCGTAGAAAGAAAGACTAGATAGCTGTGAGGTAAATCATTGCTTTAATAAATTGTTCTCGTTCAAGCTGATTTTTGGTCATTTAATCTTTTTTCTTTGCTCCTTTTTTCCCCCGGCCCTTTGTTTTTTTTTAAATCACTAAGACCTTGCGCTGAATGTTAACAATGTCCATTTTACACAATATTATCTGCAAGGCAAAGGAGACTTTTGGAGGGATTGCAAGTAATTATATCTCAGGAACTCCCAAAGTAGAAATGGCTGCAAAAGGAGAGGGGGAAATTAAATATTTGTTTCTGATGCAAAGATGTAGAAACCTTCACTGATTAAGAATCTAGAAAGAATACAGTTAGACCAGGGAGAAAGTTTCTTTGTCCCATTCTCTCAAAAAGCATGGGAGGATTCTGCATTATCCTTAACCCACTGCTTCTAAATCCCTTTTAAAGGAAGCATTTCAAATAGTTAAATGTTTTACACAGTACAGTGGAGTTCAGTAGATTTCCTTGCATCATTGGCATGGTAGACTTGCACAGGAAATACCCCAGTTTTAATGCAGCACATCACAAGTGCACACCAGTACCAATCTGGTGATCACCATTTTTGAGCTCATGCAGAATGCTAATCTTGTGAATGATAGCTGCCATTGAGAAGATTGCCAGTCGCTTCCTGTACAGAAGCAACTCATCCTACAGTCTGACACAGCTGATAGGGCTACCAATCTCTATTGGATTCTGCTTAAATCAGTGAGATTAGCAAATAATAGAATTTGAAGCCTCCTTTTATGTTTGGCAATCTAATTTCTTTCTTACATAGTTGATTCATATTAGCTGAAGCTAAAATGATGTTAATCATAGCAACTCTAAGAATGCAATGGCTAGATTACAATAACAGTTTTTCAGTAAAATGGTGTACAAAATAAAGAACTCCTCCAAACATTTGTTGTATGATGTGCAATCTAATGTATTTGTCCACAAGAGGGCAGCCAGCACTCATTTTAAAGAAGCTGCATTTCTTTAGACCTCTCCATGAGCTTTGAGTCAAAGTTGTGACAGTATTTGGCCTCAGTTTGTTTTCTACTGTAGTTGAAATATGGATGCAAGATGTCAAAGTGCATAGCACCCTTTTTGTTTTTGTAATTACAAGGCATCCAAAGTCGAACATTTTGAAATTTTATCACTATTGTAACATAATAGAACATACCAGCTAAGTTTTAGTCCTCATAAAAACAGTGTGTTCAGTAAGCATATAAACCCTCGGTGCCCTTTGGTTCTTAAGTGACTTCATGGATTTTCTTCATTGCACATGAGAAGGTTGAAGTCTTTGCTTTAACATCCCACCTGAACGTTTGCACTTCTGTCATTGGAGTGTAGCCTCATTTGTTTCGTCTCTGGAGCCTGACACACACCCCCACCCCAATCTTATGACTAAGATGCAAGAATTCTGCCAACTAAACAATGTTACTCTTCTTACAGAAAAACTGAGTGCCACTTTCATCCATGCTGGGATGCTTTAATTTACAGCACAGCCACTAATTTAGAAGTACAGTTTTTGATCTGGATGATTGAGACATTGGTGTACATCTCATGATGTTTGATTGTTAAAAGATTTAGCCATTTGAATCCTGTGAAAGCACACTGCATTTGGTATATTGTGGACAATTCTGAGCATATCCTGAGGAGCAGCATTCAAGATCAAGCTTGGGCTATTGTGAAGGGTTTCATGTTTATCATGTATTGAACCTTATGTGGAGCTAATATGTGCTAGTTTATGTTAAATAGTTTTTAAAAAAACTATTTAATATGTACATATAACTACATTGAAAATAAGTTTATTGAGAACAGAACTTTAATATTTTATAATTTTGACTTTAATTCAACTTTAGAAGGAAAGACTAAAGTTTACCACAGGCTGTTGTGCTGTAACACACTTCGTTAGCTTGAATTGGCTAATCTTGATTGACAAATTATGGACGTTGCTTGGAGAACATAACTTTTCAACTGAACGACTATAGCGATTTTCTATTAGTGATCTTCTACAGCATAATTTTCTATAGTGGGTTTCCATAGCACAGTTTTCTGTAGTGTAAAATTGCAGAGGAACAAACTGTTGTATTATAACAGAATGACCTCTGCCGAATTATTTGAAGTCTGGTGTTTTTGTCAAATGAACTCAAGTTGCACAGTCATATAATTGAAGCATGGCTTGTCTGCCACTCATTGGATACTTCTCAAAAGTGCACTTGCATTTAAAGGTGTGGGGAGGCTGAGTAGTGTTGCTGTGCATTTGTGGTAATTTGCAAACTGCCTGTTTCCTGGGCAAAGTGCTCTGGTGATTAAGTACTGTCTGCCATGAAAGCTGATCTAGAGATGGGGACTTAGAACCACTGAGGAGAAAATCCCCAAAAGAGAGATATCTAGATTAACCCCATGATTGATTATTAGCAATGTTACTAGAGATCAGACAGATTATTAAATGTCACATGAATTGTGCAGATGTTAGATTATGGATGATATGTTTTGAAACTCTCCTTTATTTCAGCAATGAAATACATTTCTGCAGGTGAGTTGATTGGATTTTATGGCTTTTGAGATAAGCATCCTGAAGCTTATTTCCTTCATCTGCAGGAAATGCAGTCAGATCCTGCTCCTCACAGAA